>NC_081806.1:16907500-17507500 GCF_030704535.1 Vitis vinifera
ATTCGATCAATGTTTGATGATGGATGGGGTAAACCTTAACAACATATTATCTTATAAATTGAATGTGGTGTGAGACAAAGAACTCACCAGTGGACACATCATAGTACTTGAATGCACTTCAATTTCTAGAGTACCTAAGAAAAAAAATACACAAACTAGATTGAGTTTTAGCTTGTTCTTGGTGTATTGTTTTAACTAAGGTAACCAAAGGTGTAGAGCATTGATTATTTAGTAGCAAATGAAACAAGTACTTAAAAAAAGAAATTGATTTATAATAAAAGGAGAATGAAAGTGATTGATGAGTGAAATAGTTAGTAATTTGGGATACATGAAACCAAAAGAGATGAAGGAAAGATGAAGGGAGGAATTGTGAAGTATTGTAACTATTGTTAATATGATCTCAACATACCCATGACACCTTTCAATAAAGCCATTGTGCTTTGGCGTGTAGGAAGTACTTTAAAATGTTTGATTTCATGCCTTTTTGAAAAGGTTCTAAGGGCTTGTTACTCAATCGCCACTACCATTAGTGTAAATGGTGATGAGGTGTGTGTTAAAAAATTTCTCACTACATATTTAAATTTATTAAAAAAATGGAGAAGATATTAGATTTTAATGTAAGGGAAATCACTACATATATCTTCTATAGTGGTCAACAAAAATTATATATTAATTAAATTGAAATAGCTAGATATATCTTGTATAATAATCAACAAACATGATAAGATAATTTAATACATTTTTAGATAAACTAGGATTAGGGCTCCAAACATCATTAGAGTGCACATCAAGTAGATAAATATGAGTTTATGACTTTTATTACCACATAGACAACTCATTAAAGAAAAACAAAATTTGAATTTTAAAGGACAATGACAATACATAGGCTTAGGGAAGACGATTAAGTTTTCAATTTGAATAATATAGCAAATATTAAAGACAAATGTAGTTAATATTAAAGAAAAACTAGGGTTACCATGCCTTGTCCAATACTTCATTTTTTATTTGTTTTTCATAAACTTTTTCTTATCAAATTTCATATTAAATTAGAGATGACTTTAATCCGTCTCATCCCACGTTCAATAGGATAAGTTGGAAAAAGTATAGATGGGCTGAAGAGGAGTTTGTGATTTTTTTATTTTTTTATTTTTTGTAAAAAAGAAAAAAGAATTCTAAATTGAGTGGGCCTTGATGGGTAAGAAAAATCCCCATCTTGTCCTATTACATGTATACTATAAGATGAGAATGTATTTAAAGCAAGAAGATTTTTCATATTTGTACCACTCTTTTAAAAAAAATATTTATAAAGAGTGATAATTATAAAAATAATTCAAGATTTATAGGAATTGAAAAAGCATTTCCAAACTATAACAATTTATGAAATATTAATTTGAAGTTTTTCCAATGTAGTTATATCACATTAAATATGTCTTTTGAAAAAATAGTTTTAATGAAAATTTTAAATTTTAAAATTGTTTTTTCCAAAGACAATTGTAGTAGATTTTAAATATTTTTTCAACTACCCTATTTAAATAAATATTTCTTGAAAGACTAAGTAGGAATGGTTGGTACATTGATCCACCCAAAGCAGCCCATTGACATTCCTATTTCAAATTCTTTGTTTTGTTTTTGTTTTTTGATGAAGTAATTACACATTTTGTAACTACCGCCGGTTTAGTATGTGTGAAGATTCTAGATTTTGCTTTTGTGGGTCCCTAAAATTTAGCCACCTATAAAAATTATAATTTAAATTGATTATTTTAAAACAAATAATTCTAAGTTTTGGTTAAGTTAAAATTTAATGACGGTTTGATTTGTTAAGTTTTAAGTTGTTTGGATAATAACTATATTAGTTGATGTGTTAGTTTTAAAGTTGAAATTTGAAGATTATAAAAAAAATTCTATTACTTTAAACATGAATTTGGTAATTGATAAGTTTCAATGATAAGATAATGTTTTGATAAATTCATACTTTGAATCTTCAGGTTTGGAGTGTGAAATGATAGTCACACCCTTGAAATGGGTCTTAGGATATGATAAAGCAGTCAAATACTTTGTTTTTGTTTTTATTTTTGTTTTCAACCTTTTGATGTGTTTTACATTTTACCCTTTCACATGTCAAATGGAACATTCTACCCTCCAAACTTGTTAAAAATCAACACTTTACTTCACGTTATAAACCTTTCATAAAATCATAAAATAGATTGATCATTTTTATAATTTAATTTGAACACTGATTTGAATTTTCAAATGCTTTTGAAGTATAACAACCATCAATTTTAAATTTTTTTTATTTTAAAGAAATGTTTATATGACTATTTGTGATTTTTCATATGCAACTATAAAGTTTGATAACTTCGAATTTGGACATCAAATTTTTCTTTTTTTACATTTTGTTTTTATTTCTTTACTTAACAAGCTGTTCCATGATTTTTTTTAACAAGTTTTGGAAGTAAATAATTACCCTTTAGCACATTTGAAACATAAAGTATTAAATTTTAAATGTGATAGAAAAAATATTTAATCCTAAACCTTTAATAATATTGAGATTGCATTAGTCTCCTTTCCTTGTGTGAAGTTCTATTTCCTTCAACCAAGGTTTTCGTGATAAGTTCTATTTCATTTTTTTATAACTATCTCATAATTTCATTTTTTTAATATCTAAATCCTGTCCATGGATGAAATTTTCGAGAAATATAAGACATTTCATCAAAAATTTACCAATATTGGGCTTTTCCCGAGTAATCGGGACTTTTCAGTTGGCAAATAGGCAAGTAAAACTCCAAAAAATTCCCTAAGCACTCAAACCCCTAACCCTAAGTTTGACAAAAATAACCTTCGCAGCTTAACTGCCATACCCTTTAAACACATATTTGCTAATTTAATATATATACAAAATTTATTCTAAACGTGAATATAATTTCTAATACATTCCTAGAATATATATATATATATATATATTAAAATAAAAATTTAATGATAAATAAATTTTAATTATCTTATATTCAAGAATTTCATTGATTATTAAAATATAAAAATCATTATCATATTTTTTAGTTAGTCTTTTATATATATATTAATTAAATACAAGATAAATATAAATTTGAAAAAAAAAATAGAACTATAAATATTTTTAGAAATGATACAACTATTTCTCATGTATTGAAGATTAGATAGATATCTATAAAATTTTATTTTAACTTATATATATTATTATTTAATATCACAAAAATTATATGTTACACAATAAACAAAATTGATAATAAACAAAAAAAAACATAATCAAAATACATAGATTTATGTGGAAAACCCTAGATAGGAAAAATCACAGGTAAATGAGAAGGAAATTCACTATATCAAATATATTAGTACAAGAGAGAAGAGTTGTGAGTGACTACAGAAAAAGCATCATAATCATCATAACCCTAAAACTATACATCTATTGTATATATATATATATATATGTAATAAAACAGGTCCATACCGTAGAAGCTTCAAAAAATTTCCTAATTATGTCACCCTGTAAGCTTCTAACATATCTATCATACACACACACACACACACACACATATATGTATATAACAAAGTAGGTCCATATTGTAGGGGTTCCAAAAAATCTCATAATTATATATATATATATATATATTTTCAACAAAACTTCAATCACTCGATTTCCTTCTGCAGATTTATAAGGTCTTCTGCAGATTTCCTAGTCACTAGGTTTGCTTGTTGTTACTTGAGAGTTGTCATACTAGGGTATGCTTTCTTCACTTGGTTATCCTAGTCACTCTAGTTCATGATATAGATCATTGTTTTGATAGCCCATCTACCCTAGTTTCCCAATGGAGTCTCTCCTAGGCCATTAACCCAGGTTTGCATTTTCAAGTATCATCAAGATTTTTATGGGAGTCACCTTAGCGAGATAGATTTTTATCCATACTCTCAGTGGAGTAGTTCAGTATGATCACTTCCAATCCTTAGTGGAGTTTCCTTGAGCTAGCATGATTGGTTAATGCACGTGTATTTTCTAAGTCATTTGTTCATTTCATTCTTGGAGATAGATATGATGAGTTAGTATCATTTGGTTACCCCCATGATCTTGCATTAGTTGTCATACTGGGACATATTTCCCTTTCTTTTGTTAAGATAGGTTCATAGGGGAGCATTATCTTCGAGTATGGGTATTTTCATGGATCAAAGATTCGCAGTGGAGTATTTTGAGATAGCATTAGTTTTGATGGAGTATCCTTTTGAGATAGTGACGATTCCTTTGGGGGAACACTTTTTGAGATTGATCATTTGTTTTTTTAGCTTGATGAATGGTTTATTGAGATTGAGATAATCTTTGGTGGAGTATGATTGAAACTTTTGATGGTGTTCATCATTTGGGGTCAATAGTAGAGCATTTCTAAGATAGATCAATGGATTTCTTTAAGTTAGGGATAGTCCTTAGTGAAGTTATCTGCTTGAGTGACTGATTGGCTATACTGACTTCTTGATGGAGTATTTATGAGCTAGTGGCATTTTAGTCCCATGGAGCATTTGTAGTTTGCCATCAAGGTGTTCCGGATGTTATGGTGTTGCTTTACCAGGGTTACATAGACCTTGCATACTGGGGCATATTTCCCCACATTGAGGTTGTTAAGTCCACTACTCATTCAATTGGATTTAAAGAGAGGCATTCAGTGTCACCATTCAAAGTACAGACTTCCAGAGCTTGCGATTGATCAGGGTTTGTGTATCCCATTCTCCTTCACGACCGATTTACCAGTTTTCATAGCAGAGGCATTCAGTGTCACCATTTAGAGTATAAATCATATGATTGATTAGGGTTTTGTGTATCACATTCTCCTTCACAACCGATTTACCAGCTTTTAGAGTAGAAACATTCAGTGTCATTATTCAGAGTATAGATCATACGATTGATCAAGGGTTTGTGTATCACATTCTTCTTCACGGATGATTTTATTAGCTTTTAGAGCAAAGGCATTCGATGTCATCATTCAGAGTATAGACTTTTAGAGCATGTGATTGATTAGGGGTTTGTGTATCACATTCTCATTCACGACCGATTTACTAGCTTTCAGAGCAGAGGCATTCAATGCCATCATTCAAAGTATAGATCATGTGATTGATAACGGGTTTGTGTATCACATTCTCCTCCATGACCGATTTATTAGCTTTCAGGGCAAAGACATTCATTGTCATCATTCAGAGTATGGACTTTCAAAGCATGTAATTGATCAAGGGTTTGTGCATCACATTCTCCTTCACTACCGATTTATCAACTTTTAGAGCAGAGGCATTCAATGTCATCATTTAGAGTATGAACTTTTAAAGCATGTGATTGATCAGGGGTTTGTGTATCGCATTCTCCTTTATGGCTGATTTGTCAACTTTCAAAGTAGGGACATTCAAAGTCACCAGTCATCATTTAGAGATACTTTCCAAATTAGCATTCAGAGCCACACCTATTAGTTCAATATTCAAAGTCGCTCAGCTACCAAAGTTCTTTTTTGATGGATAGAGCGATGTTTTCGATTTGACATTCAAAGTCTTTTTTTTTTGTTTTAGTATTCAGAGTCATTCGCCCTTTTAGTGTTTAGTGTCCCATGCCACTCCTATAGTTTTGATGTTTTGGAATTTTGTTTTTGGTTTTATTTTAGAGTCATTTGATCTCATTTTCTTTTTGTGTTTAGATTTCCATGTTTCCCTTCATCCAGAGTTCCACTACCCTACTATTTGACTTCGATTGAGTTTGAGTTTGTTATGTCATGTACTAGGACAAAATTTCGAGATTTGTTCTATTCTTCGGTATAGTTCACTTTATGTCATTCATTTCTCACGTATCCGTTATTCATTCATTACACTTGTGATCTTTACTGAAGATGAGCATATTTGTAAACCCTCCATTTTGTCTTCTCAACACATACTATGCAGAGTTTAGCCTAATCCACCCTTTGTCACTTGGTTGCATAGTTAAGGTCCTTTTATGAGCCCCTTTTTTTAGTCCTCATGGGTGGTCCATTGTTAGTCTTTTGGTCACTATCTTTAGAATTTCTTTGGAGATATATTGGGGGATTTTTTAGGGATCTTCGCTGTGATTTTTTAGTGACATCTGATTTTAGTTGAGGATTTTTTGTTTGATTATTTTTTTTTTTGTATATTTAGATTTGATATTGTTTTTCTATATTTTAGTTTTAGGATTAGAGGGGTTTGAGATTTTATTTTTATTATTATTTTTATTTTTTTTTGGTTGCGTGAGGGCTACTTGGATATTTGATGCATGAGATTTGTTGCTTTGGATCTTTGGTTACATATGAGTGGTGCTCTAATTTGTGATTTTATGAGTTTTGATTTTGAAAACATGAAAATTCAGTTTTGTCTACTATATGATTTTTGTCTTTGAATTTTTAATCGCATGTGGTTTGCTTCTTTTTCCTTTTCTTCCTCTTAATTTTGTGTGGCATGGAGATTAACCATTGGACTTTTTATATTTCATTTTTTTAGATAATAGTGGATCATTGATATATGTATTTACCTTCTCTTTTTTCTTGTGAGGTCATAAGAAGTGAAGTTGGCAAGGACTAGACAGCAAACTTAAGTCCTCCTTGCTTGGAATTGCTGCTTCATGGGTGACTGACAAAAGGATCATTATTGTTTCTCATGTTGGATCAAAAGGAGAGTCAAACTTGGGAATCATTATCACCATACATTTGCAGAAAGACTTCGGCTAAGAAAATCACGTGCCAATGGAGATTTCTCCATTAGCACATCACATGCCATCTATAAGGCAGATCACGTGGAGAGCATTGAAGGAGAGGGAAAAAGCTTGAGTTTCTGATCATAACAGCCATGTTATCTTGATTGGCATTAGTTTACGAAGGGAGAGCGCAACACCAGTAGATCAGAAGACCATCACTACACATTCATTTTGGGTCATTCATTATGCATTTTTTGGTGAAGGAGATATCACCGACTTTGATGGAGAAGTGCTCCGTCATATGACTGTCATGTAGTCTAAGAGGGTCATCTTGGTGCATGTGGGCAGCATGATCACCATATGCAATTTGGATGAAAGTGGAGCCCGCCGCTGGAAGACTCAGAAGGGATATTATCACCGACTTTGAAGAGGGGAGGTTTTTAAAAAAAACGGGATTCTGTTAGAGAAGGGAAAAGAAAGAAACAAAGAGAGGAGGCCGATCTTGAGAGAAGTTTTCGTATAGGCTTGAGGGGACTGCATCATAGATTCAGCTGGAGGAGATCATTGCTATCGACCATCATGGCCAGTTCCGAGTGGAGGAGACTCACACAACAACAGTCTCCAGTAGAATCAAGATTTCTGTCTGGCATCACTATTCTTTTCGGGTTTTCTGCGCACATCACAAGAGATTTTTCTGCAATTCCAGATTCTTCATCTCACCTTGTCTGCAACTGGAAGCCATCATACACCTCCATTGGCAAACTTAAATTGGACATCGACATCACTTCTAAATAAGGATCACTGTTATGGGCATCATCTTCTCCACTGTCGATTGCAATTGAAAACAAGGAGCAACACCTTCATTATCCTCCCGATTAACATCTTCATTATCCTCCCGATTACCACCAGTTCACGTCTCCATGGAGGAGTTGCAGCAGGTTAACTTACCATCACCATACCCGATCATCGCCAGATTTTGGAATTCATCATTTTGCAAGACGGGCACGCTTCAGACGGATGCAGCCATGAATTTCAACAGGAGGATTAGAAGATGGTAGCCATGAATCTCGGTGAGAGATTTTGAGGATCGCAACCATGAATTTCAGTGGATGATTGGAAGATGTTTTGGGATTTTCTAATGGAGATTATAGCTTTGAATTTCGGTGAATGGGAAGAGAATCTGAGAATAGCAGACATGAATATTGTAATATCGAAGATCGGAACACGTTCAGCTAGATTGAGGTACTGATCATGAATCATTTTCTTCTTTTGTTGTTGCATCTCGGTGGGGGAATTGAGAAGTGACAGCAGCTAGTGGAGATCGCATTAGTGGTAGCAGCATATGGCAGCAGCATGTGGATAAAATTCAAGTGGAAAAAGTGTTAGTTCCTAGCTGAAAATTAATGGAATTGGATGGTTGAATTGTAACCACATAATAGACTTTCATGGTTGCATTTCGGTGGAGATCAATGGTTGCATATACAGGGATTGTTTATGGCTGCAAATTTCTTTAATTTAAGTAGAAATATGGCTGAATTTTAGTAGATTTGGTGGCTGCATATAGGGTGATGGAATGGTTGAAATTCAAGTGAAGTTTTGTGGGTATTTTCATGGCTGAATTGTGCTGAAACTCAAGTGAAAAAACAAATTGAAGGTGGTTGTATATATATATGGTGGTCATGTAGCTGAGAAAATGCATCTAAATTGAGAGATTTTCATGGGCAGAATTATGGCTGATTAGTGCGCATTTTAATTGACAGATTTATCGAGCATAATGTGAACTACATGTTGGTGTGTGTTTGGGTGGAGAAATTCATCGAAGTAAACAAGTTTATGGAGCATAATATGGAGCTGAATGTGTGGTTAAAATTCAAAGGAAATGTGGCTGAACTCGGTGGCTTTTTGAAGGATGAGAGCTGGAATTTCAATGAAAATACCTTTTTAGCTTTGGAGGAAGGTTGAGGTAAGTTTATTGAATTTTAATCTTAGTTGAGGTAATTTTTCTTTTCAATCTGTTTACTTGATTCCATTGAAATAAATAAAATGCCCACTAACCCCACAACAATTTAAGGAAACCATTCTTCAAATAAATAAAATACAAGGAATCCTATTCTCATGCCTCTTTTATGAATGGAATTCTTCAAATTTGAGGAATAAAATTTCATTTTATAAATGGATTACCTAATTTACCCACCATGTATTTCTAATATATAATAATAATAATTTTTTAAATATAACAATACATTATTTATATTAGAGTCATTTGTTATGTAATTAATACTTTTTTATTAATAAAAAATATAAATTTAATTGAATTTCAATTTAATAATTCCTTTCCTTTCCATTTGGATTGGCTTTTCTGAAAAAGTCAGTAAACGTGTCACATAAGTTTGCAACGACAGCAGAAGTGAAGAGAGCTCCACTACCACAGTAAACAATAAAAAGACAGACCATGATGACATTATTTTATTTGGCCAAGGGTCTCATTCACCGCCATTTCTGCTCCTCTGCTACTCTGCCCCTCCATGCATGCTCTCTTTTTCAGACCTTTTGCTTTCTCCAAGATCCTTGCTCATAAGTTTCAACTCCACTGTTCATTTCTGCCTCTCACAGCTACTCAGTAATGTTGAATCACAACCACGCCCGCACACAACTGAGAAGATCCTCCAGATTCTCATCCTCTTCTTCACCCACCAACGCCCAAAATGCTGGTGTTGCAGCGTCTCCGTCAGCCGCCTCATCTCCGGTTCGTGCATTGTTTGCTTCTTTCTCTTTTTGGGCTTTGTTTGGTTTATGAGAAAGCAGTAGAAAGCGAGGGGAAATGAAATCTTCAATTTTATGTTTTATGTTGTTTTATTTTTCTTCTTTATAGATATTTTTTTTTGTCTGTTTTACTATAAATTTTTTTCAAGATGGATGTTTGGTTGCGTTTCCATCAGCAGCCTCATTTCCGCTTCGTGCATTGCTTGTTTGTTTTGTGTTGTTTTTTGTCTTGGTTTGTTTGCCCTTTCTTTGGTGGCTGAGAAAGAAGTAGGAAATGAGGGAGACATGCAAATTTGAATGTTTGTGTTCCAAAATGCATGTATACGTTTTCTTTTTTGGTCCTTTGTTTGGTTACAGAGAAAAAAAATCGGAAAATGAGAGAAAATAAAGTCTTTCGTTTTTATAGACTGTTTTTTTTAATTGCATATTTGATAGCATCTCCATCATTACTTCCATCTCTAATTTGTCACATTGCTTGTTTGCGCTTTGTTTGCTTCCAGAGAAAACTGTAGTGAATGAGAGGAAAAAGTCGTGAACTATATGTTTTATTTTGTTTCTTTTAGAAATTTTCTTTCTTAGTATAATATTTCTTTTCTTCAATATGCATTTTTGGTAGTATCCGCACGAGTAATCTTCTCCAATTTGTCATAGCAGAGAAAGCAGTAGAAAACAAGAGAAAATGGCATTTTGAATTTTATGACTTATGTTGCTTTCCAAAAGCCTAATTGGCATTTTTTTTAACATCTAATTTTCTCAAAGTGCATATTTGATAGCATCTCTGCAGCTTTGTCGCTGGTTTGTGAATTGCTTGTTTGTTTTTAAGCTTTCCCTTTGTCTGGTTGCTAAGAAAGCAGTTGAAAATGATAGAAAATAAAAATTTCAATCACATTTTTTTTTTCAATTTAAATTTAAATTTTTTTGGAAAAACTCTCCACCACATCTTTTCAGCACCCACAGGAAGAATTTCATTAAAACCTGAGAAAATGTATGGGATTGGTGTATTGTTTGTTTGTTCTTCTTTGTCCCCTGTTTTGTTGCTGAAAAAGCAGTATAAAATAGGAGAAAATAAAATTTGAATTTTATTTTTTGTCTTTTTATTTTTATTCTATTTTCAATTTTTTTTTTATATACATTTTTCTTGCGTCAAAATGTGGTTTGTGCGTTTTTGTTTGTTTCTTGTTTGTCCTTCGTCTTATTGCAGACAAAGCAGTAGAAAACAAGGGAAGATAAAATCTTGAGTCTTTGGAGGATGCCTTCCTCCATCATTTTCCATGAAGGATTTCTATTTAATGGTGGTGGGCGGCTATTGACATTAAGTACAGATATGTAGATGTCACTGATGTGAAAGATTTTAGAGTTGGGAGTAACTCCTATACAGAATGGCAGTGGTGATATTGTTGTGATTCACAAGGGGCAATTTCTGCTATTTTGGTGACGATGCAGTTCATGATTTGGAATGATAGTGTGTTTGAATTTTTGGGTATGGAGGATGCTGGTTCTCCCTTTCTTGCTGCACTAAGGGTTGCAAGGATGACTTTCTTAGGGTGTTCTATGTGGGGGTTTTTTGGGATGATTCATGGTGCATTGTTGGTGGCTTTAATATATTCAGTTTTCTCAAGGCCCTCTTTAGCTACCAAAGGAATTTTGAAATTGATTAAGGAGTTCAATTTTTTGGAGATTCCGTTGGCCTGTGGTGTGTTTATATGGTGTGTTGGGCAGAGTGGATAGTCTGTCTTGTTTTGGGACATTTTCTGCTCTATGGGGGTCAAGAAAAGCATGTCTCAATTGTGTGTCAAAGTATCCTTCTGAAACATTTATCAGATCATGCTTTTATTTTTCTTGATCGTGTTGGGTTGAGAAGGGATAAATCTTCATTAGATTTGGTTGCATGTGACCAAAGGAAGATGGGCTTAGGAATTTGGTTAAAAAGTTTTTTTTTTTCTTCGGGGGTGGGGTTGGGCACTATGAGTTGGGGTGATAAAGATCATTGTACCTTCCTATTGGTTGGAAAAATAACTATGATATTTGATTAAAAAATAGTACACATATATAATGGTTTCTAAGAGGCAAACACCCAATATAGAGCTGTCCTAATCACTAATTTACAGCTATCATAGTTGACTATTATAGTTATCCTAATTCGTACATTGATTGATTAATTCTACGAGCTAATATTAACAACTAATTTTTACCATATATAGGTCCTTTAGAGCTGATCAGACCCTAAGATCCGGGTATTTTGTTGATTTCCTACTGATAAAACAAAGGCTATGAATAATTAAGGAAAATACCCAAAAAGGGGGGGAGGGCGTGAATTGGGTTTTTTAAAATCTTTTTCCACACAATAATATATGCACAAAATAAATAAAGGAAAGAGATAAAGTTAGAGAATTCAAACTCGGGTTTATAGTGGTTCGACACTCCCTTGCCTACGTCCACTCTCCTCAATCTCCTAACCGAGTGAGGGTTCCACTAACTTGAAACTTCAATCAAGCTTTCAATCTTCTTACACTTGGATTCCGGCTCTAATGGGCTTTTGCACAATCTCTTCAAGATTTGAACCACTTGAAGGCTTTCACACTCAGTTTACACAAAGATGAAACTCTCAACCTAGCTTAAGGATGGCTCAAGTACAAGAGAAAGCTAGGATGATTTACAAGAGTGCACTAAGAATATGCAAGTAATGATTTAATGCACTAAGAAAGAAATGAGAGTTTTTTTATCAAGAACAGGTAGGTAGGTTTTGAATGCAATTGTTCTCTTGTCAATAAATGAAGAGGAGCTCTCAATTTATAGGTTTCTAAGCTCGGGAGACAAAAACAGCAGAAAGTAGCCTTGATCGGACGAGCAAAGGGTCGACCAGATCACTAGCCGTTGGAGCATTTAATGCATGATAGGTTACCGTTGCCTCAACCGGTAAAGGAATCACCTCGACTGGGAAGAGAAGGCTACTGGGAGAGAGAGAAGGTTTTTAACCTTCCTCGACCGGTCCTCGACCGGACGACCTCAACCGGTCCTCGACCGGACGACCTCAACCGGTTGGCCATAGCCTCGATCGGTTGACCCTTTTTGGCCCCGAAAAACTTATTTTTTGATTCCTTTCTTTTCTAACACTTAGGCAAGGTCTTTAGGTGAGTTAATATGCCAATTTTGAATCAATTTGCCTAAGGTATATTTGATAAAACTCGGGTTTTAAAGAAAATCAAGTTTTAAATAATAAACCGAGTTTTCTAAGATGCATGAAAAGGTATGAACATCCTAAGTGCACTCATGCTATCATCTTACATTCATTTCCTATGATCACAAGTCTTCCAAATGATCTCGATCCCGTATTCGTTTAGTCCTTGATGAATTTTTGAGATTATGCCTGAGATTCTTAACAATTTAAGACAATTAATTACTTAACCATAGTTTGTTATCATCAAAACCTGATTAGGAGAACCCTTGGACTAACAATCTCCCCCTTTTTTATGATGACAAACCTTGGTTGTCTAGGAGACAGAGAAATCTCCCCCTCAAACCAACCATGGGATAATCAACACAAAATTTAGGAAATTTAAAGCGAGAAGACAATGTAAATCAATAAGAGTGTCATATCATATATAAGCAAGAGCAAGAGTACATGAAAGCATAAGTATGATATGCATGAAAATGAAAAAGTCTCCTAAGGTCCCTATCCTAACATATCTCCCCCTTTGGCAACATAAAAAAGAAACGAAGGGGGATCCCAAACAAACTCAAGGCTGAGGAGGTGGTGGTGGAAACACAGAACGTAGGTAAGCCATCGTCTCCTCGTGCTGACTTTCCTGGCGGCTCTCAAGACGCTCAATCCTCTGTACGAGATGCTCAAACTGAGAGGTGAAGCCGGCTTGATACTGATCGATGCGATCCTCCATGGAAGAAAAGCGTGTATCATGGACTACAACTAACTCCTCCATACGAGTCCCAAGAGAGCTGATCTGTGCCGACAAATCCATCCAAGGTAGATGATTAGGAGCATGAGGAGCCTGAGATGGTAGCTCGGTAAATGATGGCTGAGATGAAGGGCCTGCTGTGAAGGACGACTCAGTCATCATAGGCTCGGAGAAGGTAGCCTCAACATGAATGCCCTCTAACTGATGTGGAGGCGGAATGTCAAGTTTGGGCCCTCTCTGCTCAAAGTCCCTTTGAGGATCCAACCCATCCTCCATCTCTCTGATCTCGGCCTTCTCCTCTACTCCGGGGTGTATCTGATCATGTCCTCTGGCCTGTCGCTCGGCTTTCCTAACCCAGGAGCCATCGGGAGCCTTCTCGAACTTCATGCGCCCCAGAGACTGCTCATCATACATGTCATAGGTGGTGGGGGCCTCAAAATCTGTCTCTCTACTCAAGTCGACCCCGACATCCTTGAAAGCACGGGTAAGGAAGCGGCCGTGAGGGAGTACTCGTGTCGAGCTCTCAACATAGGAGATCATATGCATCATCATAAGGTAGCCAACATGAATCCGTCTCCCGGTGAGGATCGAGTCAACAATGAAAGCCTCGAGGTAGGAGACCTCGTCTCAATGTCCTCCACGTGGCAAGAGAATCGAACAAATCATATGTTGAAGGACTCGGCTAGTCACTGTCAAGCTGTGAGCCGATGGTTTGCCCATCCCCTGAGGATCGGCAAGTCCACACAACCTCTGAACAGCCTCTCTAGGCTCAAATCCTGGCACAGTGGGCCACACCTTGGCCTCATAAACACGGAGTCCAACCGAAGGAATGTCGAGAATGCGGCAGATGCTCTCGGGACTCAAACGGATCTCAACGCCTCTCACAGTGGATAATAAGGGTCCTCCAAGCCTGTAGGTCGCCCGAGAATAGAAAGCCCGCACCAGAGTCGGGAAGACCGGCTCAGAGATCATCACTACAGGCAGCCATCCCATCCGTCCGAACAACCCCTCAAAGCCAAAGTGCTGAAGTTGGGAGAAATTGACACTTCTCCTTGGGACGACTTTCCTCTGAGCAAATTTTTGCTTGTAGCGCTGATAGTCCTCATTCGAACTGAAGAGTGCGGTGTCGTACCTCGCCTTTTGGCGAGCCTCAGTCTGCTCAGGCTGCTGAGATGGCTCAGTAGGGCGCTTGCCTTGAGCCCTGGAAGTACCCGTCTCCTTTCGAGGAGCCATCCAAAATCCAAAAAAAATGGAGATAAGCTCGGAGAACTGAAGCGAGCAGGCAAAGAGAGAAGACCAACCCGAATAAGCCCTAGGGGCGCGGGAAAGGAACAAAACCAGAAGATGGCGCGCAATCAGAGAGGAACCCGTCCAGATCTGAAGTCCAAATTCGTCCAAAGATGAAACCCTAGCCTCAAAATCGTGTCAAAAAAACACTCCAAAACCTGAAATCGGTCCAAGGAATAACCCAAACTGGTCTTTGAAGGCGGGAAGATGAAGAGTCTTCAAGGAATGGTGGAGAACAGTGGAAAAAACTGACGCGTAGGGGCCTTTTAAATTCCCAGCCCCGACGAACTGGTCGACCGGTTCCCCAACCGGTCGACCGCCTGGTCAACGGTCAACGGCCATGGTCAACAGTCAGATTTTCCAAATTTTCTTGCATTTTCTTGTCTCGTGATCCTCCCCCTACCTTTTTCAGTTGAAATCCCCAATTTTTTATGTTCAATGCCAAGGGAATTTTGAATTTTGGTAAAAAATTGACCTATTTCCTAAGGAATTGCTATATGATGCGTATGAGATGAAATTTATGCAATCATAATGCATTTCCAACAAGAATTCATTATACAAACATTAGATCAAAGAGAAATAACCCCTAGTTGTCTTCTAATATCGGAAAATTGTTCTTCACTTAGAGGTTTTGTAAAAATATCGGCAAGTTGATCTTTTGTGCTTACAAATTCAAGTGTAATGTCACCCTTTGGTGCATGATCTCTCAGAAAATGATGTCTAATTTCTATATGCTTGGTCCTAGAGTGTTGCACGGGATTTTTTGAAATATTTATGGCACTAGTGTTATCACATTTGATAGGAACATGCTCAAAAGACAAGTTAAAATCACTAAGTGTTTGTTTCATCCAAAGGATTTGTGCACAACACAAACCGGCTGCTATGTATTCGACTTCCGCCGTTGACAAAGCTACCGAATTTTGCTTCTTACTATGCCATGAGACAAGTGAGTGTCCTAGGAAATGACAAGTGCCACTAGTGCTCTTTCTTTCAACTCTACAACCAGCAAAATCGGCATTCGAGAAACCAATCAATTCAAAGTTATCACCCTTAAGATACCACAAACCAATATTCATTGTCCCTTTCAAATATCTAAGAATTCTTTTAACGGCACTTAAGTGAGATTCTTTAGGACAAGATTGAAATCTAGCACACAAGCATACACTATACATGATATCAGGTCTACTAGCGGTCAAATAAAGTAAGGATCCTATCATGCCTCTATACATAGTTGAGTCAATAGATTTACCTTTTTCATCCATGTCAAGCTTGATGGATGAGCTCATTGGAGTTTTCATCACCTTGGCTTCTTCCATGTTGAACCTCTTGAGAAGATCCTTTATATACTTTGCTTGATTGATGAAGGTTCCTTCCTTGAGTTGCTTGATTTAAAGTCCAAGGAAGAAATTGAGTTCTCCCATCATGCTCATTTCAAACTCACTATGCATACACTTAGAGAAATCTTCACAAAGAGAGTCATTAGTAGCTCCAAAAATAATATCATCAACATATATTTGAACTAGGAGCATATCCTTTTCTTTGGTTTTTATGAAAAGAGTTGTGTCAATTTTTCTCATTTTAAAACCCTTTTTCAAAAGAAATTTACTTAGTCTTTCATACCAAGCTCTAGGTGCTTGTTTCAAACCATAAAGTGCCTTTTTAAGTTTAAAAACATAGTTTGGAAAGTTAAAGCTTTGAAAACCGGGTGGTTGTTCAACATATACTTCCTCATTTATGAATCCATTTAGAAAAGCACTTTTCACATCCATTTGATATAGAATAAAGTCTTTGAAGCATGCAAAAGCAAGCAACATTCTAATTGCTTCCAATCTAGCTACGGGGGCAAAAGTCTCTTCATAGTCTATTCCTTCTTCTTGATTATACCCTTGGGCCAATCTTGCCTTATTTCTTACTATGATGCCATTTTCATCCATTTTGTTTCTAAAGACCCATTTGGTTCCAATAACACTTTGATTTGAAAGTCTTGGTACTAGTTCCTATACTTCACTTCTTTCAAATTGATTTAATTCTTCTTGCATAGCAATCATCCAATTTTCATCAACTATAACATCTTTTATGTTTTTAGGTTCAATTTGAGAGATGAATGCAAGATTATTACAAATATTTCTAAGGGATGATTTAGTTCTTACCCCACTTGATGGATTACCAATGATTTGATCTTGTGGATGGTTGATAACAAACTTCCAATCTTTTGGAAGGTCTTGGCTTGATTCACCTTGCACTTATTGAGGAGGAGGTAGTGCCAAAGGTGATTCTTCTTTCTTGGGATCCTCTCCACTTTCTTCTTGTTGTCTTTTGTCTTCAATTTGCAATTTTCCCATGGAGGTCTCCAATCCTAAATCATTATCAAAACTTTCTCTTTCTTGAAGAGAATTGTTAGATTCATAAAAAATGACATGGATGGACTCTTCTACAACCATGGTTCTTTTGTTGAAAACTCTAAAAGCTTTACTTGAAGTTGAGTAGCTAAGAAAAATTCCAACATCGGATTTTGCATCAAATTTTCCAAGATTATCTTTGGTGTTTAATATAAAACATTTACACCCAAAGACTTTGAAATAGATAATGTTGGGTTTCTTGTTTTTCCAAAGCTCATAGGGAGTTTTCTTAAGAATGGGCCTCAACAATATTCTATTTAAAACATAGCAAGAAGTGTTTACCGCTTCGGCCCAAAAATACTTTGGCAAATTGTTTTCATTTAGCATGGTTCTAGCCATTTCTTGAAGAGTTCTATTTTTCCTTTCAACTACCCCATTTTGTTGAGGAGTTCTAAGAGCCGAAAAATTGTGATTGATACCATGCTTATTGCAATATTCCTCAAAGTCAAAATTCTCAAATTCTCTCCCATGATCACTTCTAATGCAAGTGATTGTAAAGCCTTTTTTATTTTGAACCTTGTTACAAAATTTTGAAAACTCATAAAAAGCTTCACTCTTTTGACTTAAAAACAAGACCCATGTGTATCTAGAGAAATCATCCACAATGACATAAGCATAAGATTTTCCTCTTAGACTAGGTGTCCTAGAAGGACCAAATAAATCCATGTGTAGCAATTCAAGAGGTCTAGATGTTGAAATGAAATTTTTGTTTTTAAAAGTGTTTTTGATTTGCTTTCCCATTTGACAAGCTTCATAAACTTTGTCTTTTTGAAAATTAGTTTTGGGAAGGCCTCTAACGAGTTCATCTTTGTTGAGTTGGGAAATGAGGTCCATGTTA
Source organism: Vitis vinifera (assembly GCF_030704535.1). Lineage (NCBI taxonomy): Eukaryota > Viridiplantae > Streptophyta > Magnoliopsida > Vitales > Vitaceae > Vitis > Vitis vinifera. The sequence continues at coordinate 16,925,405 of NC_081806.1, forward strand.
GCATGTCCCAACCTCCTATGCCACAACCAACTTTGATCATGCATGCTTGAAAAACATCTATCATGACCATCATATTTTGAAATATTTATACCATATACATTTTCACATCTATGGCCCATGAAGATGGTTTTATTATTTTGAATATCCTTGATGATACAATGAGATGCTTCAAAAATTACTTTAAAACCTTTGTCACAAAGTTGACTAATGCTCAAAAGATTGTGTTTTAAACCATCTACTAATAAAACACTTTCAATAAGGGAGGATGTACCATTACCTATGTTACCTTGACCAATGATTCTTCCTTTTGCATTGTCTCCAAAGGTGACATATCCTCCTTTTCTCTTTGTAAGGAAGGCAAACTTAGATTCATCCCCGGTCATGTGTCTTGAGCACCCACTATCCAAGAACCACTTATCCTCCTTTGAGCCTTACAAAATAGAATTCAAGTTGGTTTAGGTACCCATGTCTTTTTGGGTCCTTGAGGGTTAGTGACTTTGGATTTTTCAATCCAAACCTTTTTAACCTTAGCATTTTTGAGCACCATTTCTTAAGGGACATGTACTACTAATGTGCCCTCCTCTTCCACAAAAGTTACAAATAGTGGAAGGACATTCACTTGAGGATTCTTTTACAAAATAGTTTTTAAAATACTTTTGGTTCTTTGAAGATTTGAATCCTAGTCCTTGTTTGTCAAAAACACATTTTTGGCTTGCTAAGATCATTTCAAAGGACTTTTGTCCACAAGAGAAAATTGAAAGAGAGGAGGTCAACCATTCATTTTTCTTTTTCAAAATTTCATTTTCATTTCTTAAAATCTCATTCTCTTTTTCAAGATGAGTTTTAGAGATTTCATCAATTGAAAACTTTTCTTTCACTTCCTCAAGTTCTTTTTCAAGTTCTTGAATTCTCTTTTTAAGAGAATTATTTTTCAAACTAAGTTTTTCAAAATCCTCATATAGTTCTTCAAAAATAACATGCATATCTTCATCACTAGAGTTAGAGTTTACCTCATCAAGATCATCTATTGCCATGAAGCACATGTTTGCCACTTCTTTCTCCTTTTCTTCCTTGGATGATTCTTCACTCTCACTCCAAGTGGCCATCATTGCCTTCTTCATTCTTCTCTTGGCTTCAATTTTGTAGAGAGGACAATCATATTTAATGTGTCCCGGCTTTTTGCATTTGAAGCATATCAAATCTCCTTTCTTTTCCCATTTTTCCTTGTCACCATGTGATGAGGATTCCCTTCTTGAGGGATTTCTTCTAGAGGTAAACTTTTTCCCTCTAAACCTTTCACCTCTCATGTACTTGTTGAGCTTTCTTGTGATGAGAGCTAAATCATCATCTTCTTCACTTGGTTTTTCTTCTTCAACATCTTCTTCTTCCTTGGTTGTAGCTTTGAGAGCTATGCTTTTCTTCTTTTTGTCTTCACTCTCTTGTAGTTGCTTTGTCAAACTGATTTCATAAGTCATTAATGACCCTAAGAGTTCTTCCATAGGTAGCTTGGTCAAATCTTTAGCTTCTTGAATAGCGGTGACCTTTGTATGCCACTTTGAGGGGAGAGACCTCAATATCTTTATCACCTTTTCGGATTCATATATGACCTTTCCCAATGCTTCAAGGCCATTGACAATTTCAGTGAACCTGGTGATCATCTCAACAATAGATTCAGTTTCTTTCATTGAAAATAATTCATAGTTATGGACAAGTATATTAATTTTTGACTCTTTCACTTGATTAGTTCCTTCATGAGTTATTTCAAGCAATCTCCAAATTTCCTTAATAGATTTACATTGACATATTCTATTATATTCATTCCTATCCATAGCACATTGCAAAGTAAAAACGACTTTAGCATTTAATTGAAAATTTCTTCTATCAAGCTCATTCCATTCTTGCTTGGGTTTTGGAACCAAAACTCCATCAACTAATTTAGTGGGAAAAGTTGGGCCATCTTCAATGACATCCCATACTTCTAAATCAGTTGATTGTAAGTACCAAGTCATTCTATCTTTCCAATAGGGATAGTCGGTTCCCGTAAAGAATGGAGCTCTATGTTTTGAACAATTTTCAGTTTGAGATGAGCTTGATGGAACAACCATTTTTCTCTTAGACAATTAAGTCTTAAGCAAGAGGTCTAGCTCTGATACCAATTGATAAAACAAAGGTTATGAATAATTAAGGAAAATACCCAAAAGTGGGGGGAGGGGGGGTGAATTGGGTTTTTCAAAATCTTTTTCCACTTATATATGCACAAAATAAATAAAGGAAAGAGATAAAGTTAGAGAATTCAAACTTGGGTTTATAGTGGTTCGGCACTCCCTTGCCTACGTCCACTCTCTTCAATCTCCTAACCGAGTTAGGGTTCCACTAACTTGAAGCTTCAATCAAGCTTTCAATCTTCTTACACTTGGATTCTGGCTCCAATGAGCTTTTACACAATCTCTTCAAGATTTGAACCACTTGAAGGCTTTCACACTCAGTTTACACAAAGATGAAACTCTCAACCTAGCTTAAGGATGACTCAAGTACAAGAGAAAGCTAGGATGATTTACAAGAGTGCACTAAGAATATGCAAGTGATGGTTTAATGCACTAAGAAAGAAATGAGAGCTTTTTTATCAAGAACAGGTAGGTAGGTTTTGAATGCAATTGTTCTCTTGTCAATAAATGAAGTGCAACTCTCAATTTATAGGTTTCTAAGCTCGGGAGACAAAAACAGCAGAAAGTAGCCTCGACCGGACGAGCAAAAGGTCGACCGGATCACTAGCCGTTGGAGCATTTAATGCATGACAGGTTACCGTTGCCTCAACCGGACCTCGACCGGTAAAGGAATCACCTCGACCGGGAAGAGAAGGCTACTGGGAGAGAGAAAAGGTTTTTAACCTTCCTCGATCGGTCCTTAACCGGACGACCTCAACCAGTCGACCGGTTCCTCAATCGGTTGACCGGTTGGCCATAGCCTCGACCGGTTGACCCTTTTTGACCCCGAAAAACCTATTTTTTGATTCTTTTCTTTTCTAACACTTAGGCAAGGTCTTTAGGTGAGTTAATATGCCAATTTTGAATCAATTTGCCTAATGTATATTTGATAAAACTCGGGTTTTAAAGAAAATCAAGTTTTAAAAAATAAACCAAGTTTTCTAAGATGCATGAAAAGGTATGAACATCCTAAGAGCACTCATGCTATCATCTTACATTCATTTCCTATGGTCACAAGTCTTCCAAATGATCTCGATCCCGTATTCGTTTGGTCCTTGATGAATTTTTGAGATTATGCCTAAGATTCTTAACAATTTAAAACAATTAGTTACTTAACCATGGTTTGTTATCAACAAAACCTGATTAGGAGAACCCTTGGGCTAACACCTACATTCCCCCTTAAGTTGGTTCAAAAATATTTTCATTCCTAGCTTGCATGTCACTAAGTTGAAGCTTGGATTAGACACTCCTTTAGTGAATATATCAGCCTACTGCAATTTAGATGAAACAAAAGGAGTGCAAATGAGAGCGTTATTAATCTTTTCTTTGATGAAGTGTCTATCCACTTCAACATGTTTAGTGTGGTCGTGTTGAATTGGGTTATGTGCAATACTTATGGCTGCCTTATTGTCGCAATATAGTGTCATAGGTTCTTCAATGTCTACTCGTAATTCTTTTAGTAGAGTTTTGATCCACATGAGTTCACAAATACCTAGGGCCATAACTTGGTATTCAACCTCAACACTTGATCTAGCAACTACTGGTTGTTTGCTCCTCCAAGCCACCAAATTGTCCCCTACAAAGGTGCAATACCATGAAGTAGATTTCCTGTTGGTTATAAATCCAGCATAATCAACATCACTGCAAGCCTTGCATGTGATCGTTTTTAGAGAATTTCAACCCATGCTTGGAGTAGCCCTTAGATCGTTTTTACAGAATAACAAACCCATGCTTGGAGTAGCCTTCAAATATCTCAATATCCTCATTACAACTTGCAAGTGATCTTCTGAGGGAGCATGCATGAATTGACTCACGACACCAACAACATATGCAATGTTTGGCCTTGTATGAAATAGGTATATCAACTTTCCAACAAGCCTTTAATATCTTCTTTTATCAATTGGTACTCTATCTAAGTTTATCCCTAGCTTATGATTATGATCTATATGTGTATTCAAAGGCTTACACCCTAACATTCCGGTTTGTTCTAGAAGATCAAGAATGTACTTTCCTTGGCTAATTTGCCTTTGAAGTTCTGTATCTCCTCATGATCATCCCCAATGACTCTAGTGTCATTCACATAGATAGTAAGAATAGTCATCTTTTTTCTTGGTGAACATTTGATGAACAATGTGTGGTTTCCTTGGCTTTGTTGATATCCAAACCCCATAGGGACTGAACAAATCTTTCAAACCAACCCCTTGCGAACTGTTTCAAGTCATATAAAGACTTGTTTAACTTACACACCTTCCCATCCTTAAATTGCCCCTCAAATCTAGGAGGTACATGAAGACTTCTTCTTCCAAGTTCCTACGAAGAAAAACATTTTTTACATCAAATTGTTGAAGTGACCAATCGCAATTTGCAAGAAGAGATAGTAGGATTCTGATGGAGTTTATCTTTGTAATAGGTGCAAAGGTTTCTTGGTAGTCAATCTCATAGGTTTGGGTGTGCCCCTTGGCGTCCAGTCTTGCTTTATATCTCTACTTGATGGTAAACACCTATTTATATCCAACTGGATGCTTTCCTTTACGTAGATCAACTATATCCCACGTATCATTCTTGTATACAACCTTCATTTCTTTATCTATTGCCTCCTTCTACTTGGGGTTAACAAGTGCTTCTTGTATATTTTTTGGGACTAGACTTGAACTCAACTTTATAGAAAAGGCCTTATAGTTGTTGTTCATCCTGTGATAAGACAAGAAATTCGACAAAGGATGTTTGTTACAATTCCTAATGCCTTTTCTGATGGCTATAGGAATGTCCAAATTAGTATCATCCACTTAGACAACATTGGGAGGATTTAAAATTATAGAATCAAGAGGATTACGAGACATACCTTCTTCTAGGGTCAATGATTGACTGTGCTTTGGAGGATTTTGACCTTGTTCCAGCCTAGTTTCCTGAGGTCTTCTTGAGTAAACAAACAACTTTGAAGCTTGACACTTTCCTTGATTTCGTAGCTCTCATTTTTTAGGCTCCCCCTGAATTTCATTTCTCTCACCCTCCCAAGTAGGCAATGGCAAAGGTAGGGACCAATCTTGGGACCGATCTTCTGCTCCCAATTTCTCCTCCTGAAGATTAGTCTTTTGATAATAGGGTTGTCCTTAAAGAAGTTAACATCCATTGTAGCAAATTTCTTTCGAGAAGAAGGATGGTAGCATTTATAACCCTTTTGAGTGGGAGAGTAGCCTAAGAAGATACATTTAGTAGCTCTAGGGTCAAGTTTAGATCTGCCTTTACTTGGGATATGAACAAAAACAGTGCATCCAAACACTTTTGGAGAGAGTCCCAAACCATGATATATGGGAAAAATAATTTTTCAAGGTTTCAATAGGTGGTTTTGCAGTCAAGGGCTTTTGAAGGCATACTGTTTATTAAGTAGGCTGCTGTGAGGATAGCATCCCCTCCCAAAAGTCATTGTAACATTTCTTGCAAACATAAGTGCCTGAGCTACTTCGAGGAGATGTCTATTCTTTTGTTCAGCAACCCCATTTTGTTGAGGGATATCCACACATGTAGATTGATGTATAATGCCATTTTGACAGGAGAACATATTTGGAACTCAATTCCATTATCAGATCTAATCACTTGTACTTGGACACCAAGTTGTATTTGCACCATTTTATAGAAGTTTTGCAAGATGGGAATAGTTTCAGATTTCCTCTTTAAGAGATACACCCAATTAGTCCTGCTACAATCATCAATAAAACTAATAAACCTCCTAGCTCCAAAAAGACAAGTTACCTGTGAAGGTCTCCACACATTTGTATGTATAATAGAGAAAGGAACTTCATTTCTCTTATTACTTAAAGGATACGAATCCAATGGTTTTTTGCCAATTCACACACTTCACACTTGAGCTTAGAGTTATCTAGGTTGATACAAAGTTTAGGATAAAATCGTTGCAGGTAAGCAAAAATTGGATATCCTAGTCTCTCATGCATCAATCAATAGCTTTCAAAAAATCCTTCAGCAGTCCCCTTTGTTTGATAAGCCTGAACTTTTCCTCCTTCCTCGGTGTCTAGGTAGTATAGGCCATTTCTCTCCTTAGCACTACCAATCATCTTCCCCTAAGTGAGGTCCTGGAAATCACAATGATTTGGGAAAAAAGTTACTGAACAGTTGCAGGTTTTTGTAAGTTTGCTGATTAGACAAAGGGTTACAAGACATTTTTGGAACGTGCAGTACCAAAGTGAGGGTAATCTTTGGCAAAAGAGACATTTTCTTTACCAATAATTGGATTAAAAGTTCCATCAACAACCTGCACCTTTTGTTTGCTAGAACAGCGTATATATGACAAGAAAAAATTGGGTTCTTTGGTCATATGATCACTAGCTCTTGAATCAATGATCCAGGAGTTAGAATTAGATACACTAGTGGTTGTAAGAGCTTTATGGAGTGTACTTGATTGTGCAAAAGCACAAGAAGTGGAAGTGGGAGTAACCTTTGTCTTTCCTATGATTTTATTCAAAAGATCAAGTTGTTCCTTTGTAAAAGGCAGATTCTCATTTGTTGATACAGTATTAGCAGCAGAGGCGGGGCCTGATACTGTCTCAGCTTGAAAACTCTTGCTAGGCTTGGAAAATTTTCCATTCTTATTCCCTTGTTGTGGCCTTCCATTTAGTTTCCAGCATGTCTTCCTTGTGTGTTTGGGTCTTTTGCAATAATCACACCATCTTGTATCTTTCTCTCCTCCTTTGTTTGTGTTTGAATTGTTCTCCATGGCCACATTGAGAGTAGAATTATCATGATATGGTGTTTTCATAATAGCATCAATTTTGGATTCTTCATTACGCACAAGGGAACACACTTCATTCAATGAAGGAATGGGAAATTTTCCAAGGATTCGACTCCTTACCTGATCTAGCTTCGGATTCAAGCCAACAAGGAATTCAAAGATCCTCTGTCTTTCTAATAAATCAACAAACTTTGCAACATCCTTTGGTGATTCCATTTCAATGTGTTGATAAATGTCCACCTCTTGCCATAATAACTTCAATGTATTATAGTATGCTGTGACGGTCAATTCTCATTGTTTGGTTGCATGAATCTTGTTCATCAATTCAAACACTTGAGCAGCATCTCCTTGCTTTGAATAGGTATGTCTCCTTCGCTGTAGAGAAAAATAAGAAAGGCTTGGCTATTTCTGGTTGCATTGAATTCAACAACTTGGACATTATTAAGGAGTTTTTAGCTTCATGATTCAAAGTTAGGATCTGAAGTTTTTGGTTCTATTGTTGTGCCACGTAGATACTCCATCTTCCCTCGACTTAATAGAAAGAGTTTAGCTGATTGAGACCATTCAAGGAATTTATGATCATTGAGTTTTTTGATGGTAATTTGGAGAGTAGGATTATCAAGTTGATTGGAGACTTTAGGAATTCTGAAAGTCTGGGAGGTATGTTAAGCCATGAGGAGAATTGAAAATGAAGAAAAAAAATTCAGAAGGGGCGAAATAAGGAGCAGACACCAAAGTTAGAAGGAAGGACGGAGACACCAAGAAAAAAAAGGGAGAAGAAAAGTAAGGCAAAGTTGCCTGAGAAAATTAAGTCCAAGAAACCAGTGGCTCTGATACCATATTGGTTGGAAAAACAACTCTAATATTTGATTAAAAAATAGTAAACATATATAATAATGTCTAAGAGGCAAACACCCAATTTGCAGCTATTCTAATTACTAATTTACTGAAATCCTAGTCAATAGTTGACTATTACAGTTATCCTAATTTGTACATTGATTGAGTAATTCTACTAGCTAATATTAACAACTAAAATGGTGATCTGCCCAGGCCTAAGAGGATGAGAGCAAGGGGTGAAGCTGGTGGATCAAGGGGGGGAAGATGTTGCTTCGTGGTGGAGGCCAAATCTTTCGAAATCTTGATTGAAGAGTTGGGAGGCAAGCTGAGAGGTTGCATTTGGGAGAGAAGCAAAGGGGTCTCCTCATGGATTAGATTTGGGGAGGCTAGCTTAAGATGTTTACTAGATGGAGTGGAAGCTTGCTGTAGAGAGGTCAACAATAGTGTTTGGGCTATTGGCTGGGAGGAGGGGAATAGAAAGTATAGAATGGAGCGTCGTTCGAATGGGGCAGGTAGGTTCATCTTCTGCTCAGTTTGCGACATTGATTCAAAAAAGTATAGTATTATTGTTCCAGAGGGAAAGGGTCAGTCTTTTGGTTGGAATTCCTTGGTTGAGAGGCTGAGAGATCTTGGTGTGACCCCCTTAGGTGGCTTGCAGGGTCCTAAAAGATCAGAGGACTTGTTGAGGATGAAAGGGGGCTCGAAGGTCCAATGGAGGGAGAAAGGGGTGGAGCTGAAAACATATGCTGATGCTGTAAGGAAAAACCCGAGAAGGGTAGGCCAGTCAGTTTGGATAGAGGTGGGGGAAGGAGAAGTGTGTGGAAGAATAGAACAAATGAGTCAGTGCCTGGTAGGCTGGTGGGGACCTAATTCAGCTCCTTGCCCTGAGGTGGAGTACGTTAGAAGTTGGGCATTGAAGCATTGGGCTTTGAAGGGGAATCTGAGGGTGGCCACGCTAGGCAGAGGATTATTGCTATTTGACTTCGAGTTGCCAGACAAGGCTGAGCGTGTTTTAGCTAGAGGTCTGAGAAACTTCAAGGAGAATGTTATAGTCTTGGAGAGATGGAACCCTGAGGTGGGGTGTCTTCGCAAGGAGCCCATGGCAAAAGAAGTATGGGTAAGGGTGATTGGACTCCCCCTTCATTTAAGAAGCTCAGAGGTGTTTAAAAGAATTGGAGATGAATGCGGAGGATTCATAGCTGCGGATAAATCACCTTTGCATGAGATGCAATGGGCTCGGTTACTGGTGAGGTGCGTGGACAGGGAGTTGCCTAGCACTGCCCATATTGTTGTGGGGTCGGGTTGTTATTCCCTTCAACTTTGGTGGGAATCTTCCCCCTGGTTCACGCAGGTGGTGCCAGCGGGATGTTTCAGCGGGGAAGGTAGCTCAAGGGAAGGAGAAGAGGCTGGCGGAGCAGTTTGTGATCTCAGCAGTGGAAGTCAAAGGGAGAAGGTGGAGCAGTTGAGGTTGCAGCAGGGAGAGAGTGTCATGTCAGCCTATGGAGGCGATTCTACCCTCTGTCCCGCTGTGATCTATGAGGCAAGGGATGCAGTGGAGGGTAGAGTAGGGTCAGCTGATGGACGGGTTAGAGAGGGAGATGGGATTTTTTTGAATAAGTTGGAAAGCCGAGCTCTTGGGCCAAGTATCGGGCCAAAAGGGCCAGCTCATGGGGTGTCTCTGGGCCTGTCTCAATTAAGTGGGTTAAGGTAGGGGCCTTTTAAAGAAACCCAGGAGGTATTGGGTTGTGACTTAAGGCCCAATGTCACTTACGGGGAGAAGGGAGAGGGTTTTGGGCCTGTAGGGCCTGTTGCAGCGGAAGGAGGAGATTTAAATGGGGAAGGCATCTCGAGTCCTCGAGCTAGGGCACAATCGCCAAAAGTGGAGAAAGGCTCAGGAGATGCTGATCTTCTTGTTCGTGGGGAAGCGCCTTCGGCCTCTCGTCCTACGGCTCAGACGTTTAGCTCGGAGAGTCAAGTTTTTATAGTGGAGGACCCTATCATCGATAGTTTGAGAGCTGCGTCGCCGTCGGAAGCCTTTGCGGTGCCGAAAAGTGGGTCGTTGACTGATGAAGCGCTGCGTGATGAAGCTTCCAGGTATGTCGGACTACCTTCGCCTTCTGTGGGGGGCCGGGAAACTTCTCCTTCTCTTTTTTCTGGGATCGATCAGGCGGGGACGAAGGGGGGGGTTCCGTCTGGCTTGATTTCTGAGATTGAGGGAGAGGAGCAGCTCCCTCTTAGCATTATTCTGGCAGATGGTAGCAATGGGGAGATGGGCCCAGAGGGGGAGAGATCCTCGGGTGGTGAAGGAAGGGGGGATGAGTTTGAGATATTATTGCAAGACTTGGAAGGAAGAGGATGTCGATGGGATGATAGTTGCCTGGCGAGATTTAGCAAGTTCCTGGGTTTTTCGATGGAAGGATTTGAAGGAGAAATTCTGAACTTGCTTCTAAGGAACAAGAGAAGAAGGGAGTAGAATATTAAGAAAGATATTTCGGGGTCCATTAAGTTTGATCGTGAATTGAAGAAATTAGAGTGGTCCATCAATTACAAAGGGGCGAGGAAGGAGAAATCTCTGGTTAGAGATGGTAGGGACAGAATCTCGAACCATAGATGAAGATAAAGATCATATCTTGGAACATAAGAGGGGCCAATGATAGGGATAAAAGGAAAGTTATTAAGGCTTTGATCAGGTCACAAAAAGCGGATTTGGTGTGTCTATAGGAGACCAAAATTCAAGATATATCCAGAGGGATTGTTCACAGTCTTGGAGTGGGAAGATTCTTAGGTTGGGGTGCTATGAGTGCTAGGGGGGCAGCCGGTGGGGTTGTAGTGTTTTGGGATAAAAGGGTTCTGGAGTTAATGGGCATGGAGGTGGGTCTTTTCTCAGTTTCCTGACGCTTTAAAAATTGTGAAGATGGCTTCTTGTGGACCTTCACGGGAGTATATGGTCCTACTATGAAATGGCATAGAGAGATGTTTTGGGAAGAGCTAGGAGCCATTCGAGGGCTGTGGTTTGACCCTTGGTGTATTGGCGGGGACTTTAACGTGGTCAGATTTCCTAGTGAGCGCAGTAGAGAAGGAAGACTGACTGGTTCTATGAGAAGATTTTCGGAGGTGATTGAGGAGTTGGCTTTAAAAGATTTGCCTCTCCATAGGGGGTTGTTCACATGGAGTGGAGGGCTGAATGGTCTTTCAAGGTCTAGACTGGACCGTTTTCTGATTTCGGAGGATTGGGAGAATCACTTCAGTGGGGTGATTCAGTGTTCCCTCCCAAGACCGGTATCTGATCACTTCCCAATTCTGTTAGATTGGGGTGGGACGAGGAGAGGTCCAATTCCATTTCGGTTCGAGAATATGTGGTTGAAGGAGGAGGGGTTCAAGGAGCTGTTAAAGGGCTGGTGGCAAGGATTTAATTATAGTGGGTCCTATAGTTTCATCTTGACAGAAAAATTGAAGGCCCTGAAAATTAAACTGAAGGAATGGAACTCGGAAGTCTTTGGTAAAGTGGGGGTGAATAAAGGGTTGGCTCTGGATAAAGTATCCTACTGGGATAATCAGGAGCAACTTAGAGCTTTAAATGAGCAGGAGCTAGAGGCGAGAAAGGAGGCTAGGGAGGAGTTTAAGAAATGGGCTCTAATGGAGGAGACTTCATGGAGACAAAAATCGAGAGAAATTTGGCTGAAGGAAGGTGATAAGAACACGGGATTTTTCCACAAGATGACAAATTCGAACAGAAGGAGGAACTGTTTGAAAAAAATAAAAGTCAATGGCACCTGGCTTTCAGAAGATCATGACATTCAAAGGGGAGTGGTGAGGGCCTTTGAGGACCTTTTATCAGATCCAGGAGGATGGCGTCCTTGCAGCAACAATATTGAGTTTGACAGCATTGGGGATGAAGAGGCAGCCAGGCTGGAGGAGAGTTTTTCTGGGGATGAGGTGTTCTTGGCCCTTTCAGATCTGAATGGGGACAAGGCCCCTGGTCCGGAAGGGTTTTCCCTTGCATTTTGGCAATTCTGTTGGGATTTTGTCAAAGATGAGGTCTTGGGTTTCTTCAAGGACTTTTATGAGAGGGGAAAATTTGTAAGAAGCCTGAACTCCACCTTCTTAGTTTTAATCCCAAAGAAGTGTGGGGCTGAAGACTTGAGAGATTTCAGACCCATTAGTTTGGTGGGGGGTCTCTACAAGCTGCTTGCTAAGGTCTTAGCCAATAGATTGAAAAAGGTAGTGGGAAAAGTGGTGTCTTCAACCCAAAATGCCTTTGTTGAAGGTAGGCAAATTCTTGATGCTGCGTTAGTTGCTAATGAGGTCATAGACTCCGTGCTGAAAAGAAAGGAAAGTGGGGTCTTGTGTAAATTGGACTTAGAGAAGGCCTATGATCAAATAAATTGGGATTTTCTGCTATCAGTGATGCAAAGAATGGGTTTCGGGGAGAAATGGATTGGGTAGATTAGATGGTGCAAATCCACCGCCTCGTTTTCGGTTTTGGTCAATGGTTCTCCTACCGGTTTTTCCCGGAGCTCTAGGGGGTTAAGGCAAGGAGACCCCCTCTCTCCTTACCTTTTTGTCTTAGGAATGGAGGCCTTAAGTAGTCTCATTAACAGAGCAGTGAGAGGGGGTTTTCTTTCAGGCTGCAGGATAGGGGGAAGGGAAGGTGTCGGGATCCAAGTTACGCACCTGCTGTTCGCCGATGATACTTTGGTCTTCTGTGATGACTCTCAAGAGCAATTGGCCTTTCTAAGTTGGTTATTAATGTGGTTTGAAGCCACTTCCGGACTGCGCATTAACTTGAATAAAAGTGAGATTTTGCCGGTGGGTAGTGTGGAGAATGCTAAGTTATTGGCAGCTGAGCTTGGCTGCAAAGTGAGATCTCTCCCTTCCACCTATTTGGGGCTCCCTTTGGGAGCTTCGCATAAGTCTGTGAAGGTTTGGGACAGAGTGGAAGAGCGGATGAGGAAGAAACTTGCCTTGTGGAAGAGGCAATTCATTTCTAAGGGAGGAAGAATCACTTTCATCCGGAGTACTTTGGCGAACACGCCAACGTATCTTATGTCATTATTGCGCATGCCAAGAGTGGTTAAATTAAGACTTGAGAAAATACAAAGGGACTTTCTTTGGGAAGGGGGAGCGTTGGAGAAGAGGCCCCATCTTGTTAAGTGGGCTGTTGTCTGTACTCACAAAAAGATGGGTGGATTGGGGATTAGAAATCTCTCCATTCTTAATAGAGCCATCTTGTGCAAATGGAGTTGGCGTTTTGCGGTTGAAAGAGACTCATATTGGAAGCTTATTATTAGTACGAAGTATGGGGTTGAAAGAGGAGGGTGGAGCACTTGCGGGGCTAGGGAGGGCCATGAGGTTGGGCTTTGGAAGGAAATCAACAAGGAAGGGTTGCTACTGTTCAATAATGCATCTTTCTCGGTGGGGGATGGTAAAAGGGTGAGGTTTTGGAAAGACATTTGGTGCGGGAACACCCCCTTTTGTGAGACTTTTCCTTCCTTGTTTGATTTAGCGGGTTCTAAAGATGCGTGGGTTGCGGACTATTGGGACCCAATGGGGGAAGTGGGAGGGTGGACTCCACTTTTCCTTAGACCTTTCAACGATTGGGAGGTGGAGGAGGTGGAGAGACTCCTATCGTCCATTCAAGATAAGAGGTTGGATGCTGATGGGGAGGATAGGATGCTGTGGAAAGGGACGAAAAATGAGATTTTCACTATAAAATCTCTTTACAAGTCTCTTGATCATAGCTGTGCAGTCTCGTTTCCGGGCAAAATTATTTGGAGTCCGTATGTTCCTTCAAAGGTGAGTTTTTTTGCTTGGGAAGCTTCTTGGGAGAAGGTTCTTACTCAAGATCAGCTCAAGAGGAGGGGTTGGATTCTAGCCAATAGATTTTGCTTGTGTTGCGCTGAAGAGGAAACAATAAATCGTATCCTTGTTCATTGTTCTAAGACGAAGATTTTGTGGGATCTTGTGTTTTCTCTTTTTGGGGTCAATTGGGTGTTGCCATTTTCGGTAAAAGACACTCTTTTAAGTTGGTATGTCTCTTTTAAGGACAAGAATCATAGAAAGGTTTGGCGGGCAGCTCTTCTCTGTTTATTTTGGACAGTTTGGAAGGAAAGAAATAGGATAGTCTTCGATAACGAGGCTTTGTCGACTCAAAGATTGAAAAACTCTTTTGTTTGTAATCTCTTATCCTAGCTAATTCTTCTATAGTTGTAGGCCCTTTATCTTTGTTTAACTTTGTGGATTGGTTGGGTTCTTGTTGAGGGCTGGTGAGTGCTTGTGTTTTTGTTGCTTGTTTTAGGTGTCTCTTGTATACTCCCTGTATGCTCTGGGTTGCCTTTCAAGCTCCCTTTCTCTAATATATCTTTGTGCTTTTGCCTATCAAAAAAAAAAAATATTAACAACTAATATATACCACATATAGGCCATTTAGAGTTGATCAGACCCTAAGATTAGGGGATTTTGTTGTTTTCCCACAATTCTTGCTAAGTTATTGGGCTATGGTTTGAAGAGATGTGATAAGCTTCATTAGTGGCTTCCATTGACATAGGTATCTTGGGCAAAGTTGGAATGTTACTTTTATTGTTTTGGTGTCTAAACAAGGTGGGTCTAAAAATATTAAGGTATTTACTACGATTATTTTGTTTGGAAATTGTGGAAAAAATTGACAAGAAAATCTCATTCATTTAGAATAGAATACACATTTGGTTATATACAAAAGGATAAGCCATAGGCTTGTTATAGAAAATAGGAACTACCTTAAACCAAATCCTTATAAATTAGTAAACTAAATCCCTATAAATCAGGGATTACATTATTTCCTAAGTTTAAACCTATTTATAGAAAATACAAATTCAACACCCTTAAAAAAACATGTTCTCCATACCCCCCTCAAGCTGTTAAGCAAATATTAGGCATTGCTAGCTTGCCAATTATTGCTTGAAACATGGTATTGTTTAGACTCTTGGTTAGAAAATTCGTGAGTTGACCACCTGAGGAGACGTATGATGTGCAGATGAAGCCATTGTCGAATTTTTCTTCGATAAAGTGCCTATCTACCTCCACATGTTTGGTTTGGTCATGTTGCATAGGATTATATGCAATATTGATCGTTGATTCGTTGTTGCAATAAAGTCTTATATGCAAGATCTTCTAGGATTATTTTTAGCCATAGCAATTCAAAAATGTAAAGTGCCATTGCTTTAAGTTCCATCTTGACACTTGACCTTGCTACTACATTCTGCTTTTTACTCCATGTTACTAGGTTTCCACCAAGGAATGTACAATAACCTGATGTTGAGCGTCTATCTACCACTGACCTTGTATAATCAACATCTATATAAGCTTCAAGAGTCAAACTCGTTCCTTTCTTGAGCAGAATCCCTTTTCCTTGGTGTTCCTTTGAGATGGTGTAGTATCTTGTGAACTACTAAGAGATATGCTTCCTTAGGATTGTGCATAAATTGTTATGAATACCAACCCGTTTATGTGGGGGCCAACACCTTTTAGGTTTGAGAATATGTGGTTACAACACCCTAATTTCAAGGAGAACTTTAGAGATTGGTGGAGTGGGTTTCAAGGAAACGGATGGGAAGGCCATAAGTTCATGAGGAGACTACAATATGTTAAAGCCAAATTGAAGGAGTGAAATAAGTTTTCTTTTGGAGAGCTTAAAGAAAAGAAAAAAAGTATTCTCAATGATTTAGCTAACTTTGATGCCATTGAGCAGGAAGGGGGTCTCAATTCTGATTTGTTTAGTCAAAGAGCCTCAAGAAAAGGGGAGCTAGAGGAATTAATA
This sequence comes from Vitis vinifera, assembly GCF_030704535.1. Classification (NCBI taxonomy): domain Eukaryota; kingdom Viridiplantae; phylum Streptophyta; class Magnoliopsida; order Vitales; family Vitaceae; genus Vitis; species Vitis vinifera. The sequence continues at coordinate 16,940,985 of NC_081806.1, forward strand.
TTGAGGGAGGAAATCCATTGGAGACAAAAAGCTAAGGTAAAATGAGTCAAGGAAGGGGATTGCAACTCTAAGTTTTATCATAAAGTGGCTAATGGTAGGTGAAATAGGAAATATATCAAGGAGTTGGAGAATGAGAGGGGCTTAGTGCTGAAGAATGCCGAGAGTATCATAGAGGAGATCTTACATTACTTTGAAAAGCTTTACACGAGTCCTACAGGAGAGTCTTGGGGTGTTGAAGGATTAGATTGGTCTCCTATTTCGGAAGAGAGTGCGTTAAGGTTAGACTCCCCTTTCACTGAAGAAGAGATTTCTAAGACCATTTTTCAGTTGGATAGGGATAAGGCTCCGGGGCCTGATGGCTTTACTATTGCCGTATTCCAAGAGTGTTGGGATGTGATTAAGGAGGAGTTGGTGAGAGTGTTTGCAGAATTTCATAGGAGCAGAATTATCAATCAAAGCACTAATGCCTCTTTCATTGTTCTATTACCCAAAAAGAGTTTGTCAAAGAGAATATCAGACTTTAGACCCATTAGTTTGATCACTAGTCTCTACAAGATAATAGCCAAAGTGCTCTCAGGGCGCCTAAGAGGGGTTCTACATGAGACCATCCACTATACTCAAGGCGCTTTTGTTCAAGGGAGACAAATATTGGACGCGGTTCTTATAGCGAATGAGATAGTGGACGAGAGAAGACGGTCAGGGGAGGAAGGCGTCATATTCAAAATAGACTTTGAAAAGGCCTACGATCACGTGAAGTGGGATTTTTTGGATCATGTGTTAGAAAAGAAGGGGTTCAATCCTAGATGAAGGAAATGGATGAGTGGATGTTTATCTTCGGTATTTTATGCAATCTTGGTGAATGGTAGCGCTAAAGGGTGGGTTAAGGCATCAAGAGGATTAAGACAAGGCGACCCTTTATCCCCTTTTTTGTTTACTTTAGTCGCAGATGTACTGAGTAGGATGCTTATGAGAGCAGAGGAAAGAAATATGATGGAGGGTTTCAGGGTGGGTAGAAATAGAACTAGGGTGTCCCATTTGCAATTTGCTGATGATACCATATTCTTTTCTAACTCAAGGGAGGAAGAGCTGCAGACTCTGAAGAGTCTTTTGTTAGTGTTTGGGCACATTTCTGGGCTCAAGGTCAATCTTGACAAGAGTAGTATTTATGGCATCAATCTTGATCAGGCTCATCTTTCAAGATTGGCTGTGATGCTTGATTGTAAGGCGTCTGGATGGCCTATTCTCTATCTGGGTCTCCCTTTGGGCGAGAACCGTAAGGCGTGTGGCTTTTGGGATCCAATGATTGAGAGAATCTCAAGTAGATTAGATGGGTGGCAAAAGACCTACTTATCCTTCGGGGGGAGGATAACTCTTACCCAATCTTGCCTTACCCATTTGCCATGTTACTTCCTTTCCTTATTTAAGATTCCCGCTTCAGTGGCTGCAAAAATCAAGAGGTTGCAAAGGGATTTTTTATGGTCAGGGGTTGGGGAAGGCAAAAGGGATCATTTAGTGAGGTGAGATGTTGTGTGCAAATCGAAGACAATAGGGGGTTTGGGTTTTGGGAATATTTCTTGGAGGAATCTTGCTCTTCTAGGGAAATGGTTATGGAGGTATCCTAGAGAGGGTTCAGCTCTTTGGCATCAGGTCATTTTAAGCATTTATGGTTCACACTCTAATGGTTGGGATGCTTACACTTTAGTCAGATGGTCACATCGCTGTCCTTGGAAGGCTATTGCACAAGTCTTTCAGGGTTTCCTTGTTTACTCGGTATGTGGTAGGAAACGGGGAAAGAATTCGGTTCTCGGTCCATCTCGTCCCTTCTCTTGGAATTTGAATTTCCGCCGTAACCTGTCAGATTCTGAGATTGAGGACTTAGAAGGCCTCATGCGGTCACTTGATGATTTGTATCTATCTCCTTCGGTCCCAGATGCCAGATTATGGCCATTATCCTCTTCAGGGCTTTTTTCAGTCAAATCCTTTTTCTAGCAATATCTCAATCTTCTGGATCTCCTCAGGACTTTTCTTCAAAGTTCGTTTGGAATTCTCAAGTTCCTTTCAAAGTGAAGTCCTTTGTCTGGTTAGTAGCACACAAGAAGGTGAATACTAATGACATGTTACAAGTGAGAAGACCCTACAAAGCCCTTAGTCCTGATATTTGTATTCTATGCATGAAGCATGGGGAATCAGCAGATCATCTTTTTCTTCATTGTTCCTTGACGATTGGGTTGTGGCACAGGTTATTTCAGTTAGCTAAGATGGATTGGGTTCCCCCAAGGAGCATATATGACATGATGTCCATCAAATTTAGAGGCTTCGATAATTCTAAGAGAGGGATAGTTTTGTGGCAAGCTGCGAGCATCGCTCTAATTCGGGTTGTGTGGTGGGAAAGAAACGCAAGGATTTTCGAGGATAAAGCAAGGAATTCAGAGTTCCTTTGGGACTCTATTGTTTTCCTTGCTTCCTTTTGGGCTTTCTGTTCCAAGGCATTTAAGGGGACTCCCCTTAATGTGATTCAACTGGATTGGATAACGGTGTGTACTCCATAAGGATTGGTCCTTAGAGGGAGTTCGTTTGTTTTATGTGTTTTTTCCTGTAATTTAGTTGTGTTTGGTGGGAGGATTTCTCATCCTTCTTCTTGTACGTCTTTTTTCTATCAATATATCTTTGTGTCGTTTCCAATCAAAAAAAAAAAAAAGGATTGTGCATAAATTGATTCACCATGCTGACAACATATGCAATATTAGATCTTGTGTGTGATAAGTAGATTAATTAACCCATCAATCTCTGATTGTTTCCTTTATCTACACTATCATTGCTATTATCACCAAGCTTGTGATTGGGCTCCATAGGTGTGTCTATTGGTTTATAAGTTGACTTCCCAGTTTCCTTTAACAAATCCATCACATGCTTCTGTTGGGATACAAAAATTCCTTGTTGTGACTGTGCCACTTTAATCGACTTAGTTCTTTAATCTTGAAATCTTTCATTAACACTTCTTCAAACTATCCCTTTCCTTTTCATCATTTCCAATCACAATTATATTGTCCACATAAACTAACAAGGCCATAACTCTCCTGAAGCAGTGCTTGATGAATAAGTTGTGGTCACCTTGATTTTGCTTGTACCCATCAGTAATTATCACCTTAGCAAATCTTCAAAACCAAGCACGAGGAGATTGTTTCAAACTATACAAGACCTTCTTAAGCTTCTACCTTCTAGATTCTTGCCAAATCGTCGAGGACCTTATATATAAATTTCTTCTTCAAGATACCTATGTAAAAAAATCATTCTTGATATCAAATTGTTGTAAATTCTACTCAAAGTTGACGGTTAAGGATAACAACGCGAACTATATTCATTTTGGCTATGGGTGCAAAGGTCTCTAAAAAAAATTACTCCATAAGTCTAGGTATATCCTTTTTCAACAAGCCTTGCTTATACCTCTTAATTGATCCATTCGCCTTGTATTTTACAATAAAAACCCCTCTTACAACCTACTAGACTCTTTCCTTTTAACAACTCCACTATCTCCCATGCTTTATTTTATTTTTTCTAGTGCTTCCATCTCAACACTTATGGGTTGTCTCCACTTTTCACTATTTAATGCCTCGAATAGGGTTCTAGGAATAGTAACAATGCTTAGTTGGGTAAGGAAGGCTTGGTAGGAAGGTGACAATCTATCATAGGATACAAATTGAACTAGTGGGTATAAAGGGTGTTTGGTAAACTCTCTCGTACCTTTCTTGAGGCTATGGGTAGATACAAATCATTATTATCAATGACAACACAAAAATCATCAAAAGAAGATTTGAGTAAAACATTAACCTCATTTTTAAAGATTGGTTCTAACTCTTAGATTTGCATAGGTTCAACAAAGGAATCATTTCTTCTTGAGCATACCTGTAGCGGTTAGAGTAGAATTGTGAACTGGACTTTCCTTAGTCAATGACATGGGACTAGAAGAGAATGGTTTGATAGTAGACAAAATTGGAGTGAGACTGGGACTGATTGTGGCCTCAAATGAGGGAGATTGTGAAATGGAGGGCAATTCAAGTAAGAATGAGTCATTGCCTTTATCTTCCAAGAATGATGTCTCCCCTTGAAGATAAGGATGAGTAAAATAATTTTCTTTATCAACAAAGGTCACATTGGTAGGAACAAAATTTTTTTGAGAAGGAAGCTGGTAATATTTATAAGATGGTAAATCCCATCTTATTAGTTGGGATTTAGTGTGTAATCCGAAGGTGGAAGGAGGATTGGGGTTTGGGGTTTGGGAAGATTTCTTTAAGGAATCGTGCTATTTTAGGGAAGTGGCTATGGAGGTTTTCTATTTAGTTTTACATTTGATTTCATTACTTACTTGGGCATATATGTTGAATGGAAGAAAAATGAGTTGAAATAGGTGTGATTATCCATTGGATATCTTGAATATTTTTTCTGTTCATTTTGGTTAATGATATCTTATACCAATTGGAAATCAGTTAAGGAGAAAAGTGTTTTTATGAATTAATTTTAGGGAGTCTTGAAGCATTTGCATGTGACTTTCATTTGATATCTGTTGGGTGAATGTTGCTGCATTCATATTTGCATGTGATCTCTATTTGTGTTGAAAAGTGTTTGAAGAGAAAAGAAGAGATTTGTTATAATTTATAAGATTAGATAAATTGTGCCGGGAGACCTTTTTAAATAGTTTAGCAACACCAATTTACCCCTCTCTAGGTATAGTCCGTATTTGACATTCACTTTCAATCTTTATTTCTGAAAAGGGAAAGAACCAAATGTTTCAAGTACTGAAAATTAAGGTGGCCTGACCTAAAGTGCCACAACATTATTTCATTGACAAAGAAGAAGATGCATAGTTTGTTGTGGATGCTTGTTTATTCCCGAAGTTGTCACCCTTAAGTAGTAGAGTCCACCATGCTCTTTAGCACTAGCAATCCTGTTTCTTAAAGTCATTTCTTGAAATTCACCATGAGATGGTAAGAATTGGATTGAGCAATCAAGATCTTTTGAGTTTGCTTATAGATATTAGGTTACAGGCTAATTGAGGAACATGTAAAACATCATAAAGGGTTATACGAGGGTTTAGAACAATTGTACCAATCCATGCAACTGTTGCAAGGGAACTGTTTGCAATTTTCACCTTAATATGTCCTAAACCAGGATTATAAGTAGAGAAGAGACCTGTGTACCTTGTCATATGATTTAAAGCACTAGAGTCTATGATCCAAGGGTCCAATTTTTTAGTAATACTATTTAAAGTAGTCCGAAAAGTGCCTTTTTGGGCTAGGAAAGATGTGTTAAGGGCATTCTGAGAAGAAATAGTGCCTGATGGAGGTGAGATTGTGGTAGTTGATGGTGCTAACAACTGTTCAAGTTGGTCTTTATTTAGTGAGACATTGAACGAATTCTCATCAGTCTTGTTTCTAGGTTCTGACATAGTATGGATTCCTCTTGGGTTCTGAAAATTACTCTTGTTTCCTCTATTGTCCTTCCAATTTTGTGGCTTCCTATACAACTTCTAGCAATTTTCACGATTATGGTTAGATCTCTAGCAGTGTTCATACCAGAGATTACCACTTTTTCATGCATTACGAGTATCCCCGCGGGCATCTTCATGAACTCCATCAACTCCATGAGTAGCTAGGGCAAAATTATCACCAGCTGGAACTGAAATAGTGGCCTTTGTTGGACTGAGCATCACTCTTTTCTGTGTCCCTTCTTGTCGTACCTCAGTGAACACTTCTTCAATTTTGGGTAAAGGTTTGGTGGCTAGAGTTGACTACAAACAACATCGAGGTCTTGGTTGAGTCCAGACCGAAAATTTTAAATACGCTCCTTGTCAATTCTTGCCTTAAACCTTCCACAATCTTCAGTATACTTCCATTCAATGTTAGGTTCCAAATTGTTTGGACATGACGCTAATTGTGGATTTGGACTGGAAAGGGTAGATCATGGATTCATTTCATGGCTAGAAAAGGTTTAAGGGTTGATACTTGGATATTCAATGGACTCTAGGTTGGGATTAAGTTGGTAAAGTTGGGTGTTACTTTTAACTTGTAAACATTTGATTTCGCAGTGTACTGCTTTCACCAAGACATGGTTCCATGTTTTTTCCTGAAAGGGGTTTCATTCAAAAACAAGTTTTAATTTTTTTTTTTTTTTTTGATAAGTAAGACAATTGTATTAAAAGTGCCAAAAAGCACTAAAATTATACATGATGTATACAAGGACAAAAAAAAAAAGAGGGATGGATAAAAAACCAACACCCTCATTTCACTTACAGCCCAACCAATTTATGAAATCTAAAAGGGATAAAGAATTAGACTCTATATGTACCCTAACCCACTCCAAGAACATGTACATGAAGGAGCATAAAATCACGTGGTTTGTTAGTTCAGAATCTTTAAAAGCTCTTCGATTTCTCTCCTTCCATTATGTCCAAAATAGACACAAAGGTGCAGCTTTCCAGGCCTTCTTCCTCTTCTTCCCAACAAAGGCAACCCACCAACTAATGAGGACATCCTTGATTGAGAACGGCATCACCCACTGAACATTGAACATAGCCTAAATAAGATGCCACAACATGCTTGCCTTAGGACAATGAATGAGAATATGGTTTGTTGATTCCTCTTCACCCTTAACAAACAACATCTGTTTGGAAGGCTCCAACTCCTCCTTTTTAGCTGATCCAGAGTTAGAATTTTAAGTGTTAATAAAAGATGGTGTGATTGATTTTAAGATTAGTTCAAATAAATATGGCTGAAATATGTCCTTGATGTATTTTTCCTGTGGTGATTCTCTTTATTTCTTTTCTCCTTTTACTTCAGTAGCTGCCATTTTAGGCCTCTCTTTTCCTTATTTGATATATTTTATACTTTTATATTTTAATAATATTTCTATTTCCCATCAAGACAAAAGAATTGTAGGGGTCCTTGACCAATTAACTTGTACATTGATGAGCCATTTCCATATTCATGCTTTTGAGTGCTGTTTGTCAATCATCTGATTAAAATATTATTTTGTCTTCAATTCTTATGTTCATTGTTTTGATTGGGAATTGAATATCTTGCAGAGTTGCCAGAAAAAGGATCAAAGCTTGACGTTGAAGTGAGTGATACTCTGCAAACTTGTCTTTTGGTGGTTTTTACTGTCTCCTCTTTCCTGGTTTACATGTTTTTTCATGTTTCTATATTTGTCCTTTTTCTTTTTCCCATTTTTCTATTTTTGTGGCTTGGCACATTGTTCATGCTCCTAGTTGTAGGGCTTGTGGTGAAGAAGAAATATTTTTGAATGTGGAAGATATGAGCTCTGGGCGATCTCCAGTAAATGCTACACCACAAAGGGAATGGCTGAGAAACTTCAAAACCAAATCATTACCTTTATCATTGCATGAAAATGGCAATGGAGAACCTGTTCCGCTGAAAACTTATGACCCAAACTTTTCTGGTGGGAAGCACTTGAGAAGATCCCCAAGGTTTATTTCAACTCCTTCCGCAACTGGAGATGGTTTCAGAAAGCGAAAGGTCAATTCAGGATCCCCTGAATTGTCTCCATCAGTGATTGAAAATTCTGTATCTCTAAGAGCTACTGACCTAAAAATGTGGGATGCAAAGCGCTTGAGAAGATCGCCGAGATTATCATCATCCAACTCCGTTCAGCTTCAAGAGAGATTTTTGACAAGTTTAGCAGAAATGAAATCTCCTGAACATGAAAATTCTGTCTCTTTACAAGCTACTGACCTAAAAGTGGGGGATGGCAAATGCTTGAGAAGATCACCGAGATTATCATCATGCAACTCCGCTCAGCCTCAAAAGAGATTTTTGACAAGTTCAGCAGAAATGAAATCTCCTGAACTTGAAAATTCTGTCTCTTTAAGAGCAACTGACCTAAAAGTGTGGGATGGCCAGTGCTTGAGAAGATCAACGAAATTATCATCATCCAACTCTTTTCAGCCTCAAGAGAGATTTTTGACAAGTTTAGCAGAAATGAAATCTCCTGAACATGAAAATTCTGTCTCTTTACGAGCTACTGACCTAAAAGTGGGGGATGGCAAGTGCTTGAGGAGATCACCGAGATTATCATCATCCAACTCCGCTCAGCCTCAGGGGAGATTTCTGACCAGTTCAGCAGAAATGAAATCTCCTGAACTTGAAAATTCTGTCTCTTTAAGTGCTACTGACCTAAAAGTGTGGGATGGCAAGTGCTTGAGAAGATCACCGAGATTATCATCATCCAACTCTGCTCAGCCTCAAGGGAGATTTCTGACCAGTTCAGCAGAAATGAAATCTCCTGAACTTGAAAATTCTGTCTCTTTAAGCGCTACCGACCTAAAAGTGTGGGATGGCAAGTGCTTGAGAAGATCACCGAGATTATCATCATCCAACTCTGCTCAGCCTCAGGGGAGATTTCTGACCAGTTCAGCAGAAATGAAATCTCCTGAACTTGAAAATTCTGTCTCCTTACGAGCTACTGACCTAAAAGTGTGGGATGGCAAGTTCTTGAGAAGATCACTGAGATTATCATCATCCCACTCCGTTCAGCCTCAAAAGAGATTTCTGACAAGTTCAGCAGAAATGAAATCTCCTGAAATTGAAAATTCTGTCTCTTTAAGCGCTACTGACCTCAAAATGTGGGATGGCAACTTCGTTCAGCCTCAACAGAGATTTCTTACAAGTTCAGCAGAAACAAAATCCCCTGAAATTGAAAATTCTCTCTCCTTAAGAGCTTCTGACTTGATGTGGGATGATAAGTGCTTGAGAACATCACCAAGATTATCATCATTCAACCCATTGCTTCCTCAAAAGATATTTCTGACAAGTTCTCAATCTTCAGAAAGTGGAAATGATGCTAAGATTGTGTCTTTCAGAACATCTGATGTGACAGTTATGGATGAAAAATGCTTAAGAAGATCTCCAAGATTATCCTCATCTCTGGTAGGGCCTGGAAGCAGCAAACCTGTATTTTCCTGTTCTGAGTCATCCGATTCATTTGAGAAACGGCCTTGTAAGAAGATTGTGCTGCCTACTTCAGAAAACAGACATGGACAATACAAAAGGACATCTTTCTTTATTGGAGATCCAGTTCCTGATAAAGAAGCTCAAGAAAGGTGGCACTGGCGTTATGACCTGAAGGTGGAGCATAACTACTTTTTCTTTAGGTTCCTTTGATTTGATTTGCAATGGTTTTACTTAGCGTGCAATTTGCAAAGAGTGTTCCATTATTATCCCTTTGTCTGTGTAGAAACCAGATAAAACTAAAAGAAAATAAGTTCATGTTTGAAGCTATTTTCTGAAACAGCTTTAAGAAATGAATTCACAGAAAAACAAAATAATATTCTGAAACAGGCTGTTTTTTTCTGTTCCATTTTTCTTGTACAGAAACCAAAAAACCATTTTTCTTGATATTAACCGAAAATACATCCTTACAATCAAAATTTCTTATACAATTAAGGAAAAAAAATGCCCCCAAACAATTCCTTCTGTTTTTTAAACTCTTGTTTTTTCTTCTTTTTCTCTTTCTTTTCTATTCTAGACTTCTATATTATAGAACTGTTCTGTGGACATATAGATCAATACATCCTATCCTTTGGAATCTTATGCCTTCCACTATTATGGCTTCTAAATAACTCAATGGAGTTTTTGTTCTCTCAGGTCTATGCTAATGAAAATTTAAGATTTAAAAAATCAGAGTTTCTTTCTTTCCTACCTTTATAACAACCAAATGTGCATCATTGTTTTGTTTTCTTTTTCAGGCGCACACACATAGTATGTTGTATAATTTAGTTTTGGCTCACTTTATTGTCTTTTTACATCTGTCATAATTAGGAAACTTACTTGAAATAATAAGAGTGAGATAAATTGTTTGAGCGTAGTTCATCTAAATCTCCCTTTTCTTATAGGTGTGAAAATGAGTAAAAATTTGGACTGTGTTTAGCTTTTAAGAAGAAAATATTGCTACTATGGTGGTTGTAGTCTTCAAGAAGATCAATACCAACAACTTGCTTCGATCGAGGCCTTATAAATCACCTAGCCCGGACCAATGTGTTTGGTGTTTGGAGAGTAGTGAATCAACTGATCATCTCTTTCTTTATTGTCTCATTGCACTAACACTTTGACATAGGTTATTCCATATTGTCATGATTGATTAGGCACCTCCTAGAGTTATGGTAGAGATGTTGGCAATCTCTTTTGAGACTTTTGTAGTCAGTCAGAGGTAAAGTTCTTGATGAGTTGCTATCTTACCTTTGATATGGTTTTCATGGCGAACCTTGGATTGCTATCTAAATGATCCAAATAAATGGCACTAGGCAGAGTGTTTCCAGTTAGAGAGGAATGTTAGGATATTTGAGGATAGATAGAGATCCATGGATGTTATTTGAGATTTTGGCTCCTTTAGGCCTTGCTCAAAGAGATCACAAAGGCTTTATTGGTTACCCTCTTCAAGAGGCTCCATTAATGGGTGTTCTCTTTTTGGGCAGTCATGGAAAATGAAGTATAGGAAGTGTGATTAGAAATCATTTAGTACCAGTAGTAAGCGACCTTACTCTAAACTTGTTGGAGTGAATTTAGTTATTGAGGCAGAGATACTAGCATTACTAAAGGGCTTGCTGCCGGCTAAAAGCTTTGTGCCTATTCAATCTAATGATAGGATGTTTTGCTATTGTAATATCTTGGGTGTCTAATAGGAAGAGAGACTAGTGGAAGTTCAACAAATGGAACCACAAAATTCTAAATGTTGCTACTGAGGTGGAATGCTCCTTTTCTCAGGTTCCTCATCCAGCTAATAAACTTGCAGTCTTACAGACCAGTTATCTAATCAAGGAGCTAAGCACTTAGTCCCCTTTTTAGGAGACCTTTTTGCCTAGAGTGTATTAAGTTTCCAAGGTGTGTGTACATTGCCTTTTTTTCCCTTTTGTCTGGGCTGATGATTTTAGTTTTTTTTGGAACAGTATACATGCTTACTTTCTGATCAACAGTTGTACATTTGGAAAGATTGCTTGTCCTTCTTGTCTTTATCATTCAATGAATGAATATGTTTGTTTCCGATTAAGAAAAGGTTGTAGTCCTCAAAATACATTTACCCTAATGTTGTTCAATGTTCCTTTGGCAATGCTGAAGGAGACAAAACATCAAGGACAGACAATCTTGCATCTACTGGAGATGATGCTTCACCAAAATGGTGACATTAACAAAGTCAAAGAAACTTCTAAAGTCTAGAAGATTCTTCTGAACAATGCCCTTGGAGGAGCCTGGACTCATAGGTAACAGCATGACAAATTTCGAATGAGAAACGCCAACATCTTGTCTTCCATCTTCTGACTGATTGTTCCATTGTTTTCTTCTCTTGTAAACCCTCTCACAAATTGAGTGCATTGTGGACCAAGTGAAATGAGAGAAAATGCCAAAAAAGTGGCTGTTCATTCTTTCTTAGAGCCAAAGGGGTCATTGAATTGGCTAATGTATTGTTAAATGTTGTCATCTCCACCACTAGCTATTCACCAAGGACCAAGAAAAAGGGGCAAGGGAAAGAGGGAGCCACCACTTGAAAGACAACATCTCCTCCCTTTTTGTTTTCATGTGGGAAGTCCAACAGGTGCTATGCTTAATAATTATTGACGTTGTTCATCACTATATCATTACATTAGAGCCTCAATTAATTAATTCTATAGTTAGAGTCATTTGATAAAGCAATAGGATTCATAATATTTTTTATGCTACTTCACTATTCTTTGCTGCTATGCTTTTCTAATATGTCATTTTATCTTTTGTTTTCTATTGACCAATTTCTAGTATTTTAAAATATTAAAGTTCTGAGTATTGATGTCCTGAAGTTTGCAGAATAAAAGATTCAAGGGTCAAGGCTTGAAATTGAAGTGAGTAATAATCTTGTGACCCAGTCTTAATTGGGTTTTATTGTGTCATTCTTACTACTACTGAACATTTTTCATTTTTCTTTTTCTTCTCTAATTTCGTTTCTTTTACTGTGCATGCTCATTGCTGTAGTGCTGATGATAATGAAGAAGAAATAGTTACTAATGTTGAATGCCATTATACTCAAGCTAAACTTGATGGGACAATATTCAATCTTGGAGATTGTGCGCACATAAAGGTAAATCCCTAGTCCTCTATGACTACTTGTTAACATTACTTTTTGTTCCTCTCTCTCTACAGTGTCATTTTATACATATCAAGTATCAACCTTTTTCAAGTGTTAAGTAGTTTGAAATGCTATGTTTTATTAAGACTGGTTTTGAGCCATTTGGCACTTCTTATTAAACTTCGTACATTTTAAGTAGTTTCTTAATTATCTATTCTACTCTTTTACATATACTTGCAGTTTATGGAGCTACATGAAATGAATCTATATTTAGTCATAGTCAGATTCCTCACCAGAAGACTTGGTAGCGTACCCCATGACATGATTGCTAAATCCCAAGGTGCCTTTGTGAGGGTTAGGTAGGTTTTGGAGACTATCCTTGTGAGTTGTGGTCATTAAGTGTATAATAAACATTGTGGACCTGTTGAATGACATGTCATAGGAGCTGTTGACATGGAGCTGAGTAGATTGAAGTGGAAGTAGTCAAATAAGTTAGTCATATGGAAGATTTACCTATTCCTTAGGAAGTTTGTTGGTTGTTTCTATTCTTTAGGAATTATCTATAGGTAGCAAGTTTGTTGCTATTTTTATATTTTTCTGTTTTAAGCTAGCTGTATAAATAAGTGCTTTGAAGCTTAATAAAATTATAACTTCAGATTCCTCAACGTTCTATTGCTTCCAAAGAGTTTCCACACTCTGTTTCTATCAAAACCTACACTCTGTTTCTATCAAAAACCTACAAATCTGGTATCAGAGCAAGGTTCTTGAGTAACTTGTGAGGTGAGTGAGCCTAAAAAAACCTACAAACAATATCCAAAATGACCTCAGAAGCTTCACTGAATGCACTAGCCCCTCCAGTGTTTGATGGAATAAATTATCAAGTGTGGGTTGTCCGTATGGAAGCCTACCTTGATGCTAGTGATCTGTGGGAAGCTGTTAGTGAGGAATATGAAGTTCCTCCTCTGTCCGACAATCCAACTATGGCTCAGATAAAATTACACAATGAGAGGAGGCAAAGGAAATCAAAGGTAAAAGCTAGTTTATTTGCAGCTGTCTCATCCACAATTTTCACCAGAATCATGACACTGAAGACAGCAAATGAAATATGGAACTTCTTGAAGAAGGAATATGAAGGAAATGAACGAGTCAAAGGTATGCAAGTGCTGAACTTGATTAGAGAATTTGAGATGCAAAGGATGAAAGAATCAGAAACAATCAAGGATTACTCAGACAGACTTTTTAGTATTGTTAACAAAGTAAGACTTCTTGGTACTGACTTTTCTGATTCTAGAATAGTTCAGAAAATTTTTATAACAATTCCTGAAAAGTTTGAGACTACAATATCATCTCTAGAAAACTCAAAAGATGTGTCAAGTATCACCTTGGCAGAGTTGTTGAATGCATTACAGGCTCAAGAACAAAGGAGGCTTATGAGACAAGAAGGATCTATGGAGGGTGCATTTCAAGCCATATCTCAGTACAAAAAAGAGATGCAAAGCAACAATAACAGCAGCAATAACACTCAAAAGTTTCCACCATGTCCTTACTGTAAAAAATCCAATCATCCACAAAAAAGGTGTTGGTGGAGGCCGGATGTAAGATGTCACAAGTGTGGTCAGCTAGGGCATGTGGAAAGGATTTGCAAATCTCAACAGCAGCAAGGAGAAGTCAAGGCTGCTGTGGAAGAACTTCCAGATGAGCAACTATTTGTGGTATCATGCTTTGCCACTAGCAGCTCCCCAGAAACTTGGCTTATAGACAGTGGTTGTACAAACCATATGACTTATGATCAAGGGCTCTTTAAGGAACTTGACAAAACTGTTACTTCCAAAGTTAGAATTGGAAATGGAGCATATCTTGCAGTAAAAGGCAAAGGAACAGTGGCAATTGAAGGCCACACAGGTTTGAAATTAATTTCTAATGTCTTATATGTACCTGAGATTAATCAAAATCTATTGAGTGTTGGTCAGCTGCTGGAAAAAGGCTATAAGGTGCTGTTTGAGGACAATCAGTGCATGATTGCTGATGCACAAGGCAGAAAGGTATTTATAGTTCAAATGAAAGGCAAAGGCTTTGCCTTGGATTTGATGCAAGAAGAGCAGGCTGCAATTCACAAAGAAGAAAGCAATACAATGCTTTGGCATAGGCGTTTGGGCCACTTTCATCATAGTGCCCTTCTCTTTATGAAGAAGAACGATCTTGGAGAAGGCTTGCCTGAATTAGAGGTGAAGCCTCCTACCTGTGTAGCATGTCAGTACGGGAAACAAACAAGACTTCCTTTCCCACAAAACAAGGCCTGGAGAGCTACTCAGAAGTTGCAGTTAGTACACACTGATGTGGGAGGACCTCAGAGAACACCATCACTGAATGGTAGTAAGTTCTATATTGCTTTCATTGATGATCACACAAGAATGTGCTGGATTTATTTCATGAAATTTAAATCTGAGGTTGCTGACATCTTTTGGAAGTTTAAAGCTTGGGCTGAAAATCAAAGTAAATGTAAAATGCAAGTGATCAGGTCTGATAATGGAATTGAATACACCTCGGAGAAATTTAACAAATTTTGTGAGGATGCAGGCATTGAGCACCAGCTTACAACACCTTATACCCCTCAACAGAATGGAGTCGTTGAGAGGAAAAATAGAACACTTATGGAAATGACAAGGTGTTTGCTGCATGAGAAAGGGCTGCCAAAGAAATTCTGGGCTGAGGCTGCACATACATCAGTCTTTCTGCTAAATAGACTGCCAACAAAAGCTTTGCAACAAAAGACTCCATTTGAAGCATGGTATGGCTATAAACCAAGGCTGCAAAATTTAAAAACATTTGGTTGTCTTTGTTTCTCTTATATTCCACATGTTAAGAGAGACAAATTGGATAAGAAAGCAGAAGCTGGGATCTTTATAGGCTATAGCTCAATATCAAAGGCCTATAGAATCTATCTTCCAGAAAACAACAAAGTCATAGTTAGCAGAGATGTCAAATTCTTCGAATCAGAAAGTTGGAGTTGGGAGAATGATAAGAAGCTTGAGTTTCAGGAGGAGAATGCCAATATTGATGATGAACCTGTCAGGGGAACCAGATCACTCTCTGATATCTATCAGAGGTGCAATATTGCTATAATAGAGCCTGCAAGGTATGAAGAAGCTGCAGCTGATAAAAAATGGATGGATGCAATGAAGGAGGAGCTTAAAATGATTGAAAAAAACCAAACTTGGGAGCTAGTGGACAAACCAAGACACAAAAGAGCAATTGGAGTCAAGTGGGTTTATAGAACCAAACTCAATTCTGATGGTTCTATAAACAAACACAAGGCAAGACTGGTTGTCAAAGGATATGCTCAGATGTTTGGGGTGGATTTCTCTGAGACTTTTGCCCCAGTTGCTAGATTGGACACTATAAGAATGTTGCTGGCTCTTGCTGCTCAAAAGGGCTGGAATATACATCAGATGGATGTCAAATCAGCCTTCTTGAATGGATACTTGGAGGAAGAAATTTTTGTGGAGCAGCCTGAAGGTTTTATTGTTAAAGGAATGGAGGAGAAAGTATATTTGCTGAAAAAGGCCTTGTATGGTTTAAAACAGGCACCAAGGGCATGGTACAGTAGGATTGATTCACATTTGTTAGGCTTAGGCTTTACAAAAAGCCTAAGTGAATTTACTCTATACTTTAGGAAGGTTTGTGATGAAACACTTGTGGTATCTTTATACGTTGATGATCTACTTGTGACAGGAAGCAGTATGAAGCAAATTGATAATTTCAAAAAGGAAATGAAGGATGTTTTTGAGATGACTGATCTTGGGAGGATGACATTCTTTCTTGGCATGGAGGTACAACAAAAGCAAAATGAGATCTTCATATGTCAACAGAAATATGCCAAGGAAATCCTGAAAAAGTTCAAGATGGAAGAGTGCAATCCAAGTGCAACTCCAATGAATCAAAATGAGAAGTTTTGCAAAAAAGATGGAGCTGCAAAAGCTGATGAAAGGCTTTACAGGACCATTATTGGGTGCTTGATGTACCTAACGGCAACTAGACCAGATATTATGAATGCTGTAAGTTTGCTCTCAAGGTACATGCATTGTGCTAGTGAAATTCACTTTCAAGCAGCAAAAAGAATTGTTAGATATGTCAAGGGTACAATTGACTATGGTTTGAGGTTTTGTCAAGTTAAAAACTTTACTCTCCATGGTTATTCAGATAGTGATTGGGCAGGTTGTGTTGATGACATGAGAAGTACTTCAGGTTATTGTTTCAGCTTTGGTTCTGCTATTTTTTCATGGTGTTCCAAAAAGCAAGAAGTCATAGCTCAATCTACAGCAGAAGCAGAATATGTAGCTGCTGCCACTGCTGTGAATCAGGCTCTCTGGATTAGGAAATTAATGGCTGACTTGTTTATGGAGCAAAAGGAAAGCACACAAATACTCGTAGACAACCAAGCTGCAATTTCAATTGCAAATAATCCGGTGTTCCATGGAAAAACAAAACATTTCAAGCTGAAACTCTATTTCCTAAGAGAGGTACAGAAGGAGGGAGACATTCAGTTGGTCTACTGCAAAACAGAAAGTTAGAATGCTGATATCTTAACCAAACCACTTCCCAAAGCTAGATATGAGTTCTTAAGGCAAAGGCTTGGAGTTTGCAGCTCCAAAGACAAGGAGGAGTGTTGAATGACATGTCATAGGAGTGGTTGACATGGAGCTGAGTAGATTGAAGTGGAAGTAGTCAAATAAGTTAGTCATGTGGAAGATTTACCTATTCCTTAGGAAGTTTGTTGGTTGTTTCTATTCTTTAGGAATTATCTATAGGTAGCAAGTTTGTTGCTATTTTTATATTTTTCTGTTTTAAGCTAGCTGTATAAATAAGTGCTTTGAAGCTTAATAAAATTATAACTTCAGATTCCTCAACGTTCTATTGCTTCCAAAGAGTTTCCACACTCTGTTTCTATCAAAACCTACACTCTGTTTCTATCAAAAACCTACAGGACCCAAATCCTACAATCTTTTATGAAAATTGGTTGTTAACATTGTATTAGAGCCTCATTTGTAAGGAGGTCATGTGTTCAAACCCCACTACCATATATATTTATATCCCCATTTTATTAAGTTAGCCTAAAAGGAAGCTGATTGTGGTTGTTTGCCAATGGGCTTGTGTGTTTTTTCGCGTGTGGGAATGAGGCTACAAGTGAGGGAGGGTGTTAGAGTGCATTATATACATTGTGGGCCCAAATCCTACAAGTTTAAGCTTTTAGGAAAATTGGTTGTTCAACAAGATGTTTAAGAGTAGAGGAGGAATAATGGAGATGGACTGTGCTTATAGGAGATTCTGAAAATTGAAAGAAAAATTGGATCTGGGTGGAGAAATTGGATCGTGCTTAGCAGCATAGCAGTTGTTGGAAAGGTACTCAATATGCAGTTTTGAGGATGAAAATATTTTTGTGCTATTCCAAGCTAATGGAGAATGAAGTCAAAGCAATGAGTGAGAACTTCCATCTGTTGTCTAAAGTTAGTCAACATGGTTACAATCTGCGTCTTGTTAGCAGCCATGTTCTCATCTGTGGCCTGCTAGATATGATGTGGTTGATTCCTCCTAAACATTGCAAGTTTTTAACATGATGGACCATGGAAATATGATATACATTGTGGAACCCAGTCCTAATAGCTTAAGCTTTATGGAAAATTGGTAACTTCTTCCCTTGTCTATTTTTGTCTCTTATTATCTTCTATCACAAATTTATGATTTGTTTGTGTGTTGCTACTGTGGTCTATGTCTTGCATTAATGGACATGGGGCTGCATGAGTCCTAATAAGCTTTTAGGAAAATTGATAACTCAGTAGTGGATCAATGTCTATAATTGAACAACACAATGGTCTGATAACAACTGAAGCAAACTAAAATGGGATCAAACTAAAAGGAGCAATACCAATGAATCCCTGGGATGCAAAGTTATTTGAAGAGACTTCAACACAAATAGAAGCGAATAACCACTCAAGAAGTCTCTGCTAATTATTTATAAATAATAGCTAGTAATGAAAATTCCCTCTTAATATAACTTGAGTTCCACTTACATTCTCCTACTATAGAACCTTAATCACATAATCGAAATATAACTGTACTAAAAATAATTCAATTAGACTTCTAAAAGCTAGTAGAACTCCAGAGCAATAAGCATAATCTAGAATAGATAGTCAAAGATGACTTGTCAATGGACTTGCTGATGTGGCACTTGGACCTGCTCTTCAATAGCCTCTACATCATGTTCCCTAACTAAAAAATGGTTGCATCGTCTGTTATCTAGTTTAGGCTAGATAGAATTCCTATCACATAGCTTGATTGAGATGGATGATTTTTCTTATGCTTTAACGATGTGCTTGTGTTTAAAAGATTCAGTGTGCTACTTGTTCATCTGCTGTTATTTTTGTCCTCAATAATGTGGTTTCAGGCTTGCTCCTAATTTTGGGACTGCTGGTGTTTCCTGTTTCTTTTCAAAGCCTTTTCTTGAGTTGATGCTCAGGCTTCTGTATCCCAGATGAAAAATGTTTTGAGTTTATAAAGAGGAAGGAAAACCCAAAAATGTAAAGCGCATCTCTCTTATGTTTTCATTGTTGAGTCTAAAGCTGAGGCTTACCTTTTTCAATGGTTACCATTCTTACTGTATCATGGGGCTTCGCAGGAGAGTTGTTAGTAGTTGAGATTTTCTTTCCTTTTTCTGTTCTTGATTTGATTTGTTGTTTTACACAAGGTTCACTCTTATTTTCTAGGGATTAAGGAGGTGCCTCACCCTTCGTTCCCCCTCCCCTCTCTCTATCTTTTTCCTTTTTTTCCTTTTTTTTTCTTCCTTGAAATAAAATTTTTCTAATGCAAGAGGAAAATTTTTTTGTTCATACATTCAAATGCTAATGTAGATATCTGGTCAAGTAGTTGTCCAGATGTTGGGAACCTTTTTCTGTTACCATCCTTCTCTATTACAAATTGGCTTAAGTTCTCAACCAAATCACAGCCCATCATCACTCAATCCCAACCCATCCACAACAAAAACAAAACCGAAAAAGCATAATTTTTGTAATTTATTATGTTTTAAGCGTTATTATGCTGGTCAAATATTGTTAATTTCCACCTGAAAATTTTAGCTATTAAAGCAGTTACATTTATAATTTTTGTAGGGCTGTTCATTGCCATTCATATATGAGATTATCATTTTTGTATTGGCTATATCACTTGTACATGTCAATCATATTGATCATCTGGTTATATTATGAAAGCAATGGAAAGCATTTACATGTTAAGAAATTATTTCAGGGTGAAGGGGAACAAAAACATGTTGGCAGAATCTTAGAGTTTTTTAAAACAACAGAAGGTGAAGATTATTTTAGGGTTCAATGGTTTTATAGAGCTGAAGATACAGTGAGTATATGGATTGCTCCCTTTCTAGGTCGTCTTGTACTACTTATTATTTGTCTCTTTATCTTTGTTGCTTTTTTCTCTATATTTCAGGTTATGAAAGAAGAAGCTGCTTCCCATGACAAGAAGCGCATATTCTGTTCCACTATAATGAATGATAATTCACTAGATTGTATTATTTCTAAAGTCAATGTTCTAGAACTAACTCCTAGGGTATGCTTCAAACTTGATTTCGAGCTCTTCAGATTTATTCTTTTCTAGTTCTATTGCTATTTTTCACTCTTTGGAAAGCTTGTGTGGCATTTTCTTTCTTTGTTGAGCCTCTTTTTTCTTTTTCCATTTTTTTTTATTGAAAATTTATTATTGTTTTTATGTTGGTGTTGCTTTTCATTATGTTGATACCTTAGCAAATTTGTGACTCATTACAGGTAAGTTTGAAATTGGACTCTATTCCACCATTTGATTATTATTACGATATGAAGTACAATGTGGAATATTCAACATTTCACACCTTGCTAAGTGGTAAGAGTGTTCATTGCAATGGTTGTGTTAACTTGCAAGATTATCTCTTTGGCATTTTCAAAAATTTCCTATTTTAGGCGGGGTGAAATCATTGTAACTCTTCTAATTCATGGTATAGCCTATGAATAAACATTTAAGAGCTCTTGGTTCCAATTTACTTCACCCCTAATCATGAATATGCACATATATGCCACACACCCAAATATTTCTTACTCTAAAACCATTACTAAGGACTAGATACTAAATGGAGCTTTTGATTTACACCCTCTTCCCCTTGCATCCATTTTTTTTCTTGAACAACCTTTGTCTACCTTGATACAACCATTTGGGTCTAATCCAATTACCTCAGTCGTAACCTCAATGAGTGATTTTGTCCTAGTGTCTATCTTTAATGTTGGTAAGATCTAATTTCAAAGATTTGGAGTCCCCTTGAGTTATCCCTAGCCAAGAGGGGCATCTCTTTTGATAGCTTAGGATATAGCAGCCCTAGTGAGACATTCTATAAATACAGGTCAATTTCTGGAACCAATTTCCTCCTTGTTGGAAGGATTTCACTTAGAGGGTCTCACACACCTCGTAAAATAGCAAGCTTATAATCAGTTTTGGCAACTATGAACATCAAGCTAGTCAAATACGGTGAGATTGCCATCCCAAAGGCAATAGTAGGGTACGTTCTACGGATAAGGTTTATTTCATCAAGAAGTATAAAACTTCTCCTGGAGTTTTTAGTGATTCTTAGTTTTTGATCTTATAGTTTGTTAAGTTGTGGAACCTAATTTTTTAAGGGTTATTTTAGGTAGTCTACACATGTATTAGTTTTGCTCTAATTTTCTCATTATATAAGGGATTGTTAGGGGGGCCCTTTTTAGTGTGAGAGTGTGTGAAAACAAAGGAGTAGTATTAGGCGAAGATCACCTTGTATTTTTCTTTTTAATCATAGTGGAAATATTGTAGCGGCAAAGTGGACGTAGCTTTCACATTGAGAGTGAGCCACTATAAATCTTGTGCATGCTCTATCTATTTTATATTTCTTATTGTTATTGCTCTTGTAAATTGGAATTTTCCCCTAACAAGTGGTAGTAGAGCCTGATTTGAGTGAGAACAAAGGATTGAGAAGATGGATCTAAGCCTGGAATTGGCATTTCAATGGTATGGATTTTGCATTTTGGAGAATGCAAATTAAAGATGATCTCTATGGTGAAAAGCTGCATCTGTCTCTTTTCGAACAAAAATCAGAATCAATGCAAGAAGTCGATTGGGATCTCCTTGATGGACAAGTGTTGGGAGTCATCATATTAACATTGGTAAAGAACATGGCACATAACTTGGCGAAGGATAAAATTATGAAGGGACTAATGGAGGTCCTGTCTAACATGTATGAGAAGTCTTCTGCATATAACAAGGTATATCTCATGAAAAAATTATTTAATTTAAAGATGGGAGAAGGTGCTGCAATGGTAGAGCATTTGAATGAATTTAACAAGATTGTCAACCTATTGTCCTCGGTTGAAATCAATTTCAATGATGAAGCTTGTGTCTTAATTCTTCTAGCCTCACTAGCAAATAGTTGGGAGCCTTAGTAATTCTATAAGGAACTCAACATTAAAGTTCAATGATGTTGAGGATCAAATTCTTACTGAAGAAGCTTGTAGGAAAGATTCGAATAAAGCAACATCAAACTCTACCCTTAATATTGGGACCAAGGGTAGGAGTTATGTAAGGAATTATACTTTGGTTCATGGTAGATTGAATTAAAAAATGCAAAAGGCAAATTCAGATCTTGACAAAATGTGGAATACTGGAATTGTGGCAAGCTTGGTCACATAAAGAAGAATTGGAGAAAATTGAAGAAGGATGGGAATAAAAACGACACGGCCAATGTTGTGAATGAGGAGGTACAAGATGCATTACTCTTATTTGTTGATAGTTTTGGTTTTTGGGTGTTAGACTCAAGAGTCTCTTTTCATACTACTACACACCACAAAATTACGGATAATTGCTAGAAATATGGAAAAGTGTATCTGGATGATGGAGAACCTTTAAACATTATTGGTGTTGGTGATGTTCGATTAAAGATGTCAAATAGGTTTGTGAGGAAAGTCTAGAGGGTAAGACATTTACCAAAGTTAATGCGTAACTTCATCTCAATTAAACAACTTGATGATGAGGGTTATAATGTGACATTTACTAGTGGTGCATGGAAAGTCACTAAGAGAGCCATGGTTATCGCTCGAGGAAATAAAATTGGAACATGGTATATGACTTTTAGTTGCAAGAATATAGTTGTTGTTGATGGCAATGTTAATTCAAATTTGTGGCATTGTAGGCTTAGTCACATGAACAAGAAGGGAATGAAAGTATTTGATAAATTGCTGAATGAATATTCTCTTATATCTCTAGGGTATTTATATAGGATATATAAGGCTATTTTATGATAGCCAGCTATACAAAATAATCGATAATTATACATAATAAATCACTACTATTTGATAACTATACAAATGCTTGTACATAGCTGTACCGACAGTTGGACACAGATGTACCGATAGTTGGACACAACTGTACTGACAACTAGACTCAGTTGTACCGATAGTTGACTTTCCCCTTGAAGTAGGTGCATAGATATTGCATATGCCGAACTTGGATAATGATGTATAATATGGACCATTAGTAACAACATGAGTCCTCATATCCGCCATCTGATTTGCACTCTTGATGTAGGGAACCTTTATTATGCCAAACACTAGTTTATACTTGATGTAATTCCTATCAAGTTCAATATGCTTAGTTTGATCGTGTTGTACCGAGTTATTTGCAATCTCAATAGCTATCGTGTTATCACAAAAAAGCACCATAGGTTTCTTGAGACCAAACCCAAGCTTGCTTAAGAGAATTCTTAGCCAAGTAAGTTTTGTAATCGCATGATGGAGTGCACGATATTCAACTTTTGCACTAAACAATGAAACCACATTTTGTTTCTTACTCCTCCAAGTCACCAAATTTTTTCCTACAAATGTAAACGTGCCCTAAAGTAGACTTTCTATCCAATCTAGATCCAACAAAGTTAGAGTCTATGTAACCCTCAATATCTAAATGCACATGTTTGGAGAACATAATACCTTTGCTTGGAGAGGACTTTAGAGAGGCTAGGATACGATTTACTACATTCATGTGTCGGTCACTTGGATTATGCATGAATTGACTTGCAACACTAACTGCATTTGACAAGTCAAGTCTAGTGTGGGTCAGATAGATTAATTTCCGTACTAGTCTCTGATAATTTTCTTTATTCGTTGGAATCTGATCATGGTAGATGGACAAGTTATGATTTATCTTAATGGGAATATTTACAGGTTCGCAAGCAGATTTACCGGTTTCAACCAAGAGATCTAATGTATACTTCCTTTGTGAGAGGAAGAGTCCTTGCTTGGACCAAGACACCTCAATACCCAAGAAGTATTTTTGAGCACCTAAGTCCTTCATTTCAAATTCCTTCTCCAGATAAGTTTGAAGCTTCTCTATTTTTGTAGAGTTACTACCTATAATAATCATGTCATCAATATAAACAATAAGCAAAGTAATATCATCACCATCTCTCTTATAGAATAGACTGTAATTTGCCATCGCTTGTTTGAAACCATACTCCTTCATCGAGTAGCTTAACTTGCCAAACCATGCCCTTGGCAACTACTTTAATCCATACAAAACGTTTTTAGTTTGCATACCTTGCCTCCTTTTGGTGGGGGGGTCCATGTACACCTCCTCTAACATATCACCATGGAGAAAGACATTTTTTACATCAAACTATCTTAATGGCCAGTCAAGATTGACCGTAAGAGAGAGTATGACTCTAACGGTGTTCATCTTGGCCATAGGTGCAAAGGTCTCTTGGTAGTCAATTCCATAAGTCTAGGTGTATCCCTTGGCAACCAGTCTAGCTTTGTACCTGTCAATTGTCCCATTTGCTTTGTACTTTACTAAAAACACCCACTTACATCCCACTGTCTTCTTTCCTTGAGGGAGCTTAACCATCTTCCAATTAGAGTTCTTCTGGAGAGTCTTCATTTCTGCTACCATCGCAGACTTCCACTTAGGATCTTCAAGTGCTTCTTGAAAATGACTAGGAGTTGACATAGAGGACAACTGAAGAGCAAAAGCAAGGTGAGTCTTAGATAGACGATGATAAGAGAAAAATCATAAATGAGATAGACAATATTAGAAAATGATTTTGAGAAACCGAACCTATTAGGTTCTTTACGATCACGAAGAGGACATCTCCTACCTTGATTACCAACTTGTGGATTTAAGGTAGCAATGTCTAATGTTAAAGGTGAAGAAACTTGTACCTTAGGATTGGTTTCAAAAGAGTCTTCCGATGGCATGGTAGTATCATTAAGTGGAGTATTGGTGTCTGGAGGGCGTATGACAATAGAAACTTTGTCCTTCCGTATAAACTTGTTGGAATAATCTAGCTGGTCTTTCATCACTTCTTTCCTCAGATTCAGACTCAGGTGCCTCCTCCTTACCTAAGTTAGTTGAATCCTCCCCCTAACCTGAAATCCATACCTTTTTTTCTTCTTACCATAACTTTTCCTCTTCCTTACTACTAATCTTCTCCTGAAGAGGAACCAAAGACACATTCCCTGAAAAATAAGACTCCCTTTTGCAAAATTGAACATCCATGGAGACAGTATTTGCTTGTAAGGGGATGAAAGCATTTATAGCCCTTTTAGGAATTAGAATAAGTAAGAAAATACATTTAAGAGCACGAGGATCAAGCTTGTCCCTTTGATGAGAGTGTATATGAGCATAACATAACCAAAAACTTTAGGATAAAGATTCAAAGTAGAAGGAATAGGGTGAAACCGTGATAACATTCACAAAGGAGTTTAATAATCAATGACACGAGCAGACATTCAGTTGATGAGAATGATAACAGTCATGATAGCCTTAGCTTAGAAATGTTTTGGAACATGCATAGTAAAGCATAAAGCTTGGGCTACCTCAAGAATGTGGCTGTTTTTATGCTTTGCTATGCCGTTCTATTGTGGCCTGTATGTACACGTTGTTTGGTGGAGGATTCCATTTTCTTTGAAAAAATCAACAAAGGACTAATTCACAAACTCATGACCATTGTCAGAGTGAAAGAACTTAACCTGAGTATTAAATTGTGTGACAAATTTTGGAAAATTGAAGAATGACATGTAGAACATCATTCTTAGACTTAAGCAGATATACCCAACTCACCCTAATACAGTCATCAATAAAAGACAAAGTATTTATGACTCGAAACAAGAGAGGAAAAAGGACCCTAAACACTATAAAAACATGGGTAAAAGGAATCAAACTTTTATTGAGGCTTATTTTGAAAGGCACACGATGATTCTTAGCATAAATGCATTGTTCACACCTAAAACTAGAAACTGAAATATTTCAAAACAACTGAGGAAATAAACGTTCCAAATTAGCAAAAGATGGTTGACCTAATCAATAATGTCAAAAATAATCTTTTCTCTATCAAACGCCTCTCTTACTACTTGAAAAACACGGTTAGATTCAAATTGTAATTGTCTTACCCCCTTTAAGTAGTAAAGATCTCCCATCTCCTTACCAATGCCAATCGTCATTTTCGTGAGATTGTCCTGAAACACAGTGAGTAGAATTGAAGGTTATAGAACAATTAAGATGTTTGGTAATCTTGCTAATAGAAAGAGGACTATTAGAGAGATTAGGGGCAAG
This sequence comes from Vitis vinifera, assembly GCF_030704535.1. Classification (NCBI taxonomy): domain Eukaryota; kingdom Viridiplantae; phylum Streptophyta; class Magnoliopsida; order Vitales; family Vitaceae; genus Vitis; species Vitis vinifera. The sequence goes on from NC_081806.1 coordinate 16,966,749, forward strand.
TAAGACAAAGGACATGGAGAGTGTGGGGGAAAGTGAGACATTCCCGACTCCTAAAATTGACATAGGCGTTCCATTAGCAACCTAAACAGACTTAACAGATGAGAGCAGTAGAGAGTCAATAAAGAGGAATGACTAGTCATATGATTTGGCCCTTGAATCAATAACCCAAGTGTTAGAGGCAGTAGAAATAAGGGCCAAACCAGAATTACCTTCTTAAGAAGATAATCGAGAAACTTGAGAAGCAGAAGCAAGAGGAATAACGTTGGCAACCTGTGCTGATTTCTTGTTCTTCCTTTTAGCTTGCTTAAGATTGTACTACTATGGAGAACCATGCTTCTTCCAGCAAACATCTACTGTATGTTTGGTGCTATTTCAATGAGTGCAGAAGCGAGAAGAGGAGTCATTAGGAGTAAAAGATGTTGGTTGTGTGCTATTCTCATGGATAGCCATTCAGAAACCTTAGAGTGATCATCTATTCCCATGGTGACCTGCCTCTGTGCTTCACGATGGACTAATGAATACGTTTCCTCTAGACTTGGCAAAGGAGAGGTGGCCAAAACACGACCACTAACTTGATCCAAATTGTGATCAAGACTTGTAAGAAATACATAAACCCGATCCTCAACAGTACGCTTCCTTTGTTTCTTAATATCAACTACACACGTCATATCATTGGACCTTTGATAATCAAGCTCCATATATATTGAGTTTAACTCATTGTAGTATTTTGTAAGAGGACAACCACCTTGGTGTGATTGAAAGGATTTCTTCATCAATTCATGTACTTGAGAAGAGTGAAAGACATCAAGATAGCTTCTCTTGACTGCATCCCAAACCTCTTTAGCCGTTCCACATTATAGAAAGTGTGACATTAGTTTATCAATCATGGAATTGATGAGCCAAGACTTGACTAAAACATCTTCGACCTTCCATTCATCATAGTTTGGATCATTCTCTACGGGTGCAACCTTTGTTCCTGTGATATAACCCTTTTTCTTTTTGCCAACAATATGCATATCCAAAATTTGAGACCAAACACTATAATTAGTACCGTCCAACTTAATAGAAATTGTTGGAGAGGTAGTCTCATGAATGGTCACCATGGATGAATTGTTGCTATAATAAATACCCACTTCTGTGTTTGTAGACACCATATGGTAATGAAGAAGGTGAAAAGAAGGAAGAAGTGTTGATTAGGTAGCAATGGAAATTCTCGACTTTTGCTTTGATACCAACTTGATAAATTGTTGAATGAATATTCTCATATATTTCTAAGGTATTTATACAAGATATAGAAGACTATTTTAGGATAACCAACTATACAAAATAATCGACAACTATACAGAATAAATCACAACAATTCGATAACCATACAAACGGTTGTACACAACTGTACATCACAACTGTACCGATAGTTGGACTCAATTGTATCAACAACTGGACTCAGCTGTACCAACAACTGGACTCAGCTGTACCAACAACTGACTAAAGTGCTTTTGTCAAAGGGAAAACTACCAAGGTTGAAATATGTTGAGCATTGCTTATGTGAAGGTTGCATCATACTGATGTGTGGGGACCTTCTCCTATTACATCCCTTGGAGGCTCCAGTTACTATGTGACATTCATTGATGATTTGAGTAGAAATGTATGAGGTTATTTCTTAAAGAATAAATTTAACATTTTTTATGCCTTCAAAAGGTGGAAATTGAGAAAGAGTCAAATTTAAAGGTGAAGTGGTTATAGTTTGATAATGAGGGAGAATACATTGATCAAGAATTCAACCAATATTATGCTAATAATAGGATCAAGATGAGGCAATCCATTCCAGGAAAACTCAGCAAAATGGTTTGGCAAAAATGATGAATAAGACCCTCAATGAATGTGCTAGGAGCATGAGATTGCATGCAGAGCTTCCAAAGAACTTTTGGGTTGAAGTAGTTTGCACTGTAGTGTATTTGATAAATAGGGGACCCTTAGCACCATTGAAGTGCAGAATCTCAGAGGAGGTTTGTAATGGTAGAAAGGTAAACCTTTCTTTCTTGAAAGTGTTTGGTTATGTTTCTTATATTCATATTGACTTTGTTGTTAGAAGTAAACTTAACCCAAAATTCGTGAAGTGTTTTTTTATTGGTTATGGTGATACCAAGTTTGTTTATCACTTATGGGATGACCAAAATTGCAAGATTATTAGGAGTAGGGATGTTATTTTTAGTGAACAAGTAATGTGCAAGGACAGGTTGAGCATAAAATATGAAAGCGTATGTTCTGAAGTTAAAAATCCATTAATAGTTGAGTCGAAAGATTTTCTAATGAATGGGTTGTAGAAAAATGATTGAGATGATCAACAAAAAGTAACTCCAGAGGTGGACCCACATACTCCCATGATTGAACTCATGATATCTTTTAGGAACATCAAACAACTATAGAGATACAACCCTAAATTAGACTACATTTTGATGATTGATTGGGGTAAATCAGAAAGTTATGAGGAAGTAATGCAAGTTGATGAATCAGTTGAGTGGGAGCTAGCAATAAAGGATGAGATTGACTCTTTATTATCTAATGAGACATGGCAGCTGACTGAGCTACCAAAAACTAAGAAGGCATTGAATAAAAAATATATTTATTAAGTGAAAGAACATGATGAGAGTAAGCAGTATAAAGCAAGACTGGTTATAAAGGAGTTTCAATAAAAAGAAGGCATTGACCATATTGAAATTTTCTCTCAGTGATAAAATTGACCACAATCTGATTGGTGCCTTAACTAGTGGCAAAAGAACACTCGCACTAGAACAGTTAGACATAAAAACAACCTTTCTTCATGGTGACTTGGAGGAAGAAATTTATATGCAACAACCATAGGGTTTTGAAGTACAAAGCAAGGAGAGAATGGTGTGCAAACTTTAAAAGAGTTTGTATAGTCTAAAACAGACTTGAAGAAAATGGTATAAGAAATTTGAAAGGTTTATGAGTAATAACTGGTTCTTGTGTTGTCAATTAGATCCTTGTTGCTATGTCAAGAAATTTGACAACTCTTTTATTATCTTGTTGTTAAATGTTGATGACATGCTGTTGTAGGAGCTTGCATACAAGAAATTAATAAGCTTGAAGTGGAGTTGTCAAAAGAGTTTAAGAAATTAGACTTGGATCTGTAAGGCTATGTTGGTGTTGCTATGGTTGGTAATAGTGACAACAAGAAGAGTACTATTGGGTATGTATACATGATTGAGGCAGAATATGTTGCTATGATAGAAGCTACCAAGGAGTTGGTATGGTTATAGAATTTGTTGGAGAAGTGAGGCCAGGAACATGAAAAGAACATTTTGTATTGTGATGGTCAGAGCTCTATTCATCTAGTAAAGAATCCAGTTTATTATGCTAAGACTAAGTGTATACAAGTTCGATATCATTACATACAACCAGTTTTGGAAGATGGAATTTTGGTTGTTGACCCTTTTTAGGGTGAGGATGTGTGAAAATAGAGGAGTGGTATTAGGCCTGAGATCACCTTGTATTTTTCTCTTTGATCATAGTGCAAATTCTGCAGTGGCAAGGGGGATGTAGTTTTCACATTGAGAGCGAACCACTATAATCGTGTGTGTTCTATCTATTTTCTATTTCTTGGATGTTGTTGCTCTCATGAATAGGCATTTTCTCCTAACATAGTTTTCTAGCGTCTAAGTGTTCACATGAAGATCATTAATTGGAGTATTAGAAGGTTGAATTCTTGAAAGTAAAGAAGAGTGGTTAAGGATTGTCTTAGCCATGAAACCCCAAACATTGTGATGCTTCAAGAAAGAAAAAGGAAGACATGTGATAGATGGTTTGTGGTTAGTGTGTGGAAAGTCAAAATAAAGAGTTGGTGGTTCTTTCGGCTTGTGGATCATCGAGAGGGGTTGTGATAATGTGGGACTTAGATGAGTTCAATTGTTTAGAGATGACGTTAAGGTCTTTTTTGGTAACAATTAAGTTTGTTTCAAATGTGGAGGGGACTTTTTAGCTCAACTTAGTTTATGTTCCTAATAATTCCAATTTGAGGAAGGATTTTTGAATGGTGCTTTAAGACTTTTTTAGACTAAACTTTTTGAAATAGTGTTGGTTGGGGGTTGGGGGGAGGGGGGAGGGGGTGGGTGGTTTAATGCCATAAGAAGAATTTCAAAAAAGTTAGGTGGCTCAAGATTAACCCCTAACATGAGGGTTTTTTTGATGAATTCACAAGAGAGTGAATTAATTGATCCCTCCCTTAGCAACTTGTCTTTCACTTGGTCAAACATGCAAGATTTACTTGTTTATAAGAGATAAGATAATTTTTTATACTGAAATGAGTGGAAGCAAAGTTTCCCTTAAAGCCTCTAAGAAGTGCTTCCCAGGCTAGCTTTTAATCATTAGTCAATCATCCTAGACTCTAATCCATTTACGGGAGGTCTAGCTTCACTCAAGTTTGAGAACATGTTACTTTACTTGACTTTAAAGGAAGGATTTAGTTTTTGGGTCATGAGTGCTGGGTTTTAGGATAGGAATGTCACAAAGGCGGGAAGAAGCTACAATTTTTCAAATCTAAATTGAAAGAACAAAATAAGATGTCTTTTTCTATACATACTTACATTGTCATAATTGATGCTAGTGAGTAGGAAGAGATTATGGTTTTTGAACTTTAAATAATGAGGGCCTTAAGGAAGGGGGAATTGGAGGAGTTACTATTAAAGGAAGAGATTCATTGGAGGTAAAAGTCAAGGGTCAAATGGATAAAAGAAGAGGATTGAAACCAAGTATTTTCATAAGGTGGCCAATGATAAGCGAAAAAGGAAATTCATGAAGTCCTTGTTGTTTGAAGAAGGAATAACTCTAGACAATATTGATAACATTTCGGAAGACATAGTGCATTCTTTTGGAAAGCTATACTACAAGTCCCTAGGTGATTCTTGGAGGTTCGAAGGATTGACTTGGTCTCCCATATTAACAATGCTATTTCTTAGTTAGACAAGGAAAAGGCCTTTAGGCATGATGGATTCACCATAGCAATGTTTCAAAAATGTTGGACTATGATTAATGAGGATTTATGAAGGGTGTTTTTGGAGTTTCACAATAATGAGGCAATAAATCAAACTAATGTTACCTTTATTGCTTTTGTACCAAAAATGAGTCAAGTTAATAGAATTTAAGATTTCAGACCTATTAGCTTAGTTACTAGTCTGTACATGATCATAGATAAGATTTCATTAGGGTGCATCCAAAGAATCCTCCACGAAACCATCTATATTTCTTAAGGAGCTTTTGTTGAGGGGAGACCAATTTTGGATGATGTTTTGATTGCTCATGAAATGGTAGATGACAAAATGTGTTTAGAAGAGGACGAGGTAGTCTTCAAAATTGATTTTCAATAGACCTATGATCATGCGGATTGGGGATTTTTGGATCGCATACTAGAGAGAAAAGTTTGAACACAAAATAGAGGTCTTGGATGAGGGATTGCTTGTACTCCGTGAGCTTTGCAGTCCTAAAAAATGGAAAGAGAATTCTCTGAGGTTTGGGAAGGTTTCTTTAAGGAATCATGCTCTCCTAGGGTAATGGCTTTGGAGGTTCTCTGGCACACATCCGAATATGGTCACATCAACGTCCTTGGGTTACCATTGCATAGGTATTCTTGGATTTTTCTACATATACTTACTTTATGGTGGGTGATGGGGTGAAAATTCGTTTTTGGGGAGATTTGTGGTGGGGAAACCAACCATTGTGCTCACAATTTTGAGGTCTTTATGAGTTGTCATTGTTAAAAATCTCATCACATTAGCGATCCTTGGCAACTCCCATTTTTCTTGGAACCTTAACTTCCTTTGCAACCTTATTGATTTGGAAATTGAGAACCTTGAAGAACTCATGTCCTCACTCACCTTTGTGCACTTGTCTTCATCTATCCCAAATGCGAGAGGGTTGTTTTTATCCTATTTAGGCTTATTCTCAACAAAATCATTCTTTATGGCTTCATCCATAGATCAGTTCTAGTTTCATTCTCTCCAACCAAATTTTTATGGAAATTTAAAGTCTCATCTTAGGTTAAAGCCTTTGCTTGGCTAGTAATGCACAAGAAGGTAAACACCAAGGACATCCTATAGTTGAAAAGACCTTTCAAATCCCTTAGTGCTTATAGGTGCATCTCATATATGGGGAGTGGAGAGTCGATTACCCATTTCTTTCTAGATTACCTAATAACTTTGGGGCTATGACATAGTTGATTCAGACAAGCTAGGGTGGATTGGGTTTTGCCTAGGCGTATATGAGGCACAATGATCATTTAATATAGGGGTTGTGGGGTTCCATTAATGGGAAGACCCTTTGGCAAATCGCTTGTTCTCATATTACTTTGGATTGTGTGGTGAGAAAGAAATGTCAGAATCGTTGATGATAAGTGGAGAATGATATAGATGTTGTGGGCTTTGCTTCACTTCTATTCCACTTTCTGAGTCTCTTATACCAACACCTTTAATGACATTCCTTTGAATGTTATTCAACTCAATTATCATTCAGTATGTAAATCAAATGGGTTTGATAGCAAAGAGAGGAGCTTAGTCTTGATTGAGGAAGTGACATCTATGCATGTCCTTATGTAGAGTAACCCTTTTGTATAGGTCTCCTTGTATAGTGTAGTTTAGTTATGCTTTGATTAGTTTTGTTTTTTCTTTGGTATATTGTGGGGAGGAACCCTCATCCTTCTCATGTACTTTTTATCCATAATTAATATATCTTTTTTCTTTTATAAAAAAAAAATTAAATAAATAAATTCAATCAAATCTCGAAAGTTAGGGATTTACTTTTTGGTATTTTTAATCATATTAGTCAACAACATGTATATATTGCCTTTAAAATATCTTGAGAGACTAAACTTGCCCTTAATGAAATTATCACTAATAACCCTTTAACAAAACCAATACTTAGAAAGAAGAAAGTAGTGTACAAGTGTCTATCCAATACTGATACACGAAAAAGCACACAATAGAATCAGTAATCTACATTCTCAGTGGCTAAACACTTGAAGAGGTAATTTCTAAGAAACACTTTTTTGAAGAGGTTTTGCAATGACCTGCACCCAACTATGTAGATATTGTTTTTGCTCTAGGCATAAAAGACCCTTATAATTTAAATGCGTCTACATGGTTAAGAGAAGCTTATACATGTATTTAGGAACTTTTTCCCTATCTAATGGAGGATATCACAATCCTAATGCAGATTCAATATCTTTGTTGTATCTTACAAGATTGCGAGCCCAATGCATAGGCATTCCTTATAGGGCTAAACAAAGTCCCACACTGGGGGGTCAAGGATTGGCTGTAATATCATTTGTACCGATCTGCTCCTAACCATGTGGATATTATTTGCTTTGAAGCCCCCCCGGCTTTAAAACACATCTACATGGTTAAGGGAGCCTAGACATATATAGTGTTAGGAACTTTTTCCCATATCTGATGTGGGATATCATAGGTTCTTTGCTTCACAACTTGTTTTTTACTGATCTATCAACATAGGCCTCCTAACAAAGCAATAGACAAAACCACTTGAAAGATCTATAATTTTACAAATCCAGGAATCCAATTTTCATAGCTCTTTTTTTCCATGTGTCACCTATGAGATAACTGACCACCTCCTCCAAGAGGTTATTAAAATCCAATGAGGATGTCTCAACTCAATTTGTAGGAGTAGTGCATTGGCTTCTACATAAATGGCCAAACCACAAGTAGCAGTTGAAGACATTTTCATTTATAGTAAATGGACATCATCTAGAAACCCATAAGTCAGTTTTGGTATAAGCTGTTTTTTCTTTCCTTTATTTGGTCCTGACTTCTTTGTTATTATGCTTTATTTTGTCTTTCTATGGGCTTAAATGCTTTCTATAGCTAAATCTTTGTTGTGATTAATCCTAGAAAAAAACGTGGGGCTAGTGCAGGAGATTTCAAACATTGAAAAATCAGCATGGTTTTAGGTCATTTAAAATAATAGGTTTTTCAGCATTATTAGTAAAATTTTTCATCCATCTTAAGAAATTGGTAACATCTAAAGGTTCTAGAGCTTTATTAGTACAGTTGGCAGCAAATTGATGATAGGATCCATTTATCTTTTTCTTCCATTTAACTAGAATCAGGCTGCCAAATAATAAATTGTTGGAATATCACCAAAATTCTGTAATGATCATATCTTTATTAAGTTCAAAGTAGCTTATCACTTAACCTTGATGGGAAAGGCAAGAAGATGTTACTTCTTGTAGAAGCTCTATAATTTAGCTTATATAATAATCTATTTTATGTTTTTGATATTTTATCCTTTGAAAATTATGGCTTTGAATCAGCTTTAAGCTATCCCAAGTTAGGTCGTACTTTAAATGTCTGTTTACTGGTATTTGATATGTTTTAAGCATGTCCTAATAAACTTTCAAAAATAAAGAAACTTGATTCCTCTCATTTCCATGTGCCTGCAATGTTTCCTTGACTTCTGTTAATTTCAGCAAAATCTAAACATTTTCTATGTAACTGCAGCTTATGCTGATGCCTAATTTTAAATCCATTAACTCTACTGCCTATTTTGTGTTAATTCAGACAATTCAGTGAAGGGTTATGATTTAGTCTCACCTAATTGCATTGAGACTCCCCTTAGTGTAGCCAATACGACTTTCCCAGAGGATATGGATGGTTGCAAACCTGACAAAGCCGAATTAGCATTATTAGATCTTTATTCTGGTTGTGGTGGAATGTCAACTGGCTTGTGCCTTGGTGCCAAGCTTTCTTGTGTTAATCTTGTGACGGTAATTTTTTAAGTCATTTGGTTTTAGTTCTTGGTGACCACCTTTAAGCTAACTTAAATTGTTTTATGGCCTTATTTACGTTGTTGTTCTCCTCTTTATTTCAGAAGTGGGCCCTTGATTTTGATAAATCAGCTTGTGAGAGTTTGAAATTAAATCATCCAGAAACTCAAGTAAGTATTGCATTTGTACTATTTGATTATGGTCAAGTTGGTGGTACCCAAATGTTCTGATTTCTCAGATATTATTTTTCATCTCTTTATAGGTCAGGAATGAAACTGCCGAGGATTTTCTGGATCTATTAAAAGAATGGGAAATGCTATGTGAACAGTATGCACTCAATCTTGTAGAAAGAAAATCCCAGTCTAGGTCAAATGTCTTGAGAACATCCAAGAGCAATATAAATTCTCCACATGACATTAAAGTTGCCACTGATGAACTTGAAATTTTGAAACTTGTTGATATTTGTTATGGTGATCCCAGCGAAACAGGCAAACGTGGGCTGAAATTTAAGGTACTCAGAAAAATATATTTATATTTTTTCTCTGAAGAGATTCGTATTTAGTGTCAGAGTATCTATTTTCCGCTTCTGTTCATGTCTCCCCATTGATGACAATAATCATATTCCTCGCCCCTGGGGCATACCCTAATGGAGAGCCCTCATCCATTGCCTTCTGCTACTGCTCTTCCCCTTTCTTCCTGACAGCCAAGCCTTGATCAATTAAAGCTCTTCAATAACGCTTTTGAATGGAAGTTCCACCACATCCTTGAGCCTTTAGTACTTCTACTCTGTATGACTTGTTTCGGGTGATTGCCAACAGTTCTTAGACTGGTCTCTTTCCAATAGTTCCCATTGCATTGGAGCTGGCCATTTGAACTCTTTGCATCCTTTTCAACTCATAAAATACCCTCTCATAGGATGCATTAAGAGGAGTAAAAACCGGTTCCAAGCACTGTCTCATGTTCCCGAATCTTCATCTTTCCTTGTCTTATGGCTCATTTGCTTCCAAGCTCTTTTTTTTTTTAATTTATTTTTTCCTTCTTGTTTAAAACCTAGGTTTGTCAAGAGCTTTCTCTTTATTTTGATCTAGGTTCTGTGTTAGCAATGAAAATTCACCAAGATGACGGCATCAAATCTTTCCTCCAACTAGCCTAGAAGATCTCTCTTCTACGAAAATGCATGGATAAATCTGAATTTTCTGATAATTCCATATAGCTACTGCATTATTTACATCCCTCAATTTGCAAGGGCTCGACACAACCACTTCACTTGTCCACTGAGGGACCCAGTTTCAAGCTTCCTAAAGTTGAAAAATGCATCATGGTTAAGTTCTATGGTCATTTACGCATGATGTGTTCTAAAGGGTTCATAGTGCTGTTGAGTTGATCAAATTTGGCCCAAGAAATTCCTATGGCATATTTCTGCAAGCTCTCAGCAATGGATGGATTGGAGATAGACAGTAAACCACTCATTTCATGATTTCCTCAACTGTCTTCTCCATGCTATCTAATCTAGCACTAAGCTTTTCCTTATTTTTTGTTGTCATTTTGAAGGACATCCAGTAAGTTGCCCTTGTCATTATTCCCAGCCTTCTCACTCCTGTCATTGATGTCTCAGGTTGATTTTAGCATATGTCTCCCCTTCCTCTCTAAGAAGTGTGTTTGCCCCTGGTTTGAGAGTGTCAGACTTTAGGTTTGGGTAATATTGTCCCTACCTAAGCTCTAAGAATCGCACTCTCTTGTCTTAACTGTTCATTTGCCTGCTTTAGCTACTCAACCTGATGAAGGTGCCCTGCCTTCTGCAAAAGGAATTGTTCTTGGAACAGCTCTTAGGCTTCAGATTGCACTGTTTAAGGTTCTGGACTCAGCCTAGGCAACTCAAGCTTTGCTAACTCTTGAAAGAACATTGACGGTGAGCACCAGCATTGGCACTCTGACAAGCCCTAGGATTTCTTGGCATACAGTGGTTAGGATTTCTTATGATTCATACCCTCAAGGTCTCCAGAAAGAAATCCTTTCTTATACCCACCGCTCCACCCCCCCCCCCCCCCCCCCCCCCCCCCCTTTTTTTGATAGGTAAATAAGCAGAATATATTAAAAGCGCTTGCAAAAAGGCGCAACTTTCTTACACCCCTTATTACATGATTAGAGAGCTTAATCCCCACCAAAGTCAGGAAATATTTTCAGTGAAAGCTATGCATGATTTGGTGTCAGGCACTGGAAGATTATAGGCCAGTGCAGAAACTGTTCTGTCCCAAACTCTGGCAATCTCTTGCTCAAGGGGTGGTGCTGCTATCAGTATTCTGGTAACCATCAACTCTAGCCTTTCACCTTTGTTTATGTTTGTGAGATATTTTTCAAGATCTCTTAGGCCTTGGATCTCAAGTGCCTTTTTTGTCCAGTTATGGATGCCTGTCCCTTCCACTGTTGAAAAGATGCTGTTCATCCATTTCCATTCTTTAGTCATGTGCTGAAAATCATAACACAAATCAATTAGGTTCAGTAGACAATATCATAACCTTTGTTGTTTTTATGAAAAATTGGAGGAGCTTAAGAAACAAATGTGTGTTTTCTGTGTGCTTGTGGGTGCTCTATTAGAGGAATTAATATACTGTTAACCACATAAAAAGCCTTGTGAACATTATATTCATAATATTGTCTTTTGAAAATGCTTGAAGAACACAACAAATAATTTGATTTATTTTCCTTTTGGCATGTGCATGTATTGGAATATGATCCACATCCCTTGTTGGGTTCCTTTACTATGCATCACTATTTTGTTAGGTGCGCTGGAAGGGTTATGGTCCAAGTGAAGATACATGGGAACCAATTGAAGGATTGAGGTATTGTATTTGCTGAGTACTATAAATTTATGCTCTACCGGGTTCAGTATTGCTTATCTGTATGTACTTTTCTCAGTAATTGCCAGGAAGGGATATACGATTTTGTAAGAAATGGACTGAAATCTAAAATTTTGCCACGCCCAGTGAGTTGGTTTCTTTTCTTTCCTCTTGTCCCCTTTATTGATTATAGAAGCTGGACGCATACCATCAGAAAATTGCTGTCAGAAAGATATCTTTTCTGAAGAATTTTGTCATCTTGAATGCATCAATATATTCCAGGGTGATGTTGATGTTATCTGTGGGGGCCCTCCTTGCCAAGGGATTAGTGGTTATAATCGCTTTAGAAATGTCGATTCCCCACTTTCTGATGAAAGAAATCACCAAATAGTAATCTTCATGGACATAGTGAAATTCTTAAAGCCCAAATATGTGTTAATGGAAAATGTGGTTGACCTATTAAAGTTGGATAAAGCTTCTTTGGGAAGATATGCCATTAGCCGTTTGGTGCACATGAAATACCAAGCAAGGCTAGGAATGATTGCTGCAGGCTGTTATGGTCTTCCACAATTTCGGTTGCGTGTTTTCCTGTGGGGTGCTCATCCTGGTGAGGTAAATACTTTTTCATCTCAAGTTTAATTTCAAATGGAAAGAATTTACCAATGGCTTTGTAATTCTAGTTACACTAAATTTGAAGTCAAAAAAATTAGAAACGCAATTGTGTAAAAAGGTGCAATGTGCATTATTCATGCAGTGGGAGAACTTATATAAATCCTAACCAACTTGAGATACTTGTTTGGATTTGCTAAATATTACAGAATGAATGATTTCAACTCTATGTGGTGTCCAAATGAGCATTTACCTGATAGTCTTTTGCTTGCAGAGTCTACCCCAATTTCCACTTCCTACGCATGATGTTGTTGCAAAATATTGGCCTCCATCTGAGTTTGAGGTGCTGATTTTGTTTCATTAAATTATGTGGGTAATTTGAATTACTGTCTATTTCTAACTCCTCTGACCTTCATGTTGTAGTGCAATATTGTTGCTTATGATGAAGGCCAACCTCGTGAACTAGAAAAAGCCGTTGTTCTTCGTGATGCTATATCTGATCTTCCAGCTGTATGATCACTACTTTTAATTTGGCTTATTTTTGGATTGCTGCTTTCTCATAATTTAATAATCTCAGCTAACTTAACGCGTAATTTTTCTTTTCTTATTTTTGGGTTGTAATGTTTTAGGTCACAAACTATGAAACTCGTGATGAGATGCTTTATGGAAAGCCTCCAGAAACAGAGTTTCAAAAATATATAAGGTCAACTAAAGATGGTAATGTATTGTCTTTCTAAATGAAAATATTGGGGTTAATCTTGATATCATGTCTTAATCTAATTTGTATCATGCGCAAAACCTTCTGAATCTTGACATTTACATTTGATGTGCTAGTTATATTCTTGATCTTTTCTTTTTTGTTGTCTTCTTTTTCTTTTTTCTTGTTAGATTGTATATTTAATCAAATGCAATATCATGTCTTAAGTTTTCCAGCAATAGGTTATGTGAAATTTGGAAGAAAAAAAATCTCAGATTGAGAGCCATCATCTTTCATAAACCATTTCTGTTAGCTACATGTCATTGGTTACCAATTTTTCGATTGAGTGGTTCTACCAGCCAAGAATGAGACATAATTCAAGAACCAGAACAACAGCACTAATCATTTTTTAGATTAAATGAAGGAAGATTTAGATATCCTAGCATATCTGTAGATTGGAATGCTAAGCTTCTGTAATGCATTTCAATTTTGAACCATCCTATGCAAGATTCATTTTTTTTTAGGTAAGGTGTTTAATGTGCATAATGAATAACTTGAGAACTACCAAATTATCAATACCTGAAAATTTTTGAAAAAATAAAATAAAATAAGGAAAACATCAGGAAGTGCCCCTAAGTTGAGTTAGGGACTAGAAATATGGGTGAAATCTCAAAATCTTGCTTTCTATGATACACCAGCAATTGGATGTTGAAAAAAACCAATGATCCTTGCCTTGGTCCCTCCAAATTCCAATTCATACCTAATTTAAGAAGATTTGAAATCTCATAAAATAGATAGAGAGGCAATCCTTTCTGCTATTTCCCATTGGAACTTCATTGAAGATGATCCACAAATGTCATTGGCTAGAATAAGCTTTTCAGTGTGGCCCATAGGAAGGAGATGACCGTAGGGCATAAGAAAGATTGAGGTACTTTCAAAGGGGAGCTTCTAGTGAAGATAGATTTCATGTCAAATCAACGTTCACTTTTGATGGTAAGCAATAGGCATGGTTTTAATGATTCTTTGGTGAATGTTTTCAAATAATCACTTGATACATTTAGCTTCTAAATGCTTCTTTTTGTTTGTTATTTATTCCCTTCATCTCACCTCCTATATAGATTGAAAATTTCCTGAATGTTAGCTTATAATTGACATGATGGAACTTTGACTTCCAAGACCCCTTAGTAATTAGGAATTTTTCTGACTTCCCTTCCCTATTGTTAGCATTGCAGAAAGCTTAGTGCTCATCATCCTATATGAACAAGGCATTGGGCCTTGGTCTGCAATGACCTTTCTCTTCTAAAAATCAAAGTCTTAGCTTGGTTTGTGGCCTATAAGAGGGTGAACATTAATGCATAGGGATTAGGAATTTTTTGACCTCCCTTCCCTATTGTTCATATTATATTAACTTTTCATTCCCCATCCTCAACAACCAAGAGGTATTGGGCCATGGAAAGAAGGATTTGGAAGAGAAAGGTCATCAAAAAACAAGAGGTTGACCAACTCTTCCTCCTTTAAATCTTTACTTAAGAATACTAGAGAGGTTGTATTATGTTGGTTGGCCTAAAAAAATGGTGCAGACATGCTAGTTATTTCTATTCCAGTGCTTGAGAGGAGCCTTAGGGGGAGATATTATGGTACGAGACTCTTTCAATTACTCTTTGATAGATTTGTTTGAGAGGAATATCAGAATCTTTGAGAATGAGAGGACTGTTCATGATTTTATATTTTTTATTAGGTTACTCTTTTTTACTATGCATGGAGTCAAATCTCAAAGTTTCCCATAATACCCAAAACCCCTTACTATCCAAGCAAGCATGGGTATTACCTTTTTGTTAGATTGCTGATCAATTTGCTTCCATGAGTCATTGTCAGGGGTAAGTAGAATCCCCCACCTATTTAGTGCTTTGAGCTCAATACTGATGGGTGTTTTACGGGCAACCTAGAACAGGTGAGTGTTGGTGACCTTTTCTGTTTAGGCCTAATGTTTGCCATCTCATTTGAAAGTTAATTGCTTGTTGGTAAAGATGTAAAGGTGTGACTATACCCTTCTATGGCATTTGATATTGTGCTTATCTTGAGGCTACACTCATCCTAAGGCATCCTAAGGAATCATTAATTCAGAGACATCTTGACTTAATGCATACAAACCCATCCTAGGGTTCATTTCTTAAGCCATCATTTCTCAAGGAGTGGTATTGTTGCATACCTACAATCCCTCCCCTAAAATGATGCTCTCGTGGTTCAAAATTTCAAACTCATGACCTGTTTTTGATACCACTTATTCGGCTCATGGCTTAAAGCCCTAGGACTAGCTAATGGTGTTAGAGTTGGGTTATGGGTTTGAGTCATTGGAGCATCATGCGAGTAGAGATATAATTAGGGTATGTAATAATGCTACTTCCTAGGAATTGATGGCTCAAGAAATAAATCCTAGGATAGATGCGTATGCCTTGCTATAGGTGTTGTCCTAGGATGGTGTTGGGATAGGTGTGATATTGAATCACATGAAAGACAATTAGCTTGTCCTTATTCAAAGTCAATTGGTTATTAGATAGGATGTCTTTTGCCTTGTGCCTAACACCTTTCAAGACTATAAGGGTGTGATTATTAGGGCATTCTGGAAGCCTAGCAATTCTAGGATGGCAATTGAAGAGGAATTTTGGTCTTCCAAAGAAAGGCATGAAAGAGGTGTGTCATAGGGGCATGACCATATTGTTGAACTTTCTAGATGCATGGGTTATTCCTTCCTAGGGAATTTAGGTTAGGCAACTAGGAAGTTGCTAGGTAGCTAAGAGGGAAAGTTGCTTTCTCTATTGAGTTTGTTTATTGTTTCGGACTTTATTCAATTTTGTGGAAGGGGTTTTTTGTTATTATGCACGTAGTCCTTTTCCTTCTTTATTTTATGATTTTAAGAATCTTCTACCCTTCTTCATGACTTCTTAGTTATACTTACCTTTCCTAATAAAAAAAAATGCCCTTTTGGGGAAAAGCACATATATTAAGTCCCTAGTTGAGGAAGCACTTACGTAGTTTTCCTTCTTAATATTTTTGCCTTGAAATATTGAAAACCCATGCAGAATTATTTGCATAATGGAACTTATCAAATAGAGTTTTTATGTTCTTGAACAAACTCCCAATTCATCTAGCATTGTCAAAAGTACTTGTGAAAGTTTGTTTTCAACTTTGCATTCAATTTGAAATTTATGATGAAGACATGTCTGGTTCTTGTGATCGAAGGCCACTAAAGAATTGCAAATAGTAGTGGCCTATCACTCACCTAACATTTCTTTTTGTCGAGACTATGAATATTGTTTATCTTTAATTTAAATATTAGCATGTATCTATTTATTATTTCTTTGAATTAGAGTACAATGTAGAGTTTGAATTAGAATAGGAGATAGAGTTTGAATTATAGTAGAAATCAAATGTATTGGTATATAAATATTCATCAAGATCAACAAATTCAAGACTAGAATCAGAGTTTGAAGGAGATGTATTTGAATTTGGTTCAGGCTCTTAACCTTGTTGAAGAACTATGGGATTTTCTCTTTTTTCTGAATTCTTCTTTCATGAATAAACAAGTAGCTCTAGTTGCATTAGCAAATCTCCCCCTATCATGTTTTGTTCATTGGTAGGAGGCATCATTGGCTCAAACACATGAGGGGAATGGGATTGATTTGGTTTGGATAAATCCAAGGAACTTGGCTGATTTTGTAGCTCAAAATCATGATGAGATGGGAATTGAGATGGGCTCGGTAGAGGAATGGGTGTTTCCCTACATGTTTCCCAAAAATTTTCTTCACTTTCTTTCTCCCCTTGACGGGAATTTTTGGTGTAAAATTGTCGATTTTCAAAGAATGTGACATCTATAGAAGTGAAGTACCCATGCTTTTCTAGAGAATAACATTGATAGCCCTTTTGAGTTGCAAAATATCCTAGGAACACGCATTTCATAGCTTTTGGATCAATTTTTGTTTGGTCGTGTTCATGAACATGGACAAAGGTGGTGCAATCAAAGATTTTTGGATCCAATGAAGAGAAGACTCAGTTTTGTGGCTAAAGATTACTGAGATTATCCAAATGTGTTTGAAATTGAAGGTCTCGTGATGGCATGCAATTTATCAAATGACATGATGTGAGAATTGCATCCCCCTAAAAATGTTAAGAAACATTCATAGTAAAGATTAGGGAATGAGTTACTTCTAAGAGATGTCCATTTTTTCTTTCTGATATACCATTTTGCTTTGGATTGCTTAACAAGAACTTTGCTGTATAATCCCTTTTTTTTCCAAGAAAATCCCTAATAATAGACTGAAAATATTCTTTTCCATTATTAGTGCAAAAAACTTGTATACTTGCATTACACTGATTTTGAATCATGGAATAGAAATTTTTAAAAATTTGATCAACTTCAAAATTTTCTTTTAAAAGATAAACCCAATAGACATGAGTATGATTATCATTAACAGTAATGAACCACCTTTTATTTGTAATACTTTGAACTTGAGATGAACCCCAAATGTCACTATGTATTAAAGTGAAATCTTGAAAGAATAGTAGGAAAGGCAAGCCTCCATCTAAACCATGTTCTTCTTCCAATATTAAACATGGAGAGTCTCTTAGTGATCTTGATGTCCCTATTGCATTCCAAAAAAGTGTTAAGTATTGTACTCAACATCCTATGTCCAATTATGCGTCTTATAAGAATTTGTCATCTTTCATGCTCGCATTTACCTCTTAACTTTCTAGTGTAGAAATTCTGAAGAATGTACAAGATACTTTAAAAATTCTAGAGTGTAAGGAGGATGTTCTTGAGGAAATGATGGCCCTTGGAAAGAATAAGACTTGGGAGGTGGTAACTCGACCTAAAGGGAAGACTATGGTTGGCTGCAAGTGGGTGTTCACTATCAAATATAATTTTGACGGTTCTCTACAAAGGTAAAAGGCGTGTCTTGTTGCTAAGGGATTTACACAAACATATAAGATTGACTACTTAGAAACTTTTTCTCCTACTGCAAAATTAGATACAGTTAGAGTTTTTTTTTATTAATTGCTGCAAATTTGGATTGGCCATTACAACAACTAGATGTTAGAAATGTCTTCCTCAGTGGAGACTTAAAGGAGGAAGTGTACATGGATCTACCTCTTGGTTTTGATAAAAGGATTGGCTCAAAGGTTTGTAAACTAAAAAATTCATTATATGGCCTTAAGCAATCTCCTTGGGCTTGGTTTAAAAGGCTCACCCACTTTATGAAGAAAATAAGTTTTGTCAAGCACAAACAGATCACACCCCTATTTCTGAAATACTGTCCAAAAGATAAAGTCATAGTGTTAACAATTTATGTGGATTGCATTCTTCTAACTGGAGAATATATGGTTGAGATGAATCATTTGAAGAAGTACCTAGCTACTGAATTTGAAATTAAAGATCTTGGAGCCTTGAGATATTTTCTTGGAATGGAATTAACATAGTAAAAGAAGGGAATTGTTGTTTCACAATAAAAATATATTCTTGATCTTCTTAAAGAAACATGAATGAGTGGTTGTTGACCTTCAAATACCCCTATAGATCCTAATGTAAAGCTTGGAAAGGTAGAAACTAAGGGTCCGATGGATACTACAAGGTACTAAAAATTGATTGGTATGATTTACCTATTTCACACATGAAAGGATATTGCCTTTGTAATTAGTATGCAAGTCAATATATGCATTCACTTTTTGAAGTGCATCTTGAAGCAATTTATAGAATTTTAAGATGCTTGAAGAGTACAGTAAGAAAATGACTATTTTTTAAGAAGAATGAGCAACAAAAAGTTAAAATATACACAGATACAGATTGAGCTGGTTCAATAACTGATAGGAGATTAACTTCAACGTATTGCATGTTTATCTAGGGAAATTTGGTTACTTAGAGGAGTAAAAAACAAAGTGTGGTAGTTAGGAGTAGTGTGAAGTTAGAATTTAGAGCGATGACACATCGGGTTTGTGAAGTGTTGTGCCTTAAGATGTCCTAAAAGAGTTGGAACAACCAATTTTCCTAAAAACTGAAGCTTTTAGGATTTGGGTTCATTATGTTGTGGCCCCTAGGGATGAATAAATGAAATGCTTTTATTGATTCAATTGAATGAATGAATATGAATGAATATGATTTCTGCTTTTTTATTCTCTTCTAGATTGGGTTGTGCATCCTATAAGGGGTATAAGATTTTTATTTTGTTGTAAAAATCTTTTCTTTTCAATAGATAAGTTGTAAGTTACATTATAAGGGCATTGAAATTTTTATTATTGTAAAAATTTCAGTTTTTTATATCCATCTATGGTGACTCAAGAGAAAAGGAAGAATTCTTGAAGTTTCTTTTTTGAAATCCTATGGTGATTTAAGAAAAAGAAAAATGGAAATATTCTTGAAAGTTCTTGCTTCGAGATCCATGGCAGCATAGTGATGTCAACTCTAACTTGAAATCAACACTACCTCCCATGAGTTTCTTAGGGCAAGCCACATATGGTTTCAAAGCTTAGGATGTTAGGAATATAGTACTTTAAACGGATTGGAATTCAGAGTTGCAATGAGGGAGATATGGTCGATTGAGGCAAGGTTATATAAAGAGCATGATAGCACAGTGATGTCAACTTTGAGTCAAACTATTTCCAGTTAGTTTCTTAAGGCAAATCACATGGGGTTTTGAAGCTTAGGAAGTTAGGAATCCAATGCTTCAAACGGTTTGCAATTCAAAACTAAAACGAGGGGGATATGGTCAATTGAAGCAAGGTTGTTCAAAGAGCATGTTGTTACAAGATTATATGCGAGTCCAATTCCTTTTGATTGTTTGGGTTTATTTTTTGGGCCTTTTCTTGGGCTCATTTTTTGTGGCAATTGACCTTTTAGGGTTTTTCAATTTTTACTAACCCTAATATTTGGTTGCAAGGCTATTTTGGTAATTTAGATTTTATCCATTTTTTAATTACCAAATATGTAACATGATCTATTTAGTTATTTCCTTATTTATTCTTTATGCACTTTATTAATCACATATATGACCTAAAATAGGATATTTTAGTATTCTTAATTGAATATAAATTTTCATAGATTTTTCAAAATTGGAAAACTTATTTAAATTGGAATGTGCATGATTAGAAAATTTTATTTTAAGAAAAAATAAGTTGGAAAAGGATTAAGAGCTTTCTTTCCCTTTTTAAATTACTTGTTAGAGATTTTAATTTTGTTTATAATCTTTTCAAATCTTTAAGATCTCTAAGAATAATTTTTTTTTTAAGGAAAAGTTTTTATTTTTCCAAATCTTTATAAAATAATATTTTTCTTATTTTGCACAAGATTTTGATTTAAAGAAAATAAATTAATTTTAGAAATTCATGATAGATAATTTATAATTAAGAAAATTACCAAAATAAGTGTTAGAACTTAAAGAAAAATATTTTGGTATTCTTGGTAAATTTTTATGAGAAGATTTTTCCTAGATTATTTATTAAATTGGATGTTGCTAATAAAAATGTTATTCCTTTTGAAACTATCCACTTGGTTTTGGGATCAGTGGTTCTATAGGCTTTGTGAGGAATTTTGTTATGAGAAGTTAAAGTTCCTTTCTTGGATAAGGTACTCTTAAGATTTTCAAAATCTCATAAATTGGTAATTTCCTTATTATAGTAGTGTTTCCAATTTGGAAAATAAATATTATGAAAATTTTCATTATAGATAATTTATGATTAAAGATTATTACCAAAAGCCTTAGTATTTTGATGAAGATAAATTTCTTTGAAAACATTTTCTAGATAAAATATTTATTAATTGAATTAATTGTGTATAGAAGGAGAATTTTATGAAAAATAGTTTTTAAAATTTTGAGAGTAGATAATTTATCAAAATTCACTTTGAAAAATACTCCCATGAAAATTTTAAAATTTTCATCTTGATATTCTCCTGTTATACTAGATTTTCAATTAGGAAATAAATATTTTTGGAAATTCTCAAAGTAAATAATTTATTCATCAAGATAATTACTAAGGATTTAAAATACTCTTATTTATCTCAAAAGATTAAGTGGGAGAGGACCTTAGGAAGCCCACAACCTCCATTATCAAGTCCATCTTAATTTGGGTTCATACCACTCCCACAATAGGTTAGCCCTAAGAATCAAGAGATATGGACTCTCCACAGGGATGAGACTAGATATGGTGGGAGCGACCACCTCCATAGAGGGGTTCTTTACTTGGTGGCATTTATAGTTCAAGGACAATGGTTATACATTTGACATTGGATATGAAGTAGTAGAAGTGTCTCATGCGGTTCCACTTGCATAGTCTATGGGTCAAACTAAAGGTATGTTGATCTAGCCTTTAAATACCTTTATGGTTAAGGTGGGGAGATCAATTAAAAGGGATCTCTAACTTGTAATATGGTCATGATCTATCTCACGTAGGCTTGATTTTTATGATACTAGAATACCTTGCAAAAGGACATGTAGTTTGAGAGCACTACATTTTTGTTAAATTAATTATTAACTGCTTTGAATGCTCAATTATGTTCTATTCTTGATTGTTCTCCTTATAACATTTATCATGTTGGTTTTATTATCACTCTCTTTCTCACAGTAGACCAGACCTAACTAATCATTTAGACTAATTTTATTTTGGATATAGTAACTAATTGCATGGAAGCTAGTTTAGATAGACCTAACTATTCCTTATGAACTAACCTACTAGAAAGAAAGAGTGGTATATCAAAGGTGGCATTAGGCGAATTAAAAGACCAAGTGTCTTATACTTGAGTAAATTGAGCCTACCAAGGCTTGGGTCACTTTGTCAAATGGGTTCTAATTAATTAATTAGCTACATAAGACCATCTAATTAATCAATTAACCTAATCTAGTAAACTTGTTCACTATCCCTTATGCAACCTTACTTATTTACCAAAACACCATTATGCACAAGAGTGAACTAAGAGTCAATCTAACCCTTATAAATCGTGTCATCATGGTGTATGAGCTCAAAGTGGGGACCACTAGGTCCCATAAGAGTACTAGTTCCCTCATAATCCAATTTTGAAGTTGATTCAACATTTCACTAAAGAGAATCAATTGCACTCTAGTACCCTATGTAAATAACAATAAGACAAAGTTCGGGTTTGTGACCTACTATCCACTACATGTAGAGTCCCTATGAACTGGTGTTTGTAATCTAACAAAGTAGTGCTATCACCTATCAAGATTATCTCTCTAATCCTTGAGTTACAAATCCTAATTATTATGTGATCAATTGATATACTTTAGCTCCAAGGAGTATATATCAAATTCCACTAAGGGAATTACTACGGCCACAAATTTTATGATAACATGTTCTTTGGATCATCCAAGGGGATACACTGTCTCAATTCCATAAGATATAATGGTTTCTCTATTGAGAATACCTGTTGCTACCAGTATCTATCAATAGTAACCCAATCCATAGGGATATAAGACCACCTTAAGGTCTCATCCATAGGTCAAAACATTCTGTTGATTTCAAGAGAGACTCAATATTTTCTCAAGGTGGAGAGTCCATATTGTGTAATAACTTGATGAATCATGACAATTGAAAGTCTTAAGTCATGATTCATTGCAGGTTTTGTCCAGTGTACATCATATATACTAGTGCACTAATGGGAAACTCATCGCAAGGGCCAAGACAAGTCATCCCTCTAATTAGTAATATAGTTTCTACTGGATTGCCCAAATCCATGAACTGGCCCTGAACAATTTCTCTATTTACAAGGAACCAATGATTTGTATCCTTTGTATAACTCCTAATGCAACAAAGTCATGTATAATGTAAAAGATATGGGTTGAATACTTAAATCAATATCAATGCATAAAAGGGATAGCTAGGGGATAGTCAAGTCTGATTTTGTTACATCACATCTTGCTTTTAGGGTCTCAATCCCAACACTATTGTTGTCCTCTTTTGGTCTCCTCGGTTTTTTGGACCAAGAGCTGTTAAAGCGGAATTTTCAGTACTTAGCATGGATCTAGCATCTCCAAGCATCACCTGTTTTTGAGTCTCGTCCCTCTTGACCTTAGCAAATACCTCTTCAATAGTAGGTAGTGGTTTTAGTCCAAGAATCTGTCCTCATACTTCATCAAGTTCTCTATTGAGTCCTACAAGAAAATCATGGACTCTTTCCTTATCCAATAGTTTTTTGTATCGCACTCCACCTTTTAGGCAGCACTAATCACAGTTTGTGAATAGGTTTAATTCTTGCCACAACTTGGTTATAGCATTGAGATATTGAGTAACATCAAGGTCTCCTTGCCTCATGTTTTAAGCTTTATTTCTTAACTCGAACACTTGAGAATAATTTTCTAAATTTGAGTATGCGCAAGTCCTGGCATCCCAAATTTCCTTCGCGATAGGATAATATAGGTATGTCTCATTGATTTTATCCTGCATTGAATGAATAAGCCATGCCATCACCATTGAGTTCTGAGCATCCCATATTTGGTACAAGGGATCATTTGTGCTCGGTTTAAATAGTTGGATCTCCCCTTCCCATGTATCACCATTTGAATAGAGCATGAGCATTGAAGAAAATTTTTTCCATTTAATTTGTGGGTTATTATTTGTACAGAGGAATTTTCTGAAAGAATAGTGGGAGCAATTGTAGGGATCGTTTGAGAGGTATTTGAAGATTCCTCAAAGCTGCCACCCTTGCTTGCTCTAGTCATTGTCATTTTGGCCATTGTTTTCCGTTATTGGATGTTGGCTCAGATACCATGTTGAACAACCAATTTTCCTAAAAGTTTAAGCTTGTAGGATTTGGGTTCACTATGCATATCATAATTCTTAATACCCTCCCTCACATATGGCCCCATACTTGCACGTGGAGAGACAGACATAATTTGGATTGTGGAGAAGTGTCTCAAACACGAGACCTCTTCTCAAATCAAGCTCTGATAAGCTTTTGAGAAAATTGGTTGTTCAACACTTTCTTATGTTGTTTCCGCTATGGATTAGAGTAGGATGAAAATTTTGCTATAATAGATGTGGCTAGTGGCTACTTGGGATACTTGGAGGATTTATTGATTGGACAAATGTTTCTTAGTTGATTTCGTTTCTATTCCTAATATCCCTAGCTGATTCTGTGAAGGCTCACATGTTTTGTGCACTGTGGAAACATATTTTCAATGTGGAAAAGGTGTCCATCTCCATCTCAAGTCTTTTGTTTATCCACCAGAGTTAGCTTGGGGTTTTATTGAATTACTGCTGCATCAGCATTTGGCTTGTAGATGACTTATAGCTTTCTCTACATTTTAGTCCAGAAATTTTTTATTTTTACTGTAGACAAACTTATATCCTACAGTCAACCACATCTTCAATCCTTTCAATGATCCCATGCCCCACCCCCCACACACACACAGATAATGTTGATATGTTTATGATGGATCTTAATTGTTGACTTGGATGTGTTTCTTTCCTGATTCTCTAGCGATGGCTGGTTCTTCATCAAGTGGTATTACAAAAGGGTACAACTCCATACTATATGACCATCGGCCTTACCCATTAAACGAGGATAATTATTTACGGATTTGTCAAATTCCTCGAAGGAAGGTCGGAAAAATGTGATCTTTTATATTGATTAGTTGGAATTTGATGACTCCAGTGGTTCCTAATCCTTTTGTTTTGTAGGGAGCAAATTTCAGGGACCTCTCCGGTGTAATTGTAGGAACTGATAATGTGGCTGTACGGGATCCAACAATGAAGCCAATACTTTTGCCATCTGGACATCCACTGGTTAGTGGTCTTGTTGCTTCCACAGATGATTATCCTTCTGGCCATGCAAACTGGGAATGTGGCTTTGACTCCTCTCACTCTCTGGCTTTCTGTGTCTGTGTTTTCAAGATTTTCTTTTGGCTTTTGCAATGATGACAAAACTAATCATACAAAGTTTGTCAGAAATCATGCCAACTATCCTTCAATTTGCATCAGAATTGAAGTTGAGAAATATTAAGATTAAATATAACTTAACCAAAAGTTTTATTTCATATCCGGTGGACAGGGGAAGAAATTGGAGAAAATAGATCAAACATTCATCGTCTCTTAACATCTGAACCCAAAATGTGTGTGTTGCATATAAGATATGCCTACTGGCGAATGTTGGAACATTATATGCATAGAAATCCTGCAATTGACTCTCTTCAAAGATAGCAGCAAGTATTTTTGAATTAAATTTCTCGATTTCTTTCTCCTTTTTCTTCTGTAATATATAAAAAATAAGTAATCTATGAGAAGTAATATAGCTAAGAGAGAGTTTTAACTGCCAGAAGCCCCAGTTTAGTTAAATTCATTGCCAAATAGGTAGACATCAGTAAGAAAAATGTTACTAATTTTTCATTCCTGTAGTTTATTATCCATTCTTATCTGGGTTTCCTATTGGAATGCAATAACAACATAGGAAGGACCAATAAAACACTTGTAATGTTCTAAATTATGTTCTCTGATTACAGGTACCAGATTGCGTCTTTTCTTATGAACAAGGGAAGTCTAAAAGGTGAGATATTTTCTTCGTTTCTGCTACTTATTCATGTGCTCTAAGTTCTTTTTGGTGTATGTTGTAGGCCATTTGCAAGATTATGGTGGGATGAGACCGTGCCAACTGTATTGACATTTCCATATCTTCGCAACCAGGTATTTTCTCTTAGTACTTCATTTCACAATGTGACTAAACGTCCTGGATTTAACTGTAGGCCTAAATTCTTGTAGGCAATATTACATCCAGAGCAGGACCGTGTCCTCACCATACGCGAGTGTGCAAGGTTGCAAGGCTTTCCTGATTATTATAGGTTCCGTGGGACAGTTAAAGAGAGGTATCGATACTAGTGAAGAATTTCTTCTTTACCATGCTTTCTTGATGAAATGAACATTAAGACACATTGTGTTTGGAGAAAAGGAAAAATGAAAGGAAAGAGAAGAAAAGAAAAGAAATAATTGCTTCATGTGTTACTGTTCTCTATGCAAGTGATTCATCTTTTGCAATGAGAATGCCTGCTGCAACTTGTTTGCTCTTCATCCTCCATGCAGATACTGTCAAATTGGAAATGCAGTTGCATTTCCAGTTGCACGAGCCTTGGGATATATGCTGGGGATGGCGTTTCAGAATCAGAGTGGGAATGAAGCGCTCGCAACTCTTCCACTCAAGTTTTCTCATTCAATGGTCTAGGTAACTGATGGAATCTTGTCTC
This sequence comes from Vitis vinifera, assembly GCF_030704535.1. Classification (NCBI taxonomy): domain Eukaryota; kingdom Viridiplantae; phylum Streptophyta; class Magnoliopsida; order Vitales; family Vitaceae; genus Vitis; species Vitis vinifera. Next base: position 16,992,915 of record NC_081806.1, read on the forward strand.
CATTTTTGTTGAAATCATCTCTCATTTCCAGGTCATGTTGGTATGGTTGAACTACTGAAGTGATAAGGCAAAATATACTTCCCACCCATCGTTGTTTTGATTCCCTTGACTTCAGACTTAATGGGTGAGTCTGGGCCATTGGTGCCAAATGTATTTTCTTTTCTTTTGGCCTTAATGCTCCATTTTGTATACTTCTCTGTGCTTAAATTGTGCTCCCATTTTGTCATACGCTTTTTCTAATGTATTTGCTCTTAATTTATAAATTTATTTGCACATGTGAAAAAGGAATTTTTTTTTTTTTTTTGGCAGCATATAATGGAAAGAAAAACTATAAAAAATAATAAAAAATAAAAAAATAAAATAAAATAAAAACCTTGATGGAGCGTATGAACATCAAAGTTAAATCTAGAAGATATCACCTTATAAGTTTACTTTTGGAGAAAAATGTTTTAAAAAAAAATTTTAAAAAATAAAAATTGATCTTTTATCTTTTTCTATTGCATGAGTTAGTTTATGCTCAGCAGAAGGAATTTGCTGCAACAATGAAACATAGAAGATTTCAATTGATTTGAATGATATGTGTTGATATAAGTAGATACAACAGAGAAGGCAACTTGTTGTATCCTCTAGTAACTTGGATCGGTTGGTTGGATGAAGGTATTCATTGTAGTAAACAAAAAAATTGTATAGAAGCAGCTAATGAAGATAATGATACAAGAAGCCATAGAATCAGCATATATTTTTTAATTTATCTTTTATTTTAAATTTATATTATTATTTTATTTTATATTATTGTAGACTCCGTATTTTGGCACGATGTGTTCTCACTCGATGGCGAAACTCATTTTTTTATTTATTTAATGAAAAATATGATTTTTTAGAGCAAATACATTATTTATTTTTGTATACGTACGTCATTTATATGCCATTTTGTCAGACGCTTTTTCTTAACTTTCCCATTTTGTATATGTCATTTATTTTTGTTTTATTTTTAAGGGGAAAAACAAAATAAAAAATAAAAACCCTAAGTGTGACTCTTGAAGGAAAAATAGGTTTGGGAAAAATCGAGTATGGGTTCGGGGGTCAAGTTACTCATTGGAAAAGTTATCTTGCATAAATTGGTCTCACAAATTTTATTATTTCGAAATTATGAAAAAATCTATTCTTACTTATGTAAAATCAAGAGAAACAAGAGATTATTTGAAAACCGGAGTGGAATTAAAACTGTTAGAAAGAAAATTGGATTTTTTAAATTTATTTGAAAATTGGAGTTTCGAAAATTATTTGAAAATTGGAGTCTTGGGAATTAAATTTAAGAATTTGAATTTTGTAAATTAAATTTGAAAGAAATTGATATTTTTAAAAATTATTTGAGAATTAGAGTTTTTGAAAATTAAATAATGAAAATTGAAAACTTGGAAATTATTTAAAAATAAAAGTTTTGAGAATTGGAATTTTGAAGAATTATTTGAAAATGAAATTTTTTTAAAAATAAATAAAATAATAATAATAAGAAATTAATGATGATTAAATAAATAAATGTGAAAATTGGAATTTTGGAAATCGGAATTTTGATGAATTATTTAAAGATTGAATTTTAAAAATAAATAAATAAATAAAATAATAACGAAAATAATAATGATTAAATAAATAAGTGTGAAGATTGGAATTTTGGAAATTGGAAATTAAATTTGGAAATCAAAATTTTAAAGAATATATAAAGATGGAATTTTAAAAATAAATAAATAAAATAATAATGAAAATAATAATGATTAAATAAATAAATGTGAAAAAAAGAATTTTGGAAATTGGAAATTAAATTTGGAAATCAGAATTTTGAAGAATTATTTACAGATGGATTTTTTTAAAAAAAAATGAATAAATAGAATAATAATAATAATAATAATGAAAATAATAATGATTAAATAAATAAATGTGAAAATTGGAATTTTGGAAATTGAAAATTAAATTCGGAAATTGAAAAATTGGAATTTCAAAAATTGAGAATTATATTCGGAAATAGGAATTTTAAAGAATTATTTAAAGATGAAATTTTAAAATAAATAAATAAATGAAAATAATAACGATTAAATAAATGAATGTGAAAATTGGAGTTTTCGAAATTGGAAATTAAATTTGGAAATCAGAATTTTAAAGATTTATTTAAAGATGGAATTTACAGAAATCAGACCTGACACGTGAGAGAAAATAATAATAATAACAATAATTCTCCATGCCATTGCCACTTATTTGTTTAGAGAACTTAAACTGCCCCTGCCACTAATACAAACCCCCATGCCACAATATACCAAATCAAGAAAAGGAAGGCCATCACTGCCCACCACCCCTTTTTTAAATAATAAAAATAAATCCTTCAGGAATTGCCTTTCCACAACCAATTCTATCCACTTTACTCCTTCAAAGATTCTTTTGTTGTGCTCTTCTGAATCAAACAAAAAAAACACAAAGAGGTTGAGGGTCATCCTTCCAAACTGCCTTAGAATTGCTACTATAGAGGAGCCACTACGTGAACAAAGCAACACCACTCTGATTTAACCATGAAGGAACTCAGCACATCCTGAACAAGGAGAAAAACAATGCCCACAAACTAGAAGGCCATCACATAGAACGAGTAATGAGGATGTGCTCCACCAGCTCCATCAAATGCAAGTAGATGTTTCTAGCTCAAAAAACTGCTACTTTATGCACCATGATCGAAGAAGGCAGATTTGAGGACAAGTGAACGGACGTTGGAAGCACATGGCAGTGAAACCAAGCTTAACCTGACACCAATGGGGACTTTTGTAGCCATTTTTTTTTTCCCGAGAAATAGATTTCTAGAAAGAGAAAGCGTAGAAAATGTGGGGGTTTTCCGCTCCCACACCTTTGATCGTTTGGGTTCACTCTCCTTGTCCCTTCTTCCTGGTTTGTGGTGTGTGAAGAAAATGAAAACGGCCATGCATGCAAGGTTCCTTTGCATGAGTGAGAAACGAGCAGTGGGGCAGCCGGGTGTGATGGGTAGCCATGCATGGGGCTTCATGCACGTGAGAAAGGGTGGGAATGAGCTGAAAATGAGTATTGGTGGGAGAAATGGGTCTCATGGGCATTTGAAAAATGGGTACGTGGTGTAGAGAGAGAAGTGGGTATGAAGAGGTGGCCATGCTTGCATGGCTCCCATGCATGCATAGAGCTTCATGCAAACGTGGGGAATGACGGAAATGAACGAATGGGGATGCATGGGAGGTTATGAAGGATCAGGTGGGTAGTACGAACATGGGTATGGTGATTGTAACGGAGGGTGGCAAGTGGATATGTGAATGTAGAGAGAGAGGAGGGTGGTGACGGGTATGTCGGTTAGAAGGATGATGAGGTGAGGGTGACCATGCATTTTGGACCTCATGCACATGGGGAAATGGTGGAAGTAAGTTGAAGGTGGGTTAGATGGGTGGGCAAGAAGGGTGGTGGAGTGATGAGGATTAAGCAAACACAAGAACATGAAACACATGATGATACGGAGCCCCATTACAGGTGACGCCCATAAGCTTAAAACAAGTGAGATTAACAAGGAAAATAAACAAGGGTTTCATATATCAAGCTTCAGAAACAAACTCATGCATCAATCTTGTACAAAGAAGGGAAAAAGAACACCAAAAACAGAGTATGCACATGGAAGAATAAATTCAACCAAGACAAACAAAGGGCTCTTCCTATCCATACTGAAACAACAAGTTGATGCCCATAAATAAATAAATAACTTGTGGAAATGAAAAAGAAAAAAAAAAGGAGCTATGTTAGTCAAACCTGGAAGACCCTCCTCAAGCAAAAAGTTGCTCGTCTTTGAGCTCCCCTCCCTTGAGAATGATTTCCTCTTTCGCTCAGTTGCTTCTCTGCTCCAATTCCATTCCTCCTCAAGTTTCTTTCTAAGGCTCCTCACTAGTTCACTCTCAAGTTTTCTCCCATTCTTCTCAGAAAAAAAAAAAAAAATCTTTCTTCCTAAAAAATCCCTAGACAGCTTGCAAAACATGCTCTCCTTGTCCCTTACAACTCGCCCCTCCTTTGTAACCAGCCACCTTTTTTTGTTCAGTTGCTTCATTTTCAAACGGCTGTCTCCTCTGTACCCAACAACTCACCCCTCATTTTCCTTCCTACTTCCCATCATCTTTAGCTACCCAATAAAGCACACCCATCAATCCTCTTTGGCTGCCAGTCTTGTCCAGCCTCCCCATATAACACATCATCAGGTTGATGAAGAAGAAGAAAAGAAGAAGAAATAATAAAATAGTAATAAATAAATAAAAAACCAAAGAAATGCCCCCATCTAAGGGGTCTACAATTATCCTTTTATTTGTAATTATTTTTTATATTTATCTCATTAATCCTATTTTAAAATATTATTATTACTTCACTCTTAATTTTTTTTATTTATCCTTTTAAGTTTAAATGTTTTATTTTAAAATATTAAAAATATAATTTTACTCAAAAATTACTACAATATAATTTTTTTTAATGAAATCCTGATCTTTTATAAATTAAAATTAATTTGATAAGATAAATTTTTAATAATTTTAATTATTTAAATAAATTAATGTTAATAGAAAAAGTTGTCACCACATATTTGTAATAAAAAATAAAAAAATAAAAAAATAAAAAAATAAATCTCAAATAAAATATTTTATATAAATCAATTTAAATTTTTTTTATTTGAAATGTAATAAAACATGTTTTAATAAAAGTATTTTTAAAATTTTAAAATAAATGAATATAAATATGTTGAAGAAATTAATGTTAATAGAAAAAGTTGTCACCACATATTGTAATAAAAAAATTAGAAATTAAATCTCAAATAAAATATTTTATATAAATCAATTTAATTTTTTATTTAAAATTTAATAAAACATGTTTTAATAAAATTATTTTTAAAATTTTAAAATAAATAAATAAAAATATATTAAAAGAATTTAAGTTAATTTTTATAAAATTTTGATAAATATTATTTTTTAATCATATTTATGTTAGTTACAATTATAAAATAACTTTAATATGTATATTTTTACTTATTTTATAATTTTTTTTTATAGTTTTCTAAACATTTTCATGAATTTTGAACTATTTCTATTCTATCGATATTTTTGTCAAAATATCCACCGATATTTTCGATATATCTATAAAATCCAAAAGTACAGATATATCCCATGTTTACTGATATTTCAAACTTGGACAAATAGTTTTTTTTTAAATAAAAATAAAAAATAATAAAAATAATAAACTCAATTTAAATAAATTGTTTTTAAAAATATTTTTTCTATTTTGATGTTGTAAAGAATTTATAAGTTCAATATATATGATATTTAATTAAATTTCATCAAAGTCTTTTTAAAATAAAAATAGTTTTATAATATAAATACATTAAAAAACTAAATAGTTCTTAGTAAAATATGAATACTAATATTATAATAAAATCATAAATATTATTATTTTTTTTATAAATGAAGTAAACAATATTATTTTATTATATATTATAAAATTATAGATATTAACATTCACAAAAACAAAGTTAACTTTTTTGTTAAAAATAAATAATAATGATAATATTTAATAATATTTTATTTAAAACAAATTTGAAAATAAACAAATTTTAATTTTTTTAATATGTAAATAAGTAAACATGTATATATTTAGTGCTCAATTAGTCATTTAGATTAGTTTAAATTTAGTTTGAAATTAATTGGATTAATTTTCTAATTCCAAATTATTCTTAAAATTATAAAATTTATTAAATAATTTAAAACATGAATGAATCTATGAGAGATTTTGGAAAAGTATAGTTGTATACATGATAAAAACAACCAAGTCATGATTCATTATGTATTAATATTGATCTATGATTTTTGGTATTAATTAAATTTATTTTTGAGTTCTATATTATTTTTAAGATTATTAAACTTATTAATAAATTCAACACATTAAGTCTCGCTTGTCTTGGAATACATTTGTTGAATAAGCAATTCATAAAACAATTATGTGCAAATGAGAAACAATAACTTCATTCTATACCAATTTTAGTGTATGAATTTTTAATAATAATTGTTATAATTTTAAGTTCTAATTATTTTTAAAATTAATACACTTGTTAATGAATTCAACATGTTAAGTTTCATTTGATTTAAAGTCTATTTGTCTAAGAAAAAAAAAAAGAAAAAGAATAATAGGGTCATTGTGGTCTAATTTTTGTCTATAAATTTATAATATTTTTCAGTTGGTTTTAAAATTTATAAATTGATTCATGAATCTAATTATTAAATCTTGCTTGATTTGAAGTTTATTTACATATTGATTTTTTTTTAAATATGATAATGTGTAAAGAAAAAACTAGTAAAGTCATTCATAATGAATTTTAATTTATAAATTTTAAATGTTAATTAGATCACCTTTGAGTTCTTTAACTTTCTAGCACTAATTAGATTAATTACTTATATTATCATCAATAGTGCCAAAAGGAAAACTATAAAGCATATTCAAGGCAGTTGCTGCTTTTGAGTTTCAAATTATTTTAAAATTATTAATCATTAAGTATCGTTTGATTTGAAATAAGGTTTTCCAATTTTTATTTTTTTTAAATAATTTTCACTTTTTTTTACCTAGACGTATTTTAAAAAATAAAAAACATAGAAAATGAAATTGAAAATGAAAACTAAAAAATGTTTTCCAAATTAAACGTAAACTTACATTTTATCATTTCTTTTTTGTTCTCTTCAATGTGAAAATAAAGAGTAAGAGTTATCAAATCAAAGAAAAAAAAAACAAAATGAAAAGAGAATAATTTCAAGAATATATTTATTAAATTAAAAAAAAATACATGAAATAGAAAAGTTAAGTGATTTGATTGTGAAAGATAAGTCAAAACAAACAAAAATACTTTTGTTTAAAAAGTGATGTTGTAAGTGAGGTGTTACAAATTACAACAAGAATATGTTAATAAAATGAAGTTTTTGAGGTAAATTATAAACAAGAAGATTTATAAAAAAAAGTTTATAGATAATATGAGTAGTTTAATTAATTATTGATAATTTGCATGCTGATGTAGTATTTGTTTCAAAAATTAATTTTTTTTTAAATTTTATCATCTATTGGAACACTAAAATAAAAGGCAAAATCACTAATATAATGTATTATCAAAATTACTACCAAAAGTAAAAATAATTTGGATATGAACAATGTGACTAAGATATGAAAATTTTGATCAAGATTATAAATAATATGACCAAAATATAGACAATGTCAACAGAGTATGAATAAGTTGATCAAGCTATAAAATATGTGACTAGGGTATTAAAAATGTGATCATGGTACAAATAATGCAACTAGGGTATGGATAATGTGATTTGAGACAAAGGTATTGTTAGCCCAAAGGTTCTCTTAAGTGTATTTTGATACAAATCATGGTTAACTTGTTAATGGTGTAAATTTAAGTTAAGTTTCAAGTTTTAATCAAGAAAATCAAATGAGAAATAAATTAAATAATGGAAGGAACCATGGAGAGCAAGATCAAGAATCCATGAAAACCTTTCAAGCTTAGGAACTCAACGTAAGATGAATACGTAGGTGCACCTAGGACTTTTACTTGAGCATGCATATTTTTCATACTCGTTTTAAGCCTTGAATACTGTATTTTTATATGAATTTGAGTATTTTCAAAACTTCTCAAAATTGTTTTATAAAGGTACCTAAAGGCTAACTGATTTGAAATGAAAAAGATAGCTTTTGGAGTTGAAAAAGGCCAACCGATTGAGGGTAGGTTGAATCAGATCAACTAGTTAGGAAACCGGTCGATTAGTTGCCCTTTCTTAGTTGAGGATTGGTTGATGGGTGTAACAAACTTCTCTCTCTTTTAGAAGGGTTGCTCTCTCGATTGAGGAAAACCCTTTAGTAGTTAAGGGGTACCTTTTCTTGATTGAGCTTTAGTCGAGCCCCCAAAAATCACCTATCAAGTATTAAATGTCCAACGACTAGTCAACCAATCGACCAGAGCTCAATTGGGGAAAGGCCTATTAGTGCACTTTTTGGTGTCTAAGGTTGGAAACTTATAAATAAAGGCCCAGTCATTTATAAATAGAAGGCTCTCATTAATTTATTGAAAAGAGAACACTTGCATTAAAATTCTTACCTACATGTTTCTCACATTAAAAGCCCTCTTTTTCTCTTTAGTGCATTACACCTACACTTGCAAATCATTCTTAGTGCACCCGTCTCTTCATCCTAACTTTCTTTGTACTTGTAAATTAATTATGCTAGGATTGGGTGAAAACCTCTTGACTACAGTATGGTTGAGGATTTAAGCTTCAAATTGGGGATAAACTTGAAGGGTTTCTTGTAGTGCCCATTGGAGCTATGAATTCAATTGTAAGTGCTTGGAAACTTAGTTGAAGCTTAACACTAGTGGAACCCTCACTAAGAAGGAGCTTGAGGAGAAGTGGATGTAGGTGAGAATTTTCAAACCATTATAAATGTGTTTGCAATATCTCTCACTCTTATCTCTTAACTTTTATTATTCTTTTAATTATTTCATAATAGTAGTTTTTCGAAAAAGTTTTTCTAAACCTAATTCAATACCCCCGCCAACACCCCCCTCCCATGCCTCTCTATTGGGTGTTAGCCTTTAATTCACAATTGGTGTTAAAGGTAGGCCTCTTGCTAAGAATTTAACAATCTAAGAGGATATAATTAATTCATCAAACTCAACCTATTTGGAAAGTTTTGCAATCAATCGACCTCCATTCTTTATGGGAACCAATTACCCCTATTGAAAAATAAAAATGATTTAGTTTTTACAATCAACTGATCTTGACCTATGAGATGTCATTAAAGATTGTCTCACAAGAGACAACTTGTCACCGTAGGATTCTTGTTTTGGTATAATGAAACAAAAGGTGGTTTGTTGATTTTTTTTCCCATCTTTACACAAAAAGCATCCATTCACCATTCCCTATTTTTTAGCTAATTTATGGAAAAACTCAAAAGACAACCGAAATCCTGTATGGCGAGGATTAAAAAAAAGTTTTAGAAAAGAGGATCACCCTACCTTAAACCTAATGAATATTGAAAGAAACTAGTGAGTGTGTTGTTTACAAAGACTAGGAATCCTATTAGATAATTATTCGAAAAAAGTAGTAATTAGTTAGATTTGATTTCAGCATTAATCACAATACACATATTAACCTATAAGGAACAATTACATCATGTATGTGACCAAATTTCATGTCTTTTTTTTTTTCTTTTTTTGGTTTCTATTTTTTGAACATACAAATTCTTTTTCTTTAACGAAATTTATGGAGTTCACCAAGTTGAGTCTTTTACAACTTGAATTAGTAATTACTTTGCACAAAACAAATCCTCATTGTTGTTGATAATAGAAGGGTGGCTAGTTCAGCGGTAGGTGCAATAGTAGTTGAGTTATATAAAGATGGGAGATGCTTATTAACTTGGGTTATTTGTGTGGACCCGCATTTCTCACGTGCGCCCCCACTCAATCAGCGAGACTCTTTTTTATTTGTGAAAACTTGTTTTAGAAAAGTAGGAGTCGCCACTTATTTTATTTTATTTTAAAAGAAAAATAAAACAAGAAATAAAACCCTAAAAAAATGACTCCACATTTTTGGAAAAGCATGTCTCGAAAACTCGAGTCTAGGTCCGGGGATCAGGTTACTTATTGGGAAGGTACCTCTAAGAGGTAGCATCCCTCTAAGCCCTACAAAGGTTCCTATTGACTAAGTTGAGGGAAATGTGGCAATCAATTGATTAATTGAAGGTACCATGGTAGGCTAAGGTGATTTCCAAACTAGCATGCCAAACAAGAAAAACCAATCATACTCATAAAAGAGAGTTAGGATGCGTACCTGGACCGCTTCTTAAGCGCTATCATAAAACATCAATGGTTAGTTTGGAAATATAGCACACAACATGTGTTTTATCCAAGCAAATCAAGAATACATCTAAGTACCTCAGGATCACATCAAGCATAAATAAGACTCACAATATTATGCATGTTCATAAAATTTTGAAAAATAAGCGATAAAGCACGTATCTGGATAACATGCAGAATTTATATGATTCCTGAAAAAGAAAACAAAAAAAGCTAGAGTGATTAGGACAAGTATGAATCATATAACATATTCATTATGTTTAGTATACAGTGCAAAAATCAAAATTAAGCCAAAGTAAGTCAAATGACTCTAAAAGCAGATAACAAATTCAAACAAGTACTGAGTCATCAGCATACATATAGTAAAGGGAGCATAAAAAAACAATTTCTAAAAAATGGTTTAGAGTGGAATTTAATTAATAAAAAATTCAGGAAACTACTCCTAAACATCTAGATCAACATACCGAAGGCCAAACTCTCATTCAAAGGACATGTTACATCAAAGACACCTAAAGACTCTACAAAGTCCAAATTAGATAAGAAAATCTGACATGCATAAACGATTTTTTTTTAAATAATAAATGATCACATAAAACCATACAAAAAATAAAACATAGTTAAAAGTGTCTATATCACATAAAAAGTGAATCCAAGGTCGGATAATACTCAAAAATATTTTTAAAACACTCAAGCTAATCAGATGTCCAGAATTCATCATGTGCAATATTTAATACTTAAAAAAATCATATTTCCCTCAAAAAGGTATATTTTTTAATATTTTATGTGTCTAATATCAACTTAAAGAAGCCTATAATTGATTAAAAATGTTGAATTAAATTTAAAAATTCGTCCAATATTTTATTTTTGCAAAAATATCTCAGGTGTCTAGAATTGGGTGAAAACAGAGAGCCCCTAAAGACTTGTTTATATCTTCCATTCCAGAATGACTTTCTAACTAAAACGAATCTTTAAATTCAAGTTAAAGAAGTGAGGAAATTCATACAAGTTTTGTAAAATTTTTAAAAACATTCCAAAGTTGTTAAAACGAATTTTGAATCTAAAGGGTCAGTGGCTGAGTGAAAACTGGTAGCAAGGAAGGGCTTTAAATTTATTTATTTATTTATTTTTTATGTAGGGGTTTCACCAATTCCCCAGTTGGTATACACAAATATAGCCTAGAATCATCCCATTTATTTGGGAACACAAGCTTTGATTCGTGTTTTTTTCAAAACCAAAATTTTCATCCAAAACCGAGAAAGATGTGAACCGATCAAAATATGGTTGCATATTATTTAAGAAAATGAGATTTTGATTCTAAGGACTGTAAATGAGTTTTTGAAATAGATTTTTAAAGGGATCTTTCGAGAAAAGTGTTATATATTAAAATAAGAGAAATTAATTTGAGAACAATGAAACGTATGAGAAACAAAATACCAAGCAAAATAAACGGAAACAAAATCACAAAATAAAATTTTTAATCTTAAGACAAACTCAATCAAGCGCCAAATATTATTTGACCTTTAAAATAGTACAAACAACACGTATCAACTAATATTGACAATTTGGAGTCATAAATCTAATCGACTAAACTAATCAATTGAATAAAAGAAAACAAACACATAAACTAAATAAAATTAGTCAAAAATTAAAATTGACTATTTTTAAACATGAAATGATAACATGGGGATGGATTAAACTAATTGACTACAATTCTAAAGCATAGAATTGATAGAAAATTGAAATTAATAATCTTAAAACATGAACCAAATAGTATGAAACCAATCAAACTAATTAAAATTCTAAAAAATTTCAACCAAAATAGGATCAATCGAAACTAGAGTAAATTTTTATTTATTTATTTATTTATTTTAAAACATGAATATATCAACGCAAAATAAAATAAATTAACCAACTTAAATTCTAAAACTAATAAACTAAAAGGATGAATCATGAATTAAAATTAACAACCTTTGGATATGAAAAGAGTGGCATGGAATCAATTGAACTAATAAACTAAAATTTTAATAACATCTAAACTAAAAGATAAATTAAAACTAAACTAAATGAAATTATGAATTTCCTAATTGAGAACAAACATAATGCTAATCAAAATTCTAAATTTTAAACCATCATCATGAATTATCCAAACTCTTAAAAATTCTAACTTTTCCATTATCAACAAAAATTGCCTAAACCAATACTTAAAAACTCTAATTTGTCAAACTAAGGATAATAAATTGTAACTACATTAAACAAAAATCATAATTTTCAAGCTAGAATAATGAATCAATAATAATTAATTTGTTTAATTAAGAAAAATAAAAAATTAACATCTAAACTAAACATGAATTTACAATAAAATAAAATTTTAAAATGCATAGGCCAAATAGGAATAATTTAAAGCTAAATTTAGCAAATTGACATCATGAATATAATGGTATTGGAAATAATTAAACCTAAACAATAGATAAAATCCTAAGCAAGTATGAATTGAATTGAATGTTTCATGAAACAAAATTGAAATGGGAGGAATTAGTTTACCTTTTTCCACACGTGAAGGCCACTTTCCACTAGTAGGATTTTTTAATTAAAAAAACAACTCCAAGGATGCATGGTGTGGTGGATACCCATGCACAACAAGTTCTCAAAGTACTTTTTCAAAACGTGAAGGCCCCTTTCCACCACGTAGGATTTTTTATTTAAAAAAACAATTCCAAGGATGCATGGTGTGGTGGATACCCATGCATTGCAAGTCCTCAAAGTGTTGTGTGTTAATAGAGAAGAATTTCCCTTGAAAATCTGGTGTGGCTGTGATGTTTACGTGGCGGGACTAACAAGCTAGTGCAGATCTCCAATGGCCATAGGGTGTTGTCGAAGATGCATGGGTACAACGCAAAGTGTTGCGGTAGCACGGACAATGGAGGATCACGCTTTGGAATCGGTCGGTAGCTATCCAGATGGAAGACTCTCTCCTTAAAATTCTGGTGCGGTTGTGGTGTCTCCGATGAGAGGGACTGAACCCAAAATTGTTTCCGAAACTCAGCTTTCTTTCCGTCCTTCACCGGTGCGGCTGTTCCGGAAATTCCCTCAAGGATGCGACTGCACCTTGCACCTCCAATGGTGCAGCTGTATTGGAAAAATCTCTTAAGGATGTGGCTATTCCAGATCACCTTCCTCTTTCTTTCACTTGGTGCGACTGTTCTGGAGAAATCTCTCAAGGATGCGGCCTAAAAGTCTCAAATGGTGTGGATGGTCCAACATTAGAGAGCTCCAGGTTTCTATGTCTAGTCTTTCAGATGACAATGGGCTGAGCGTGATGCCAATGGCAACAACAGTAGTCTCGTGATCCTCCAAAAAAAATCTCTTTTTTTCACGCTGTCCTTTTTTTTTTTTTTTTTCCGAACGACCGCCTTCCCCTACCATTTTCCTACATGCTCCTTCCTTTTTTCGCCCACCTTCCCATAATCGTCATTCAACTCCTCTCTCCAGCCGCGGTCCTGGAAGGAATAGCAGCAAAGGTTTTCTTTGTCAGACCAAAATGAGCTTTCAACCTTTCCATATTCATTCTCAATCTGCAGCATGATAATTGGAGCATTTTTCCAAAAGAAAAGCCTTTTCTTCTTCATATCCGTCTTGGGCTGAATGTTCTCTCAAATCATGGCTGAATCTCCCTTTCTCAAAGAATTTTTCATGTAGCCACAATATTTGCTTATTAAAAATTGACCCATAGGAGTGCTTAGCTTCAGTTCGTGCACGATCCATGATCTCATGCAAAAAAATATAATTAAAACTAAAGTCAGAATGAAGTAATTGAGAATTCAGAAATAGAATCATGCAATTCAAATAAAGGTAAGCCAATCACATACACATTTTAGAAGAACGAAATATTATTTCATGCAATATAAAAAGAATCGAGATCATTAACCATAAACAATTCCCTAAAATAAATAAATAAATAAACAAACAAATAGATAAACAAAGAAGGGAGAACACACAATCACACAAAAATTACTTAAAAGGTGACCTAAGTGGGATAAGATATATCTAAATAGGCCTAAGTAACCTAAATGAGTTTAAGTGAACCTAAGGTGACTAAGTGGGCCTAGGATGGTACCTAGTGGGCCTAAGGTGCCTAAGTGGGCCTAGGGTGGTGCCTAATGGGCCTAGAGCTATGTTTAATTTGCCTAAGTACATCTAAGTGAACCTAAGTCTAAATTAGGGCTGCCAAGAGTCACAATGGGGGTAAATGAATCCCTCAACCAAAGTCCCCGAGGTGGCTTAGAAAATATAGGCTATGCGAGTAGTAATGGGCCACCAAGGAATTATTGTAAAGGACATGTGCTAGGAAGACAAAATGGAGGGTCTACAAATATACCCCTCTTCGGTAGAGATCACGAGTGTAGGGAATGTGAGTAAAATACGAATAATGAGTGGGATGAAGTGAACTATACTGAAGAACGAAAAGAGAAGAACCAGATATTTTCTTCCTAGCACATGATGAGAGTAAGCTCAGAACACGGGGCCGTGATCACAAAAATGAAACAACTCTAGGTCGTGAGCTCAAGGCTCTATGTGGAAAAGGATGACTCTGAGTTATAGATGAGAAAACGACTTTCAATCATGAGCTTAAGGCTCTAAATAGAAAAGAAATGACTCTGGGTTATAAATGAAAAAAACAATGACTCTAGGTTGAGAGCTTCGGGCTCTAAATAGGAAAAAAAATTACTTTGGGTCATAAATGAAAATTGAGTCTAGGTCGAGAGCTCTAAGCTCTAAATGAAAAAGAAATGACTCTAGGTCATAAATGAAAATCGACTCTGGGTCGAGAGCTCCGGGCTCCAAATGGAAAAGAAATGACTTTAGGTCATAAATGAAAATCGACTCCGGGTCGAGAGTTCCGTGCACTAAATGAAAAGGGGCTCTAAATGGAAAAGAAATGACTATAGGTCATAAATGAAAGTTGACTCTGGGTCGAGAGCTTTAGGCTTTAAATGGAAAAGATATGACTCTGGGTCATAAATGAAAATCGACTCCGGGTTGAGAGCTATAGGCTCTAAATGAAAAATAAATGACTCTAGGTCATAAATGAAAAATGACTCTGGATCGAGAGCTCTAGGCTCTAAATGGAAAAGAAATGACTTTGGGTCATAAATGAAAATCGACTCTGGGTCGAGAGCTCTAGGCTCTAAATGAAAAATAAACAACTCTAGGTCATAAATGAAAAAACGACTCTAGGTCAAGAGCTCTGGGCTCTAAATGGAAAAGAAATGACTCTGGACCATAAATGAAAAACAACTCTATGTCGAGAGCTCTAGGCTCTAAATGAAATAGAAATGACTCTGGGTCATAAATGAAAATCAACTCTAGGTCGAGAGCTCTGGGCTCTAAATGGAAAAGAAATGACTCTGGGTCATAAATGAAAATCAACTCTAGGTCAAGAGCTCTAGGCTCTAAACGGAAATAAATTACTCTAGGTCATAAATGAAAATCGACTCTGGGTCGAGAGCTCCGGGCTCTAAATGAAAAATAAATTACTCTAGGTCATAAATGAAAATCGACTCTAAGTCGAGAGCTCTGAGCTCTAAATGAAAAAGAAATTATTCTGGGTCATAAATGAAAATTGACTCTAAGTCGAGAGCTCTGGGCTCTAAATGAAAAAGAAATGACTCTAGGTCGAGAGCTCTGGGTTCTAAATGGAAAATAAATGACTCTGGGTCATAAATGAAAATTGACTCTAGGTCAAGAGCTTTGGGCTCTAAATGGAAAAGAAATGAGTCTAGGTCATAAATGAAAAATGACTCTAGGTCGAGAGCTCTAGGCTCTAAATGGAAATAAATGACTCTAGGTCATAAATGAAAATCGACTCTGGGTCGAGAGCTCTGGGCTCTAAATGGAAAAGAAATGACTCTGGGTCATAAATGAAGAACGACTCTAGGTCGAGAGCTCTAGGCTCTAAATGGAAAAGAAATGACTCTAGGTCATAAATGAAAAACAAATCTAAGTTGAGAGCTCTAGGCTCTAAATGGAAAAGAAATGACTCTGGGTCATAAATGAAAATCGACTCTGGGTTGAGAGCTTTGGGCTGTAAATAGAAAAGAAATGAATCTAGGTCATAAATGAAAATCGACTTTGGGTCGAGAGCTCTAGGCTCTAAATGAAAAGGAAATGACTCTGGGTCATAAATGAAAATCGACTCTGGGTCAAGAGCTTTGGGCTCTAAATGGAAAAGAAATGACTTTGGGTCATAAATGAAAAACGACTCTAGGTCGAGAGCTCTGGGCTCTAAATGAAAAAGAAATGACTTTGGGTCATAAATGAAAATCGACTCTGGGTCAAGAGCTCTAGGCTCTAAATGGAAAAGAAATGAAGACCAACTCGAAAGTGGATAGGAAGCAAATGAGCTCAAAGTCGTATATTCAAAATGCTGAGGGTCGGACTACTGAAGTCAGGAAGGAAAATATACCCCAGTATCCAAGGTACTCGCACTGTTAAAAAAACCAGTAAATCAATCATTCATTGAAATCAATGAGTCAAAAACCTATGCATCATGACAAACCTTTGAAAAAATCTGAACTGAAAGAACTCTATATGTCTCACAAGCTGCACTGGCGACAAACCTTAAAATGTAAATCTCGGAGTGTGTATCACAACTCATCTAAAAGCAAATCTTGAAGTGCACAAAATACTGCTCATCTGGATAATCCCATCCACAAGGTAACAATGACGAAGACAATCTATCTCATGAGTGTCTGATCAAAGAAACTATCAACACTCCTCGAGTAAAACCTGATGCGATCCACCTCTATCTCAATAAATCCATGTGGGGAGGTCTTGATACAATCAATCGTCAAAAGCCCCATACTAGTACTCAATCTGAAACCAAGCTGACCATTGTCCCAATCTCAAGGATACTAAAAGAGAATGGGGAAATATGTCCCAGTATAAGATCTGATGTCAAAGTCATGAGGTAAATAACCAACATCAATCATCCATCCCCATACCACTGTGCAAACAAAATCTCGACAAGAAGAGGAGAATATGCCCCAGTATAATGTATGATGTCGAAGTCGTGAGGTAAACAACCAACACTAATCGTCCATCCTTGTACCACTGCCCAAATACAACCTCATCGAAGAAAGATGGAAATATGCCCCAGCATGGATATCTAATGCACAACAAAAGGATGAATCCAATATCATCAAGCAACTATCTCCAACATAAAAATCTAGCAAACATCGATATATCAAGCAGGAGGGAGAAACCAAATGCTTCCAAAAGTATTGCCCATAAAAGAAAACATGGTAACGACTATACTTCAACTAGTCTACATAAGCCCGTCCAAGTGAAAACTGTCAAGGATAACGTTTGATCTCGCGGCCTCAGGGTGGTCTTAAGACACGGGATGTAACGTAGGCCAAGGTGTTAGGGTGAAAGCAACGAAGGGAAACTAGGCTCAAATACCCAATGATCAAACCCATACCCTATGTACAAGATGTAATTGCATAGAAAAAATCTCATGAGCCATGGACCTAAAGGTAATAAAAGGAAATGTCGATGGAGAAATAAAAGAAATGATAAGTGGTCAAACCATCAATGAAACATATGAATGATGTGAAAAAGATATCAAATCAGAAACGTGTGTCAATATGTAGGAAATGGATAAAAGGTGGAACAAAAATTTGGATAGAGGTGATGACACACAAAAGAAGACAATGAGAAAGTGGAAGGAATAATGATCAACACATATTAGTGTGGACCCTCACCCGATTCATGGGCCGGCGCGACTCACTTTTTAAAAGAATAAGAAAGTAAGTGTGTTTTCAGGTTTTGGAAAATCCGTCCCCGATGAGGAACGGTTTTGTTTGGAGTCACCACTTACTTTTTATTTTTATTTTATAAAGGGGAAAATCAAGTAAGAACAAAAACCCTTAATGACTCCAGTATGGAAAAAACAGTCTGCGAAAACTAGATTCTGGGTCTAGGGATCAGGTTACCTATTGGGAAGGTACCTCATGCGAGGTAGCACCCCTCTAGGCCCTGAACTCGATCTCTACTAATGAATTGGGTACATGGGAGCATATGGGTCAAAGATCAATCGATCAATCAAGCTAAACAAATAACATAGATAACACAAATTTGCTCAGCATGCACTTAGTCTCCACAAATCAAAGCTAAAAGGTGTGTACCTGAGGTCCCTAGCCAAGCGCTACATAAGAGGTTAGTCAAGAAATATAAACACATAAAGAGCAAACATATCCAAGCCCACGCATGCAAATGAATCCAATTCCCAACAAGTCAAGTACGTACCTCGGGTCCGCAGCCAAGCGCTGCAAATAGGGGCAAATCAATAGACACAAGCATTTTTAATCAAACATCAAAATGTGCCCAAGCCAAACATTCACAATAAGCCCCCGGCCTTCCTAGCCAATAATACCGTCAACTCATAGGTGGGCCCACATTAATTCAAACCAAATCTGGATTCAGACCCTAAAGGTGGCCTATAAGTGCCTTGGAGCCTAAGGGCCCAAGCCACAACAAAAATGGGGGTCAAAACACCTTGAAACTAGATCTACCTAGTAGAAACGTTTGAAAAAAAAAATCTAAAACTTTACCAGAAGATTCCTCATAGAATAAGAAATCCAAAAAAAAAAAACAGCGCTCAATTCCAAGCCCAGATAAGGGAGAATCTGCCGAAACAAGGCAAAGCGTTTATAAAATGGGGCTGCCACCAAGCCACCTGTTGAACCGGTTTCCAACCGATTCATCCGATTGATAAAAAAATCTGAAAATTTACCATAAGATTACTAAGAGAATAAGGAATCCAAAAAAAACAAACGACGCTCAATTCTCGAGCCCAGATGAGGGAGAACCGACCGAAACAATGCAAAGCATTTATAAAACGGGGTTGCCACCAAGCCACCCGTTGAACCGGTTCCCAATCATTTCATCCGATTGAGAAAAAATCTGAAACTTTACCAGAAGATTCCTCAGAGAATAAGGAATCCAAAAAAATAAACAACGCTCAATTCCAAGCCTGGATGAGGGAGAACCGGGTGAAACAATGCAAAGCGTTTATAAAACGAGGCTGCCACAGAACCACCCCATCATACTAAAATGAAGGCCACCATCTCAAACTAAACTAATGACCGTATGAGGCAATGATGATTGAGGGCACCCTCCCATACACAACCAAGTGCCCCTGACTTCAAGTTTAAACCGAGCGTCCAAGATGGGCAGCCCCTAAATCCAACATAAAGAATGCCATGGAGACCTCATCCATTGATAAAACGAGGAGGGCGAAAGTCTTCCACCCAAATCCTAAGCTAAGGAGAACTTTGACTTCAAGCAAGCCAAGCCTAAGCTTTACTTTGTCTTTTGATTTTAATCAACTGAAATGTGACAAGAATGGCCTGAGTTCCCCAAATCAATTATCAATACCCTTCCCATTTCCCAAATCTAAAACAAACATGCAATCAGAATTTTATTCAATATTTCCTCAAATGCACAACCTAGGCTTTAACCACTCATTCATGCTCAAGTAAAGACTAGGCCCCAAGTGGGAAAATCTGGAACTAAGATCTGAACGGCCCAAAGGTCACTACCCTTGGCACACTAAGTGGCCATGGTGGCCCTTTTTCTCAACAAGCAAACCAATGATATCAAGACCCTCTCACATTTCAATTGAGATATCCTACCAAAACAACACTCAGGGGTGGGCCTAAATCCCACTTAAATCCAAACTATACTGAACCCAGAAAACATTTGAATAATAAAAAACAAAAGGGTCTCACAGCCCGGGCCTTCCTCTCCTTACCTAACAACATTAAGCATCAATCAACCAATAGGAGAGACATATTCACCAACATCTGAATAGAGAGATAATCTGAAGGAAACCACAATTGTCATACCAAATTCTCATGCATTCCCAAACAGAGGAAAGATAAGAAAACACAGCAAAACGAGTGTGCCAAAAAAAATTAACCAAACTACCTTCATCCTTATCCTCATTTCATGCAATACTTTGAGGGATGGAAATAGTTAAGAGTGGTTGTGAGCCCAACCCTTACATAGCATGCATCAGATTCTAAAGAAACCGACACCCATGCATCAACTAAACACAAAGAATATTGAAATCCATGAATGGGAGCATGAGTGCATACATAGCAAGTCTAAAACAATCCATGTAGTTGGAATAATCTACTTAAATCAGAAGATGATATCCAAAGATTGGCTGAGCATAAAAAAAAAAAGACAATTCAATCAAACAGATGAAATTCCTGAAATTTCCTCATGAGTCTTACCTGGTGAAGATCCAAACTCAGACCTCCTTCTCCTTCTTTCCTTCATGTGCAGAGAGCCTTTCAAATGTCAGAAGATTCCCACTTTCAAGTGAGGCCCAGCGAGGCAGCCTCGATCTATACATGAGCAACGTTTCCTTACTCTACTTTTCTTCTAAAAACAGAGGATCTGCTCCCTCACCTTGCAAAGCTTCTCCAAATGTATCCAAGACCCCCAAAAGTCTGAGGACCTCTTCACTCCACTCCCTTAAACCACTCACGAAAAGAAACCCTCCAAAAACCTCTTATAAAATTCTTCCCCCATGATTCCACAGAGTCCTCCTTCTCAGAAAAAGAAGTCCCTTCAAATATGATTTTTTTTTCCTTTTTTATAGTCCCAGACCTCCAACCATCAAAGCCTCTTCGTTTTTCTCTCCTTCAAGCTCTGGAAAGAGCTCCAACCAGTCTCGGAATCAGCTTTCCCATTAACTCCTCTCCTCATTCTTCGTGCAAGCTGACTATCTTAAGCTTTCAACTTGCTTCCCCACCAAGGATCCATATGGATTCATGGTGGGCTGCAAGGAATCCGAAATAAGGCCCAAAATGGATCCAAAATACAGCCCAAAACTGATCTGAAGTCCATGGGCCCAAGCCATGTAGGAATTGGGCTCCAAAATCACCAAAATTAGTGCTCCATACAAGCTGACTCGATGAACCGGTTGAACCGGATGCCAACCGGTCGAGCCAGATGCCAACCGGTCGAGCCGGATGCCAATCGGTCGAGCCAATTGAGAAAAATTTTGAAATTTTTACAGAATGTTCCTTGAAGAATAAGGAGTCCATAAAAAATGGTACGCGATTCCAAGGTCGGATGAGAGAGATATGATCAAAACAAGCCCAAATGCTCCAAATTCGGACCTGCTTCAATGAATTCTGCCTAAACTAAAACTTTGGGAACCAGTCGAGCGGTTGAGGAAAAATTTTAAATTTTTATGGAATGTTCCTTGAAGAATAAGGGGTCCATAAAAAAAGCAGTGCATGATCGAGTTTGGATGAGGGAGATATGATCAAAACATGCCCAAGTGCTCCAAATTCAGACTTGCTTTAATGAATTTTGTCTAAACTGAAACTTAGGGAACCGATCGATCTGGTTGAGAAAAAATTTGAAATTTTGACATAATGTTCCTTGAAGAACAAGGTGTCCATAAAAAAAACGGTACATGATTCCAAGTTCGGATGAGGGAGATATGATCAAAACAAGCCCAAGTGCTCTAAATTCTAACTTGCTCTTATGAATTCCAACTAAACTGAAATTTTTGAGGGGCCTCACTTCCTTCCCTATAGCATGATGTGAACAACTAGAGAAATTAGCCATGATGGAACTCCAAAATGAACTACACACCCGCACTACATTGGACCACAAATGAACCTACACAAGGCTTAGAAACCGATCAAAGCCAAAAGGGGGCCATGGCGGGGTCATATGAAAACATGGGTGTATGTGACACCCATAAGATAAAATGCAAGTGTCAAGGGGCAAAATTGAGGGTCTACAATTAGTGTAATAAAGGAAAGTCATATCACCAATGATGGAATGGTGGGTAAGACAATGACCCGGAGACCCTAGTAAAAGGTTACTCATTTCTCATACCTAATACATATCAACTATGATCCAAGAAGCATAGGATATCATAGACCTCTCATATGAACTCTCGACACTCCAAATGTATAACAAGATTGGCTCAAGGAGCGAAAAAGTCCTCTTGGAAACTCGCACAAACCCTCAATGATGAACCCAATAAACAACCCTCAAATAACAACAAATGCTTAATGGAATAGGATGTCAAGTACAAACATATCATTTTTTTTGTTTTTTTTATTTTGCGTGCACATACCCTGGTCATCAATAAGTCTTACTCCATTGAGAAACTAAAAGGAACGAATGAATTATCTCTAATCACTAATGAATACATGAACCCTAACCCATGAGACAACCTCTTAAGCTAAAATCTCCAAATCAATGCTAAATAATGGAATGAAATGGGTGATACGACTGGCCCCTATGCATTAATATGTGAAAAATCAACATTCCTAATGAAGAGAATCTAAAGTGTAATGACCAATAGTGAAAGCCAAGATAAAGACAAAAATGTGAAAATGGTGGAACATAATAGACGGGGTGGTGATGTGATAATAGAAAAGATGAGAAAGATAAGCCTATAAGTTCAAAGCTCATGAGACTTTCCTAGCAAAGCATAACAATACACGTGATGCTCAATGGGCTAGCAATGGTCTAATATATCAATAAAGGCAATAAGGTGTAAGGCTAACCGAAATAATGGCCACCCATCCTGCGACCATAATCTCAAACGTAATATTTCTTCAGCTGATCCACATTGGTAGGCTCTAAAAACTGGTTTCCATCTAAGTCGGTTAACCGTGCAGCCCTTCTGAAGTAAACTCTCGAATAACATAAGGCCCACTCCAACTAGGTATGAACTTCCCTCTAGGGTCTCTAACTAAGCCTCTGAGAATCCTCAAAACCAAATCTCCTTTCTATAATGGTCTAGGCTTAACCCGTTTCCTGAAAACACGAGCCATTTTTCTCTAATAGGCCTGAACATGATCTGCTGCTCTCAATCTCTTCTCATCTAAAAGGTTAAGTTGATCAAATCTAGCCTGAGCCCACTCTGTCTCAGAAATTTGCAGCTCGAGAGCTACTCTCAGTGAACCCATCTCTGTCTTGACTGGCAAAACAACTCCATACCATACACTAGAGAATAAAGTGTAGCTCTTGAAAAGGTGCAAAAAGAAGTATGGTATGTCAACAACACAAAAGGGAGTTTCTCTTACCAATCTCGAGAAGTTTCATCCATCTTCCTCAAAATCTTCTTAATGTTCTTATTTGTTGCCTCTATTGCCCCATTTTTTGTGGTCTGTATGCAGAAGATCTATGATGTCGGACGCCATATTTCTACAACAAAGTGTCAACCTCAGCTTGAAAGTGTACCCCTTTGTCTGAAATCAACTAATGCAACACCCCATAACGATAGATGATGTGTGATATGATGAAACTGGCGACTCTAGTAGAGGTCAACTTCACATATGATGCAGCTTCCACCCACTTGGTGATATGGAAACTAGGATAAACTCATAACCTCTCTCATCATTCTATCTGCAGAGGCTCGATCTAAACATAATAAAAGCATACCATCAGTTGATCGCCTATATAGAGTTTCTCCAAAAATCATAAATCTAGTGGCCAACTACCTCAATGCCCTCCGATCCTTAGTTGTGGTAGCCTCTGGGTATGTGGAAAATCTAAGAAGCTGATAAATGTCATGATACCAAGATAGATCATCCTAGGCCTCTGTCTCGCTAATCAAACAATAGTAAATAGGTGCAAACCTCGACTCAATTAGCAATGGACGTATAACCACATCAGTCAAAATGTCTACAGAAGAAGCTAAGGTAGCTAAGGCATCAACAAACTGGTTTTGCGCTCGAGGTAGACGAGTGTATCTCAAGTCCCAACTAGTAACTCTAAATAAGCATGATACGACCTAAGCTTTACTTTCCTAGTCTTCCAATCTCCCTGAATCTGTCTGAGTACCAAATTGGAGTCACCAAATACCTCCATCTATCTAATGCCAAGCTCCAGTGCAGTCTCTAAACCAAAGATACAAGCCTCATACTCAATTATGTTTGTAGACCCTCAATTTTGTCCTCCTATCACATGTCCTATTAGATACTTGTTCGATACTTTACAATAGTTCCTTGGTGGCCCATAGCTACTCATACAACTTATCTTTTTTTTAGCCACCTCAGAGACTTTGGTTGAGGGATTTATCTAACCCCGTTGTGACTCTTGGCAGCCCTAATTTAGACTTAGGCCCACTTAGGCACCCTAAACCCATTTAGATACACTTGACCCATTAGGCATCACCTTAAGCCCATTTAGATGCACTTGGAACCTTCTAGCTTGCACACATTCACCCTAGGTTACTTAGACAATCTTTCAAAATAGGTCACTTGGACACTTCTTTTGGCATAGCCCACTTAGGCGTGTTCTTGATTTTGGTTACTTCCTTTTCCAAGATAGGATGAGTATTGACTTGACTATTTATTGCATGAAATGAATTTTTATTTTTTATTTTTGAGGGTTTGAGTTTGACATTTAAATTATTATAATCCGTTGCATTACTTTAATTTCTTGATTTTTTTCTAATTGCATACGTTTGATATTTATTTTTATACCCTTATCAATTTATTTGTTTATTTGCTCACTTATTCATTTATTCTTTAATTCCATGAATTGACATTTTGGATTTTTGTGGCTATGTGATTTGATTTTCTATTTTATTTTATTCTATTTCCAATTACATGATTTCTTATTTCAACTTTATTTTTAATTTTGCATGAGACTTGGAGCCATCAAGGAGAGGAGATCATGTCCAAATAAGGAAACTTGGAAGGAATCCGATCAACATATAGAAAGTGGGCAGATCACTACTGAGGCACATCCAGGAGCATATGGAAAGAAGATTAAAGGGGATCTGATCACTTACCAAACAATATACGACTGCATCCTTGGCGAAATCTCCAAGTGAGCCACACATAATGGACTTCCCATATCCACGCGCACGTAGGAAAAAATGGAAATAAGATATTCCATAAGGAGTGGGTTGCCTTATAAATAAAGGAGAGAATCCAAGGATAGAGGAATTTTTTTTTTTAGAGGGGAACAGGCGGAAAGAATTTTCACACCGAAACTTTCTTTTAGGAGGGCAGAGAGGACACGAGAGCAATTCTTTTGAGAGGACGCACGAAGAACTTTGAGGAGCCGACACATAACCATAAAAAAGAGAGGAGTAGCCCACAAAATCTCCAAAAATAACGGTTTATAGGTAAGTGTACGCTTTCAAATTTATTTGGATTTCGTTTTGATTCATCCTTTTAGTCTTGAGTGTTTTAATGATTTTAGTTCTTTGATTTAATTAATCCTATATAATAAATTTCTTGTTTTAATTTATTTTTTCTTTTTTAGTTTGGATGTGTTTGTGGTTTTAATTCTTTAGTTTAATTTATCCCATTAGATAAAGTTCTTTTTTTTTTTTTTATTCCAATTCGATTTAGTTTTAATTTATCTTTTATGTTTTGATGTGTTTGTAGTTTTCTTTAATTTAATTGTTTCTATTATAAAAGTCCTTATTTTCAATTTTGATTTTAATATATTTTTTATGTTTAGATGTGTTTGTGATATTAATTCATTAGTTTAATTATTTCTATTAGAAAAGTTCTTATTTTTAATTTCAATTTAGTTCAATTTTAATCTATCCCATATGTTTGTGATTTTAATTCGTTAGTTTAATTATTTCTATTAGAAAAGTTCTCATTTTTAATTTCAATTTAGTTCAATTTTAATCTATCCCATATGTTTGTGATTTTAATTTGTTAGTTTAATTATTCCTATTAGAAAAGTTCTTATTTTTAATTTCAATTTAGTTCGATTTTAATATATCCTATATGTTTTTGTGATTTTAATTCGTTAGTTTAATTATTCATATTAGAAAAGTTCTTATTTTTAATTTTAATTTAGTTCAATTTTAATATATCCTATATGTTTAGATGTGTTTGAGATGTTAATTCATTAGTTTAAGTATTCCTGATAGATAAAGTTCATATTTTTAAAATCCCAAATTAGTTTAATTTTAATTTAGCTATTAGTTTGAATGTGTTAATGATTTCAATTCCTTAGTTTAAATAAGTTGTGAGATAAAGTTTATTTTTTTAATTTCGGATTAACTAAGTTTTAGTTTATGATTTAATTTGAATGTGTTAGTGATCCTAATTAGTTTGATTTTAATTCGTTTTTAGTTTAAATAATCACGCTAAATAAAGTTTGTGTTTTTAATTCCAATTACTTTAATTTTAATTCGTTTTTAACTTAAAGGCATTCGTGGATCTTAATTCTTTAGTTTAAATGATTGTATCAAGTAAAGTTTGAGTTTTTAATATTCCAATAACTTTATTAAGTAGAATTTAATTTCAATTTAGTTTGATTTTAATTTATTTTATAATCTAAATGCGTTTATGATTTTAATTCAGTTGTTTGATTAACCCTCTTAGACAAATTTCATATTTTTAATTTCGATCTTAGTTTAATTTTATTTTGTTAATTTATTTATTTGCTTTAGTTTAAATATATTTGTGATTTCAATTTGATAGTTTAGCCAATCTTATTAGATGATGTTGATGTTCTTAATTTAATCTAGTATTAATTATTTTTAGTATTGAATGTGTTTGTGTGTTTTTTATTTCATTAACTTTGAATTTAATTCGTTTATATCCAATTTTGCAGTTGATTATAATTTTGTTTAATTAATTAAGTCAATCATGTGTAATTATTTTCATGTTTTAAGTATGGTAATTTTGGCTTTGATCTATTGACATTTAGTATGAGCTTTAGGAATTTTAGATAATCAATCCAGTTAATTGCATGTCATTGTTTTCATACCTTCAAGATTGTTGAACTTTGGTCTTTGATTTATCATATTTTGTTAAAATGCTAATTTACCTTAATTGATTCCATATTATTATCTCCATATGCTAAGTTTGTTGGCTTTAATCTTTGATTGGTTATTTTTATTTTAATTCATGTGTCTCTTGAAATCTAAATGTTAGTCTTGGGTAATATTTTGTTAGTTTGTTTGATTGGGAAGTCATAAATTTGATGCCTTAGTGATTGTTGGTTAAATTCTTATTTTTTTGAAGGCCACTGGAAACTCATGAAGGTTGGTCTTACCCTCACCACTTTAATTGACATGATTTTCTAAATCTTTATTTTGTGATTTTCGCTTCCTTTTATTTTGATTGGTATTTTGTTTTCTATGTTTTATTATTTTAAAAATTAATTCCTTTTATTTTAAAATCAAAGCCTTTTTCTCCGAAGACCCCTTTAAGAAATTCTTTTTTAAAAAAAAAAAAATTCATTTAGAGTTCTTAGAATAAAAATCTCATTTTCTTAAAATAATATGCAACCATTTTTTTGATCGGTTTGCATCTTTCTCGGTTTTTAATGAAAATCTTAGCTTTAAATCAGACATGAATCAAAGCTCGTGGTCCCACATAAATGAGATAATTATGAGCTAAATTCGTGTATATCAATTGGGGAATTAATGAAACCCTTACATAAAAAGAAAAATATTTTTTAAAAATTTATTTTTTTTACTACCACCTTTGCTACTTATTGAAATCGTGTTTATCTTCTTCTTTTTTAAGAATTCTATACAAGACATGTGTGATGACTAGTAATTTAGCGTACTTCGATCATTTTTTTGTTATATTAATTACATGTGCATGTTAGGATTTTTGCTCTATATTATTTATTATCTAACCTCTCTCTGTTCTACGGAAGCACGCTATGAGTTATATATGCTATCCAGGTACGTTCCCTAATACCCACTTTCTAAACCCCGTGAACATGATTGTCATTGCGTACTATGCCCATGCTTGCTATCCTATCTGATTGCCATGATATATATTTGATGCTTGTTTGATTATCTTTGACAAAGACACATGTTGTGATATATTTCTATACTAACTTTTATGTTTCATGATAGCGCTTGAGAAGCCATTCAAGTACGCACTTTGATTCTCTCTTATGATCAGAATTTCTCATTTGGTATGCTATTTTTTGAAATCACCTAGCCTACCTAGGTATCCATGATCAACCATTTAATTGCCACGTTTCCCTCAACTTAGTCAGTAGAGACCTCTTTAGGGCTTAGAGGGGTGCTACCTCCTAGAGGTACCTTCCCAGTAAGTAACCTGATCCCCAAACCTAGACTCAGGTTTTTCAAAGACATGCTTTTTCCAAAAATTATGGAGTCACATTTTAGGATTTTTCTTTCTTGTTTTATTTTCCCTTTAAAATAAAAATAAAATAAGTGGCGACTCCGACTTTTTCCAAAATGAATTTTTCACAAATAGAAAAGCGAGTCTCGCCAATCAAGTAGGGGTGCACGTGAAAAATGCGGGTCCACAAATTGGCGACTCCACTGGGGATTTTGAGGATCAATCTTGAACACTAGTTGAGGAAAATGTGGCATTTAATTGGTCAATTAGAGGGTACCCCTTTTTTCTAGGCAAGGTGATTCAATTTGCTTGCTTGTTTGGTGAGTTGTCCTAACATGTTTGATTGCCTTGAATGATCACTTGATTGCTTGCTCACTTCAGTATGATTCACTCTCACATATGCTAGATAGGACTTTGATTGTATGATACTTACCTGCTTGGTATGACTGCTTATTGCATGACAACTATTTCTCTTGCATGTTTGTATGATTGCTTGTCTTTGTCCACTAACTCACTTTAGATCTTAGGTTTTTCGGATGCACCCACATCCTTCATTGTGCACTTTAGATTATCCCTGAGTGTTGAGATATGGGAGAGCCTTCACCTTTAAGAAACCCCCTAGGAACGCGAGGAAGTGCATGTGTGGAGGTGATGACCACCTTGCATGGAAGCACCCCGTCTCCTTGGAGGCGTGTAGAGGGTTGCGTACCGTCGGAGGGTACAATCGTTTTTGCTAGGGATCCTTTAACCCACCCATTTCATCCTATAGAGCCACCTTAACCTTGAAGGTTAGCCAAGATCCAATTAAGATTTCCTTCCTACACGTGGGTGCATATGTGAACCTTCAGAGCTGCCTTGGTCACGATTGGGTACGGTTATCCCTTCCGTAGTCTCCTTTTGATGTGATCAGAGATGCGTATTAGATTGAGTATATTTGGGCTATACTTCTACGCACTTAATTCCTATAGAGTCACATTCGTACCGCACCTTATCTAGTGTTTCCATATTTTTAGGAGGGTTTACCGTGACCGATCTGGATTCACCTTTGTGGATTAGAGTTAGAGGTAGATTGACCAGAGTATCAAACCAGTTAGATAAGATGGATATGGACTCACAGATAGTTACCGTTGACCAGTTTGCCGCAGCCATGGCTTCTATCCAGGAGGCTATAGCTAACCTTGGTCAGAGGATAGATGGACAGCAGGCCCAGCAGGTTCCAGTTTAGGAGAGTGCCCAGCTCGATACCACAGTATCGCCACCTTCTCCACCCAGTCAGTCAGTACCACAGGCTATACCTTTCACTCTACATAGTCAGACCGAGGTTGCCCCGCCTCCTGTCACATTACCTATCCCGACCTTAGAGGACCCACATGTATTGATAGACTTGAGCAAAGGTTGAGACAGATGAGGGCTTCAGACGAAGTTATTACTTGGGAGGATTTTAATGGAGCACCAGTGGCCAATCTTCCGGCCAAGTTCAGGATGCCCGAGATTGAGAGATACATGACCATAGGTTGTCCTCGCATCCATTTGAGGCTTTATAGTACAGTTATGAGGGCCCACAAACTGGATGAGGCCTAGATGGTTATGCTTTTCCTTATGTCCCTGAGTGGTGCAGCACAGCGTTGGTTCGTTTCATTGGATGTATCACGTCGTAGGACTTGAGACGACTTGGCCCAAGAGTTTCTGAGACAGTTTGCATTTAACACTGACATTGATGTCTTGAGGAGAGAGCTAGAGGCTTTGATACAGAGGCTAGAGGAGTCAGTCACTTTATTCATCTTCCACTGGAGGGAGAAGATTGCACAGATCATTGATCGTCCTTCAGAGAAGGATCAAATTAGCATGATTTTGAGGAGCTTGCAACCTAGATTTGCTAGACACTTGATGGGATTTCTCCATACTGATTTTGGATCTTTGGTACAGGCTTTGTATGGTATAGAGGAGGGCATTGCTAGAGGATTGTGGTCCGAGTCTTCCCCTACTGATTCTAAGGGGAAGAAGCCTTCAGGAGAACAGAGATTAGAGATGTTGGCACTATCAGTTCAGCAGGGATGAGACCTCCTAGACATTATCAGACAGTTGGACAGACTTTTGGATTCTACTATCCACCATCACCCCATGTGCAGTATAGGCCACCTGCTCCCTCCAGACCCATGCCTCCTACTTACCTACATCCAGTCTCATAGCCTATTTTTGCTGCACATGTCACAGAGAGACCTCCTACCCCATACACCTGACCCCGAGCTTCATAGACCACTACTTATATGCAGAGGCCATCATGTCAGTTCACTCAGTTGGGTATGCCTTTGAGTTAAGCTTTTCAGAAGCTCATATAGGGTGAATTATTGACTCCATTGGCACCCAAGCCAGTACCTCATCCAGTACCGCCTCGCTTCATATTAGACCTACACTTTTCTTATCATCAGGGACTAGGACATGACACGGATCACTGTAACGCTTTGAGACATGCTATTCAAGATTTGATAGACCAGGGTTTGGTTAACTTGGGACAACTAAGTGTGACCACTAACCCTCTTCCTGCCCATTCTACACACGCAGTGTCTTCACCTCTAGGAGATATTCATCACATAGACCTTATGAAGGATGATAATATACACATGTTGAGTTGGGATGATGGATTACCCGAGCCGATTGTTTTGTACGACAGTTATGAGGTTGACGGGGTTTCATTGGGTCCTCAAGCTCCTACACCATTCAGTTTGATCCCAGACGAGGCACCTTTCCAGTTGACTCATCCTACACCCTTGGTTATTGGATGTCAAGATACTTTTGTCCCATTCACTTTATGGCCAGAGAATGATGATTCGGAGGGGAGAGAGATACAGATTGTGACTCGTAGTGGTAGGATAGCTCAACCACCACCACCAGCAGTCAGACCATTTGAGGGTGCCGCATCTTATGAGGAGGTTAGGAGAGAGGATGATGAAGTTTTGAGACAGTTATAGAGCACTCAGGCCCGTATTTCTATTTGGAGTTTATTAGCATCATCTAGTACTCATAGAGATGCTTTGATTCGATCCTTGAGTCAGATCAGGGTAGAGACTACCACCACTCTAGAGAGATTGATTCATATGATGACGGTAGGCAAGGCCACTTGCATTGTGTTTTCAGATGATGACTTGCCACCTGAGGGTTCA
Organism: Vitis vinifera; assembly: GCF_030704535.1. Taxonomy (NCBI): domain Eukaryota; kingdom Viridiplantae; phylum Streptophyta; class Magnoliopsida; order Vitales; family Vitaceae; genus Vitis; species Vitis vinifera. The sequence goes on from NC_081806.1 coordinate 17,024,129, forward strand.
GACCACGTACGCCCTCTATATATCACAATTGGTTGTTCAGGCCATAGAGTCCCACCTGTCTTGTTGGACAATGGCTTAACCCTGAACGTCTGCCCTTTAGCCACTACTGTAACTCTTGGTTTTGCACCTTCAGATTTAGTCCTTCTACTCAGACAATCAGAGCATATGATAGCACCAAGAGGAAGGTTATGGGTACTTTGGTGATTGATTTGCAGGTTGGTCCAGCCACATTCTCTACTTTGTTCCAGGTTTTGAGGATTCCTACATCCTTTAACCTGCTACTAGGCTAACCATGGATTCATAAAGCTGAAGCTATTCCTTTTTCCTTTCATCAGAAGGTGAAGTTCATTCATGATGGGCAGGTCATCACGGTACGGTCTACCAGAGATATGTTTGCCTTTTTTGAGCCAGTAATTCAGATCAGTCATAGTGAGAATGAACTATTTCTTACTGGGTTTACTTTTGATGAGATACAGACTCTTGAGATCGAGGATTTTTGTAGAGATTTCTTAGCTATGTCTTTTGATCAGCACAGCAGCACAGTAGTTCTTGATATGATGAAGAGTATGACTTTTATACCTGGCATACGTTAGCAGGGACCCAGCGAGTTTATAACTGCCATTGACCATGATACGACATTTGGACTTGGGTTCATTCCTACCGAGGCCGATTACCGTTACATGGCGCGGCTACGTAAGGAGGGGGTGAGGGCCCGTTTATCCCACACACCATTTGATTATCTTATTCGACCTTATAGGATGAGTTTGGCCGACTACTTTGTCAGAGGATCAGAGATTCAACCCTGTATAGAGGAAATTCATAGTGTGGTTCATACAGATAGAGAGATTAAGCTCCAGCATCTATTTCACCAGTTACAGTTGAGTGATGAGGCTCCCAGCACTTCTGTTTCTATGGCGATTACTCCTACATCTCCAGATCAAGCTAGCATGTTGTCTCTATGCTTTCCAGAGGAGATCATTGATGATGGAGTGATTATTGATCCTACTGAGATGATTGATGGAGTTGTTTCTCATGATGAGTACCGAGATGAGATGGACATGATGACCGTGATCCAGATTACTAATATTGTTTAGCTTCATCCTGTTTCACCATTTGATATGTTTAGGGTGTCTACCATTGAGGTTCTTGAGGAGACCCAGATTATTCTTGTTCCAGAGATTCTAAAGGATGATAGTAGTTTGTTTGAGGGCACTGTTAGCCTAGTTGAGGGAGCGTCCGACCTTGTGGACCCACCTTTTTTTTTTTATGTTTTATTGGGATTTGTCTCCCGCTTTGACGATGTTTTTGTTGCTTCATTTATGGATTTGAGTATTTTTTTAGTATTCGCCTGCCTCTTGTGATAGTACCTCTATATCTGCACCCCACTCATCCACTTCACAAATATTTGATATAGATGATGATGACTCCGATCCTGTGGATGAGTTTCACCTGCTACAGGGGATGTTGAGATTGTTGATTTTGGCACAGAGGATCAACCTAGAGAGCAAGATGAGAGAGATAGACTTATTCATTTACTCAGGTCATACTTGGATGTTTTTGCATGGTCTTATGAGGACATGCATGGTCTTGATCCCTCTATATTCAACACCACTTACCTATCCTACCACATGCCAGACCGGTTAAGTAGAAATTGAGACGGTTACATCCATGTTGGAGTCTGCATGTGAAAGAGGAGATTCAAAAACAACTCAGTGTTAGATTCATATTAGTGGTTGAGTATCTAGAGTGGTTGGCTAATGTCGTCCCAATTCCCAAAAAGGATGGCAAAGTTAGAGTTTGTGTAGACTTCAGAGATCTTAATTAAGCCAGCCCTAAAGACAACTTTCCTCTCCCACATATTGATTTGTTAGTTCATAGCATTACAAGCCATTCGATGTTGTCTTTCATGGATAGGTTTTCAGGGTATAATAAGATTTTGATGGCTCTAGAGGATATGGAGAAGACAACCTTTATTATTGAGTGGGGTACCTACTGTTACAAGGTTATGCCATTTGGGTTAAAGAACGCAGGAGCCACTTATCAGAGGGTCGTTACTACTTTGTTTCATGACATGATGCATAGGGACGTTGAAGTTTATGTGGATGATATGATTGTGAAATCCCAAGGAAAAGCAGATCACCTAGGGGCCCTAGAGAGATTCTTTGAGAGGATCCAAAAGTTTAGATTGAGATTAAATCCCAAGAAGTGCACCTTTGGAGTGACTTCTGGGAAATTATTGGGACATATGGTCAGTGAGCGGGGCATAGAGGTCGACCCAAATAAAATCAAAGCCATACTTGACATGCTTGTGCCAAGGACTGAGAAAGAGATTAGAGGTTTTCTGGGCAGATTATAGTACATCAGTCATTTCATAGCCAGATTGACAGACATATGTGAGCCCATCTTTCGTCTTTTAAGGAAAAACCAACCAACAGTTTGGAATGATGATTGTCAGCTTGCATTTGAGAAGATTAAAGAGTATTTACATTCTCCTCCTATTTTAATGCCTTCTACGCCAGGACGTCCACTTCTTCTATATTTGTCAATTTCAGACATGGCCTTGGGATGTATGTTAGCTCAGATTGATGACTCAGGGAAGGAAGGGGTTATTTACTATCTGAGTAAGAGGATGTTGGAGTATGAGATGAAGTATGTTATGATTGAGCGCCTATGCTTAGCACTAGTTTGGGCTACCAGGAGATTTAGGCATTACATGACAGAGTACTCAATGCATTTGATATCCCGCCTAGATTCATTAAGATACTTATTTGATAGACTTGCATTGACTGGTAGACTGATGAGATGGCTTGTACTTTTGACAAAGTTCGATATCCAATACGTTTCTCAAAAGTCTATTAAGGGAAGTATTGTTGCTGATCACCTAGCCTCACTACCGACATCTGAGGATAGACCAGTTGATGATGATTTTCCAGATGAGGAGTTTGTTGTTATGACTAGCTTATCAGGATGGTGCATGTACTTCGATGGTGCAGCCAATCAGTCAGGGTATGGGATAGGTGTTCTGTTGATATCCCCTTAGAATGACATTCCGAGGTCTGTTCGTTTGACATTCTCTAATCAACATCCTATCATGAATAATATAGTTGAGTATGAGGCTTGTATCCTTGGTTTAGAGACTGCATTGGAGCTTGGCATTAGACAGATGGAGGTATTGGTGACTCCAATCTGGTACTCAAACAGATTCAGGGAGACTGGAAGACTAGGGCCGTAAAGCTTAGGTCGTATCACGCTTATTTGGAGTTACTGGTTGCGAGATTTGATGACTTGAGATATGTTCATCTGCCCAAAGCGCATAACCGATTTTCCGACGCCTTAGCTACCCTAGCTTCTTCCGTGGACATTCCGATTGATGTAGTTGTACGTCCATTGTTGATTGAGTTGAGATTTGCACCCACCTACTATTGTTTGATTGGAGAAACAGAGGTCCAGGATGATCTACCTTGGTATCATGACAGTTATCAGTTTCTTAGATCTGGCACATACCCCGAGGTAGCCACTACCAAGGATCAGAGAGCACTGAGGCATTTGGCCACTAGATTTGTGATTTGTGGAGATACCTTATACAGGTGATCAATTGATGGTATGCTTCTGTTATGTTTAGATCGAGCCTCTGCAGATCGAGTGATGAGAGAGGTTCATGCATGAGTTTGTGGTCCGCATATGGGAGGACACATGATGGCCCATAAGATTATGAGGACGGGTTATTTCTGGTTGACTATAGAGACAAATTGTTGTCAGTTTGTTCAGAAATGCCCCGAGTGTCAAATTCATGGTGATCTCATACATGCACCGCCATCAGAGTTACATGCTTTGACCTCGCCATGGCCATTTTCAGTATGGAGTATTGATATTATTGGGAAGGTTTCACCAAAATCTTCCAGTGGTCATGAGTTCATCTAGTTGCCATAGATTATTTCACCAAGTGGGTGGAAGCCGCATCATATGCGAGGTTGACATCTGCTAAGGTTGCCGGTTTCATCAAGTCACACATCATTTTCCGTTATGGGGTTCCCTATGAGTTGATTTCAGATAGAGGAGTGCACTTTTGAGCTGAGGTAGATACTTTGTTACAGAAGTATGGCATCCGACATCATAGATCTTCAGCATATAGGCCGTAGACCAACGGGGCAGTAGAGGCTACGAATAAGAATATTAAGAGGATTTTAAGGAACATGGTTGAAACTTCTCAAGATTCGTCAGAGAAACTTCCTTTTGCATTATGGGCATATTGTACCTCTTTTCACACCTCTACAGGAGCTACACCTTACTCTTTAGTGTATGGTATGGAGGTTGTTTTTCCAATTAAGACAGAGATGGGTTCTTTGAGAGTAGTCCTTGAGCAGTAGATTTCTAAGACAGAGTGGGCTCAGGCTCGGTTTCACCAGCTTAACCTTTTAGATGAGAAGAGATTGAGAGCAACCGATCATATTCAGGCCTATCAAAGGAAGATGGCTCGTGCCTTCAGGAAACGGGTTAAGCCTAGACCATTATAGAAAGGAGATTTGGTTTTAAGGATTCTCAGAGGTTTGATTAGAGACCCTAGAGAAAAGTTCAGACCTAGTTGGATTGGGCCTTATATTATTCGAGAGTTGACTCTAGAATGGGCTGCATGGTTGACTGACTTAGATGGAAACCATTTTTCAGAGCCTACCAATGTGGATCAGTTGAAGAAGTATTATGTTTGAGATTATGGTCGCAGGATGGGTGGCCATCATTTCGGTCAGCCTTACACCTTATCACCTTTATTAATGTATTAAACCGTTGCTAGCCCATTGAGCCTCACATGGTATGTTATAGCCTTATTTCTTTCTTATAGCCTTGATTACCATTTCTACACCCAGGTTGGGGCCCTTTGATGTATATGCATGCTTTGCTAGGAAAGTCTCATGAGCTTTAGACTTATAGGTCTATCTTCTCATTCTCGTTACCATTCCCTTATCACCCCTTTTGTTCTATTTTACTATCATCACATTTTCATTATCTTTCTTGCGTTTATCATTATTTGCTTCATCTTATCTCTTCTCTTTATTGGGTTGATGATTCTTCACATCTTGGTGTAAAAGAGGGCAGTCATATCACTACATCCATCCCATCATTTGTCATTGATTCGGAGATTTTAGTTTGAGAGGTTGTCTCATGGGTTGGGGTTCATGTATTCATCAATGGTTTGAGAGAGTTTGTTCACTCCTTGTATCTTTCCCATTGGAGTTCGATTTATTGATGATCAGAACATGCGCATTCAAAAACAAAAACAAAAAAAAAGAAGAGAAAAAACGCAATGATATGTTTGTATATGGCATCTTGCTCTATTGGGCACTTATGTCAACTTTTGAGGTCTGTTTATTGGGTATATTTGTCATTGTGGGTTCCTATGAGATTTTCATGAGTTTTCACTCCTTGAGCCACTCTTGTCATGCATTTGGAGTGTCGAGGGTTCATGTGAGAGTTCTACGGTATCCTATGCTTCTCGGGTCATGGTAGATATGTGTTAGGTATGAGAGATGAGTGACCTTTTACTAGGGTCTCTAGATCACTGTCTTATCCACCATTCCATCATTGGTGATATGACTTTCCTTTATTGTACTAATATGAGTTGATCATCATCCATTCCATTTTCTCATTGTCTTCTTTTGTATCTCATCATCTCTTTCCAGATCATTGTTCCACCTTTTATCTATTCCCTACATATTGATACACGTTTTTTGAAGGTTGTTAGTCAAGCATAACATTTGTAAGGGGAAACCCAATGCCTCCATATAAAGATCCAATAAGAAAATTTTGATATGCTCCATGGATTGGATGGTTACAGATCAAAGTTTCCCAAGAAGTCCAAACTAATTATGTGAAATAGTTGTTATCTATATGTGCATGTGTGTATATATAATTTCAATAACTCACATTCCTTCCAGAATTACATGATAATCTTCTCCTAAAAAATTAATGTCTTAAGCATAAGTTAGAGCAATGGAAGCAATAGTTCTCACTTTCCATGTGAAAACTCAAATGATATATAAGCATGACTATGTCCTAAGGTTTTAAGCATCCTACTTGTGTTGCTGGTGATATGTACATGTTAAACATGGCCATGTTGACATACAAGGAGTATTAGGCCATGTGATGTCACATTCTACCTTTACGCATAAAATCTATACAAGATGTGTTTAAGTAGAAGCTATTAAAAGAGAAATTCAATGTTGTAAATTGTGAAACCATTGATTTCAGAATATGAATGACTGTTGGAACAAAGAAACTAACAAAAATGACTTGAGACTGTAGAAAGTCTGGAGCACTGAATAGAGTGACAAGTTTCCCTTATTCTACTTCATGATCTATGGAATACCTTTCATCCATTCTACCAAGATCTTCTCATTTCTCCCTTACATCAGGGCCTTCATGTGATCTAATAATCAACTATACTAGCCATAAAAGATAGCATTCCCAATATCAACATTTCAACCCTTCAAACTAGTTGTTTCTCACACTTAAGTAGAGAAAAAATTTTCTAGTTTTATATGTATGAAGTTAAGATACAAGGGACTGAGTTAAATAATAGAACCTTTAAATTTGACTTCTTTAAGAAGGTCTCAGTGTAATCGAGACCCCACAGCAGGACACCATATTATTTAGTTGGTCATTCCTCTTTTCTATCTTATTCTTTTATAGCACAGTTGCTTAATCTGTTAACATTGACATTAATCGTTTAGTCTTTGATAGTGAGTAAAGTGTTAAAAGTTCTTGTTGTTTTTCATTCTCTTTATTGATTTTGTTAACAAGTTTCTATCCCAATCTATGCCAAATTACTTTGCCTTATTTTTATTGGATTCCTTTAGTAGAATTGCTCTTAATTTGTTTTTTTTTCCCCAATAAGAAAGAATTTATTATAAAAGGCACCTAAGAAAGGGAGTGCCACCCATATACACAGGAGGTATACAATGAATGCCCATTAGGACTAAATAAGCTAGCATTAGAATCTTAGTGAGGATTTAAACCATTTATGAAACTCAATAAAAACAGAAGACGCAAATCGAAATACTTAGACCATTAGAAGAAAGAATGAATTAAAGACTCCTCTAGAGTCTGAATCGAAAGTTCCAAAACTTTGTAAATCCCCTTATTTCTCTCTCCATGTTGAGAAAAAGCAAATGGGAGCTACTGTCCAAACTTTTGTGATTTTTCCTAACAAGTCTACCATGCGACCCTAATAAGAGCTTTTTGGATGACCTAGGAATAATCTAAGAAAGTCCAAACTAAGAGAGTTCAAAATTCTAGAGATTATGGCTAGGCTACATTGGATCATAATGTCATTGGCTAGCTCTTCCTCTTTTTCACACAAGCAGCAAAAATTTTCTAAATGACACCTCTTTTCATTAGCTGGTCCTCGATCAAAATCTTACCCTTAGCCGCTTCCTAAGCAAAAAATTCCACTATCATGGGTGATGTGGAAAGGAAGATTTTGGTTTGTTATAGGCAAGCTTGAGTTTATTATAAATTGCAACTAACAAAAGGGGCACAACCCTCATACGTCACATTGGACATGCCTACATGACCTTCTCTCTAGCATTGTTTGCCTCGTTGGTAAGCAAGTTCACAGCAAGCCTCAATTTTTATAGATGCATCTTGTCTTGTACAACGCACACAAAAATCATAGCCTAGTATGGAATAACTTCCACAAAACCAAACAATAATGTTTTAGTTGTGCTTACCTCCGCGGTTGAATGTGCTAGTGTGGCCCCATTCCAATATTGCATGTACTTGATAGCAAATATCCCATAGTCATATCTACACCACCAATTGCATTTCACCAATCATATACATGCATCAAGCGAAAAATACTACATTACCATCACATAGCTCATGATACGAAAATTATCACGACGAAAGTAATCTACCCATTTCGTTGTTGTACAATATGGGGATTACACATGCACTAATTTAGACACCTCCAATTTTCTGTGCATGCCATGAGCATAGAAGGCTTTATCAAACACCTCAGACAATCTTCTCATTACGACACTTATGTCGTTACCCCTTCATAAAGGCAAAGAAGATAATATTTTGACTCACGCTGCTGGAATATTAATAACATGGGCGTACCAATGGTTGTTGTCACACACTGGAAAGAAAAGTTGCATGATGATTGAGGACATTTCCATTAATAAGTCAGTAGGAAAAAAATCAGATTTTTTAAAAATGAAATGGATAATTGGCTATGATTCCTGATTTGTGCCCAGTCGGTGTATCAGCTTATTCATGTCCAACTGGTGCTCCTTGATTGAGGTAGTAATCAACAAAATTTATAACCTATTACACCATAAACTAGGGTAGCAAAGACAAAGCTACTATAGCATAATGGCTCTAGGATCGTTCACTATGATAGGTTTTCACTTCATAATTAATATTAATTCAAAGTTGAATTGGTGCCTTTTCATTTCAAGGTTAGCTTTAAAAGAAAACATAATCTTTAATGGAAAAAGGTTTGGTTTTAAACTAACCAAAAATAGTAACTGATTTTAATTACAAAGAAAAGTGTTTCTTGGAGTTTAGATCACTGGGCTCAGGTTCCTCATGCAAAAAGGAGAGTTCCGGTCACTTGTTTATTTTCCTTGAGTTGGGGATTTAACATATAGTTATTTCCCGAACCGGTTTTGTACAGATGCTTCTCTTTAATGATTTCAAACACTAAATCCCTCTCACTGATGCATCTTGCAATGGCTCATACCTTTCACCTAGCACTTGCCATTCAAGGTGATCTTTAACCTTGGATTACCCGTCAAAAGCTCGCAAGAGATAACTAATGGATGTCTCCGTGGAGTCCAAAAGCTTACCAAGTGTTGGCTATTCTAGAAAATCCTACCTTCAAACCACCTCCCAAAGGCTCGCAAGAGATAAACCAGTGCATCTCTATGGATGGAGATCACTTGCCTTACCAAGTGTTGGCCCAGGTGATTTAAAGGCGTTTTAAGTTAACTAAAAAGATAAAAACCATTAACGGATCACACTTTATCTTCATTAAAAACTAAAACAACAAAACTTCCAATTTATGCATTTGGAAACTTACCCGGTTTTCTTCACTCCAAGAGACAAAGAGCCTAGCCTCTCATCCTCTGAGGAAAAATCCTCAGAGTTTGATTGGCCAGAAAGAAAAAGAATGAGAAAACAAAAATATATATGAAAAGCAGAGTAAGTGCTCTGTATTTTACTTCCTTACAAAACTATACAAAGGATGCGTCTCTAAGAACAAGCTCCCATATTCTACATCTGAGAACAAGCTCCCGAGAGATTACATTCTGATTGATCTATCATCGATATTTTCTGTAAAGGAAATTACAAACTATTTATAAGAGGTTATTCACCCCTCTGTTCTTACTTACATATTAAGGAATCCTATGATAGGTGGGTTACAAGGAGAGTTTGGGGATTTAGACATCAAATATCTAAAGCAAAATGTCTAAAGAAAAATATCTAAAGATAAATATCTAAAGATGTTGGTCGTACATATTAGGAAGCTTCAGGAGAACACTGCGGCACTGTGCAAAATGGCTGCGAAATTCTCCGGGTGAGCACTATTAGAGGATCTGGATATGTATATTCGGAGAAGTTGAAACGCCCTCCTCTCCCATCCGGCTCCTAAATTCCGGATGTAAGACATCCGGATGGAATGGCGGCGGCAGCAGAATTCCGGATGTGAGACATCCAAATGGAATGGTTGTGGTAGCAGAATTCCGGATGTGATACATCCAGATGGAATGTGGCAACAGCCGGATGGAATTCCTACCCGGGTGGAATGAGCTATGATTCCCGTCCGGGTGGAATGAGCAGGATCCCATACTCCTTGTATTCTGGATTTGCTTATGGATTCCAAAGAACTCCCCTCAATCTCGGATTGCTTTGGTGATAAAAAAGTTATCAAAACACCAAAACTTTAACACAATTTGATTAGAATTGATTGCAAGGGTCCTTAATATGTTAATTGGGTTAAAAAGTGATAACTACTACTCAAAAGTGTTTAAAAGAGTTAATTACAAGCTATGAAATAGTACTTTTTGAGTAGTAATCAATTCCATTTTAACAAGTTTTTAGTACCAACTCACAAGTTGAGTATTGTGTCCCATAATTTTAGCATCAAGAAACATTTTATACCTATCTCTTATTTCATGTTTTTTAGCCTTGTTCGTAAGGCTGCCCAGCACCACCTATACAAGTGTTTTTACAGCTCACCACATAGTGTCCAATTAAAAATAATTGAGAAACGCATTAAAGAAGTCTGATTCAGGCCTCACCGAGAATGATGGGTCAAAGTAGTGTGCTCGCGGTTGTCGTGTTTGTTTTGCATTCAGCATGCGACACACAACTATAATTTGAATATGTACACATGTTAATAAGCATAAAACAAAATTATACGATTCTTATTTAACCTCCATGGAGCAAGTAGAAACATTTAACACATACCACACTATTAACCCAACGACCTCCATTCAGCGAAGAAAGCTCATCCTGTGTGATGTATGCTCCATGCATATCGCACAATATCTCACTGCAATATACAAAATGCGTTAAGTCAATAGCCGAAAGCTGAAAAAATTATGCTTGCATTAACAATATATGGTGTCCAATTAAAAATAATTGAGAAACACATTAAAGAAGTCTGATAAAGGCCTCACCAAGACTGATGGGTCAAAGTAGTGTGCTTGCGGTGGTTGTGTTTGTTTTGAATTCAGCATGTGACACACCACTCCTATAATCTGAATATGTACACATGTTAATAAGCATAAAACAAAATTATATGATTCTTATTTAACCTCCATGGAGCAAGTAGAAACATTTAACACATACCACACTATTAACCCAACGACCTCCAATCAGCGAAGAAAGCTCATCCCATGTGATGTTTGCTCCATTCATATTGCACAATATCTCACTACAATGTACAAAATGCGTTAAATCAATAGCTGAAAGCTAAAAAAATTATGCTCGCATTAACAATATATGGTGAACTAATGTGAAATACCTCGGCTCACCGTCTTCCGCCAATGCATAATCAACAACCAACCTTTCTTGATGGCTGATTTTAGGAAATTGTCCAAGACATTGAGACACAAATGGGGATTTGCAAATGGATGCAGGCTTGAAAAGCCTTTTCGCTGTCTGTTTATATCTCTGCCTAGAGGTAGGGATAACCAGGTTGCTGCCACCATCTTCTTCAAAACCAATTTTCACCATTTTAGGTTAATCAATTCAGCACCCTTATTGGAAGGTGGACATGACTGTTGGTCAATCAATGGGGAAGCATCTACTGTTGTAGTAGTGCCATTTTCTAGCGAAGAATGTGTTCTTGCTGAACCGGTACATTTTCCAATAAATTGATCATTACAAGGATGAACGTCGGTGCTTGCCTCCTCTTTGTTTGGTTCGACATTTACTGGTGCATGTGGTGAGGGGACTGCACAACCAGTTTTTCCTCCACTGGATCATGAACATAGTATGGCAATGTCTTATGCCAAAGATGAAGCGAGGCTTAGAAGCTGTTCTGATTTTCGAATCACTGGTGCTTCAATGGTCTAGTGATAGGCACATGGAGTATCAATTAGCAAGGTCAACTATAATAATCACGGTGCTCAAGTTTTTGTGCATTTCTAAAGTTTTATAGCCATGGAGTACCTCGGTGGGGTCATCAAAATGTGAGCATGTGGCCTCATATAGAGGTACAACCATATGTGCAACTGGTTGTTTTGGTTGTAGAACCTGCCCATACATCAAACAAACATAGATGATTATATTTGAAACAAAAATTAATGATAAAACCAATCTACATTTACAGAGTTGCTGAATTTGAGAATACCTGGACATGACCATACTTTCCATAAGCCTGAATTTCTGCTGCTAAACGCCACTTAATTTGGTCATTTGTCCATGCAGCACATAGTGGGGTTCCCACTTCAACTTGAACAAACAACATGTAGAACTTGGTGATATAGAAAATGTTGTGCAATGGGAAGCAAATATAAGTGAGCTAGAGGAGTCTTTTGAAGATCAACAGCTTCACAAATTAATATGAAAAACGCATATGACATTCATGTGAAGAGGGTGATAACACACTACCTGAAAAAACAACATACAACCTCTAATGTATGTCGGATGACTATTACAACAATCCCTTATTCCATCCTCTACATATTGTAGCACGAACTTCACCCAATTTTTGTGGACAACCACATCACTATCCCAAATCATGTCCAACAAGTCATGCATCCCTTCAAGTTTTGAGTTAGGGACAAGGATAGTGGCACAGGAAAATATGAGGAAGGATTTCTTGAATTCATCGCCAAGCAGCAGATTACGCATATTATCTTCCAATATCTAAATGTCGTATGTTGTTGGGTATGTCGCGCCTATTATAAATGATAATGTCCACGCCATTGTCCGAGATGCCTATCACCTCTCTAACATCTTGGGGAGTAACTGTGGCAACAACATTTGTCTGCTTACATAATCGATGATAACCAATGTCGTAATTGGCGATTATTTACGTTATTAGTTCATACCACAACTCTTTGCAACCCAGCTGCAGCAAACCCCCGAATCCCATATCCACTATGACATTTTTTTTCTCTATTGGGAGTGTCTCAATGACTGTCAAGAATTTTTTTCCTGAGCATCGGGATTTCGGTAACTTCACCTACAACATGAAATAAGAAAAAAAAAATATTACAAATATGTCGCAATATTTAAGTTATGCCTAAAGGTTAAGAGTTATAAAAATTACTGAAAGAACTGCATAATCTTTTCGTTTCCTTTGTTTGCTGTCCATGTTTTTTGCAAATGGAGAGCTTCTTTTGATTGATTGTTTTCAACAAGGACGGAGAATGGCAATTTGGTGGACAAATCTACACTAGGGATTTTGATTAGGGCAGTCACTGTATCAACTGTAATAGAATGGGTAATGAACTAACCAAATTTAAATTTGAATTCCTGATTAAAAGCATAAGAACATTAACTGACCACATTTATAGTGCGTCATTCTAATAGTTTATCAGAATTCTTCCAAAATTTTAAAAAAACCAGTTGGGAGGTTTCCATTTCCATGCAATGGTGACATCCAACCTAAATGAATAATACTATAATAGAAGTAGAAAAAGGTGAATTGGTAAATGTATGGTTGGAGGTTGAATCCCAACGCTATCACCCTACAATATACCAAATTGTGCACTAGTTCTTTGTGTTGCCTCTACAAGGCAAGATGGTTGATTAAGCCATTATTGATGTAAATCTAGAGAAGTTGGGTAAGGTTCTGGATGTGTACGAGGCCAGACTGAGCACCACAAAGTGCCTAGCAGAAGATTTCTACAACTTGGTTGATCATCACCATCTTTCTTACACTTACTACTTCATGAAGACGCCATGGGCTTCCCTCATAAACAGTCGTCCCAAAGTGAAGGCATGGTGGGAGGACATATCCTCAAGGCCAGCTTTCAAGAAAGTGGTTAAAGGCATGACTTTGGTGAGAAGTGATCGGTTTCTAAGCAATGTGGCTCTATGTTATGGGGTAATATTAATTGTAGTGCTTGTTGCCTCTTAATTACGTGTATTTTAGTGTGAGAACACATAATAATTATTGATTATATTTTATGATTTCCCATAAATTAATCAGAAATGTAGAAGTATCTGGGGTCTTCCATGAGTTACATAGAGCCTAATCACTCCATAAAGTCAAGCATGGACAAGAGTAGTCACCTATTATTAATGATGGCACCAATACATCCATAAAAATGTTTGGATTTGGGATCTTGACATGTTTACCCACATGGACACATAAAAATTTGTAGTAGTTTTATTCCTCATTACCCCTTTTCCACCCATTATATGAAAAATGCTTCTTAAAATTGAATTTGACCTCCTTTTGGTAGAAGAATAAATATTCATTTATATTCGACCTCATCTTCACATTTTTAAATAATGGGGGAAAAGGCAAGAGATTTATTAGATGAATTGGATTGGTGATTTTCCACTAATGATTTCGAAAAAAAATTCTACCAGAATTGATTTAGTATTCTGTGATCAAGAACTCAATAAGTCCTCAGTAAGCTTAAACTATCTTCAATTCAAAGAATACGTAAGATACTCATTGATAAATAAAAGTTATCCAACACTCTTGCAAGGAAATAATGATCAGAAAATATCTGAGAGTTGAATAGATACACCAGCCAAAGACAAATGAAAGAGTAGATAGATATTTATGGGTGAGAAGTATCAAGATTCCAAGTGAATTTCCTCTTTGTATGTACAAAGGCCATCACACAAATACCAGAAATTATATAGGAGTTACAATGACAAACTAGTGTGTGAAACAAAGGTTTTAGATTTATCCTTCTAAATGATTTTTGCATTAATTCATAACTCACAAGCTTAGTTAAGAAACTTACACGGATTATATATGGGTGTGTAATCATGTAAATGATTACAATCATTTGTTACTAGAACTACTTGCTAATTGGAGAATTTGATAACAAAATTGCAATTCATGAATAGAATTTTTCATGAAAAGCAATTCACAATTCTTTAGCAAAAACATCATAATGAGAAAAGATAAAGATGATTTTTAATTGAATGAAACTTACTTCAAGTTTATAAGATTTTGTATTTCCTTTCCTATCACTGACCACCAAATTTCCATAAATCATGAATTTTTCTTTCCTGATTTTGGACTTAATGTTTTATCCATAAGGTTTACATTACTAGAAAATATCAATTATTAAGAACTATTCCTTCAATTGAATATCTTAGTCCCATGTATCCTCCATTTATATGATACCTCATATCTTGCACCACCACAAGCACATTTTCTGTAAGTCTCTTCACTTTACGTCTAATCGTTAAAACAAAAATGACACTCAACATGGTTACCAACTCCTTAGGTAGACCTTTGTGAGTATTGGATACCCATATTATGTGAATACCTACAAATAAGATGTCAAGGAATAGAAGTTATCTCCTACATGAGGTGGGCCTCCTCCACTCGATTTTAGATACCAACTCCTTTGTGACTACTAACACTTTAAATAGCTAGCTAGAATATTACTGAATTAGCCTATTCACCTCTAGATGATTCTACCTTTTAACATTTAAGATTTATCATAATATTAAGAGGGTTTGATACAAATTCATAAAAAGGTATCTTCCACTCTAAGAGTATGATTACTACTCAAAAAGTGCTATTTGATAGCTTGTAATTAACTTTTTTAAACACTTTTGAGTAGTAGTTATCACCTTTTAACCCAATTAACATATTAAGGACCTTTGCAAGCATTTCTAATCAAAGTGTGTAAGTTTTGGTGTTTTTGTTAGTAATTTGATCACCAAAGCAATCCGAGATTGAGGAGAGTTCTTTGGAATCCTTGGCAAAGCAATGGAAAGCTCAAAAACATGAAGAACAGAAGCTTTAAAGTCCTTTGCCATAAGCAAATCCGGAATGCAAGGAGAGGAAGCAAAGAAGAACCAGCCATGAAGCATTCTTGATGATAGTCATTTCAGCCACTTTTGGAGCACTTCCTGAAGTTTAATTTATTCATGATATATGTCGTTTCGAAGCTCATGAAGTCAACAATCCAATGCTTCAAACAGTGCGCGATTCAGAGTTGAAATGAAGGAGTTACAGCCATTGCAAGCAGATCACTCCAAGCTGAAGGAAGATTTTTGCACGACTGCGAAATCAGCCTTTTGTTGCGAAAATCTTATCCTTTTGCTGCAAAAATTTCGCAGCCATTTTGCACAGTGCATAGGTGTTCTCCTGAAGCTTCCCGATATTTGCGACCAACATTTTGATATTTTTTGCTTTAGATATTTGATGTTTAAATCCCCAAACTCTCCTTGTAACCCACCTATCATAGGATTCCTTAGTCTTTAAGCAAGAACAAAGGGTAAATAAACCCATATATAATGGTTGTAAGTTTCCTCAGAGGGGGAACGGATGGAAAAACAAGGCTTGTACACAGACGCTTTGTATAGTTTTTAGAAAGAAGTAAAATTGAGAGTTTTTGCTTTGCCTTACCTACTTGTTTTGATTGTTTATATTCATCTAATTTTTCTTACTAGCCAAACAAGCTCTGAGTAAGTTTCCTTGGAGAATGAGTGGCTAGACTTTTAGTTCCTTGGAGCTAAGGTTACCAAGAAAGGTTCCAAGTGCAAGAATTAGTAGCTTTTTGGTTTCAGCCATTAATGAAGAGAAAGTGTGATCCTTCAATGATTTCTATGTTTTTAGTTAACTTAAAACACCTTCAATTCACTTGAGCCAACACTTGGTAAGGCAAGTGATCTCCATCCATGGAGATGCACTAGTTTACCTCTTGCGAGCTTTTGGGAAGTGACTTGACGATAGGATTTTCTAGAATTGCCAACACTTGGTAAGCTTTTGGACTCCAAGGAGACATCCATTAGTTATCTCTTGCGAGCTTGAGAAGGGAAGTCCAAAGTTAAAGATCACCTTGAATGGCAAATGCTAAGTGAGAGGCACGAGCCATTGCACGTTGCATCAGTGAGAGGGAATTAGAGCTGAAAGCCATTTAAAGGATACATCTGTACAACACCGATTAGAGAATTGACTATATGTTAATTCTCTAATGCGAGGAAATGAACCAAATGACCGGAGCTCTATTTTTGCATAAGGAACCTCCCCTGTGAACCTAAACCTCCAAGGAATGTTTTTCTTCATAAGTAATTTCCATTACTTTCTTTTTAGTTAGCTTGAAGCAAAACCTCGTTCAACCAAAGTTTGTGTTTTATTTCTTAAGCTAACCTTGAAATGAAAAAGCACCAATTTAACTTTGAATTGGTATCAGTTGTGAGTTGAAAACCCTTCCCAAAGAACGATCCTAAAGCCACTATGCTATATTAGCTAAAGCTATCCTAATGCATGGTGATATAGGTTATAAATTTTTTTGATTACTTCCTCAATCAAAGAGCACCAGCTGGACACGAATCAGCTGAGACACCAATTGGGCAGTTGAAAACCCTTCCCAGAGAATGATCCTAGAGCCACTATGCTATATTAGCTAAAGCTATCCTAATGCATGGTGATATAGGTTATAAATTTTGTTGATTACTTCCTCAATCAAAGAGCACCAGCTGGACATGAATCAGTTGAGACACCAATTGGGTAGTTGAAAACCCTTCCCAGAGAACGATCCTAGAGCCACTATGCTATATTAGCTAAATCTATCCTAATGCATGGTGATATAGGTTATAAATTTTGTTGATTACTCCCTCAATCAAAGAGCACCAGCTGGACACAAATCAACTGAGACACCAATTGGGCATGAATCAGAGTATGATGCAATGCAAATACAGCAGCCATGTTACTTCAAAGTGGAATCCAAGATGTCCTAGACTTGAGTTCTTGAAGTTATGGAGTAGATCAATAGCTAGAAACTTATTAAGTGTTGTGTCTAAAATGACCTTTGTTATGAAACTTGGTTCAAAATAAAACTTGGATGAAGGTGCAAAGTAGCCTTTGAGTATGGAGTACATAATCAATTAACTTCGACTAAAGATAAAAGGTCAAGAGAGCATAGGGACCAAGATGAGATTTTTACATAAAGGATGTTATATATTTAGGTATTGACATTGATAGCTTATTGGAACCTTTCAATTTGTTCAAACTTTCATATGTAAGTTATTCCTGAAGAATTTCCTTTGCCATATATTAAAGGCTCTTGTAGGATTGTTTTAGTTTTTTTGTTTCATCACAATGATAAGAAACACCAACAGAAGCCACTACTCCACCATACTTTCCACATCATTTGGCCATAAAATTGGAAAAATGAAAAAATGGGAGAGCATAGAGTCTTGAATGCAGTTGTCAATGTAGACAGACTTCAGCATCTTTGTCATATCTATATGTAGAAAACTCATATGGACAAGTTGCATTCTTGCAAGTGCATTCACACCCACATCAAATGTGCCATAACTTATTCGTGATTGGAGCAAGCCACCAATGTTTTCATAAACAAACATTAATTATCAAAAACAATTTTTGTCATCATATGGGTTTTCTACAAGAAAATGAGCAAATCCATGATAGAAACATATTATAGGGTGTGTCCAAAATATCCTTAATGAAATTTAGCTCAACATCAACCTTGGATAAAGTAGCCATCAACTACTATGGACTACATAGTAGTCATTAACTTCAATTGAAGATAAAAGGTTAAAGACAGCATACGGAGTACATTATCAAGATGATTAGTTTGGCCACATATTCGATGCTTTATATTTGGTCAAAATTGAGTTCTTGATACTTTAAATAAAGCAGAACTTATCAAGCATATAAATATAATTGAATAGCTAGGTCATCTTAGTTTCTGCTCTGCAATGATGTGGTTATCACTTTGGCACTGCATCACTCCTACATGTGTTTAGTGTATCCATCCCATCTGTATATATTTATGATTTATTCAAGGATTTGGCTTGATGAATAGTGCTGGAAGTATGTTTAGACAAGATATACAGAGCATATATTGGACTCATTTCAAATTGATCGAGAAAGAGGGAGATTAAGCAGATCCAAAAGGCACATGTCATCATTTCCACATCCTGAGTCAAGGAAACCCTAAGCCTTGGGCTTTACAAGCCTCCTATCAGTTGGCACTTTCGTCTCAAAAATGGTTTGTCCCCCTTAAGCTTCATACAAAGAACTCAAAGGCTTTGCTTTGAAGGGATTGATTTTTTTTGTTTTGAAAGAGCTCTTGAGCCCATCATATGGTTCTCCAAGAATATGTAAACTCTCCTCTTAGAACTTTGATCCTCCAACACTCTCCAACCCCTCTCTCCTCTTAGGCTACTCAAACATTGCCTCATACTTTGACAATTCACGATTCTCGTGGCTTACTTTCTTTCTTACTAAAAACCCACCATCAAAACTCTTTAGTCTTTATTTTTCTACCAATAACTTCACCTTGAATCATATTATAAATGATGCATTACAAGTACAAATGGATAAACTAAGAATCTTAGTTAATGCTTTCCAAAAGCCTTCATTAGTGCTACCCACAAGTTCTCAATATTGCATGAAAATATTGTTAAATAAGCATAAGCAAACTAAAAAATTAGCTTCTATGGAGTATTGAAATACAATGAAGAAGAAAAAAAGGAAAATAAATAACAAATATGATGATAAAAAAGATATGGTACAACATATATCAATTCAATTGCATGTGTGTTTGTCTTAATGACAAACATGTACCTATTGCAATGAGTGTTTAAAGCATGATTCATGAAAATTTTAGGCATAGAAGCAATCTCAAACCAAAATAATTCATTAGCCACAAAAATTTTAAAGTATACCAATAATGTCCTTGCCAACGTATTTTCTTCTATAGGAATATGCAGTACAAACTTCATAGATTCACAACTGTGGTCATTTTTTATACATGCTATTGAGAAATCTTTTAGTGTTTTTGAGTGAAAGTTTATTTAGTTGCACATAGATCCAGCCATTGGCAACACACTTCATGCAAGTGGAAATGGGTGTAGCACACAAAATTTGCGAGTTACTAACAACTTACTATCATTCAAACAAAAGATAATAATTTCTATTAAGACAAACATGAAGAAAGTAGAAACTGTAGAAGACCATCAATCTGTGCATGAACAAAATCAAAGAAATCTTGTTTTTTAAAGTAGTGGAATATGATGTATTATCATTTGACCAAAGTCTCATTCTTAAGGTGCCTAAGATGGCCTTCTGCATTCTTGAAGTGCTTCTGAGACATGGAATCAGGTGAATCGATAATATTTAGGGCATGGCTTGTATATTGAATTGTAAGATGACCACCTTAAAATTAGTATGCATGCCATAAATTATTTCCGTCTTAATATGGTGGCACATGGTAGTGGAACCACTGGACAATGGGGATAGAGGCTTTAGTTAATGCTTATCATAGGGACAACTAACTATGTCTACATTTGTTATTGCCTTCTAATTTATGCATTGGCATACTTGAAGAAAAGGTTCAAACATCTTACTATTGAAATAATGATTCTCTAATTGCAGGTTCAGATTATTGCCTAAGTGGTTTTGATAACCATGAGGTTCTCTTCCCCCCATCCATAGGAACATAATTAAAGGAAAATATGGATATTTACCATTAATTTAAATATAAGTGTTACTGTATTTGGAGCTAAAAACATCTACAGCCACTTCCAGCTTATTGAAGTTGGATAAAAAAATTATTCTTCTTCCCCCTTTTATGCCACACTCAAACCTCCCTCCCCCTCCTGTTTTTCTCTTATTTAACCCTATTTGGCATCTAAAGCTTTGGCTACGGGTTTCTCCGGATTGGGAGGTCCAAACATGTTTATTATTTATATTATTCGATTTGCTTAATCCATTTGCATATTTTACCTTTGTTCTTTTTGCTTGTACCTCATACTATTAGTTTTCAAGATATGCTTCTTGAAAAGACAAGAGTGTAAAAGTTGGGGGAGAAATCCCATATATTTTGGTGAATTACATGTGGTAGGGCATAGGTTGATTACATGATTTTGGAAGGAGGTGATTGTACATTATACATATGTCTGATCAAAACTAGAGTTCTAATAGAAACATTGCCCTGTTTCAGACTAGTAGAGGTTGGGGAACATGAGCTCTTGAGAATTTGCCTTATAGAGTTTGGATTGTGTTATGGTTCTTCATCATATGTAATTTTAGGTCAAGGAAATGAAGTTTTGAGCATTTTCCTTATATAACTATCATTGTATCAAAGCTCTTCATCAAATGGAATTTTTTTTGTTTATGTTCAAATTGAATCTTGAGTTGCAGTTTTTTACGATCTGGATTCTATGATGGAGCTTGTAACACGAGGGGTATGGAAGGATGAAATCTTGTTAGAGGACCTAATGTTATTTGAATATCAATTTTCCGGTCTATAGGTTTGTTGTCCATTTGTCTCTAAATGGTGGATTTTGTTTTCCAATTTGTTTAAGCTTGTTTCGTACAACTATAACTTATGCTCAAGTATTGTACGACACAATTCTGAACAAACGGATGGTTGATATTTACCATATAACATAAATTTGAAGTTTGAAATATCGTAAATTATGCTATTAAACAACATTATCCAACTAAAAAATTTAGTGAAGGAATTATGATAACAATTTGGATGTAATATTAACCATGACAACACACCGATGATAAGTTTTAGAAATATGTTCTTGGTTGGTAACACCCTTTAGAAAGTATCTTCAAAAAGGATAATGGCAATACAATGGAACAAAGTTTCAATAATGGAAGAAAGTAGCAGCAAGGCACTTAAGACAAAGGATTTTTACTTGTTTTCTTGGTGTGCCCGGACTTATGACATCTACAGCAATAGGCAGTCCATTTATCTTGAAATTAGGACTCAATGTGCTTCTTCTTTGGTCTTCCGAGAAGGCGTTTGGTATGGGGAGGGTTAAGAGAGAAGAAAACTTCACCGGTGATAGATCATACCAAACCATCATTATCCACAAATGGCATGTCATGGGTCCCTATACCGGAGAAGGTGCCCGAGTAGATCAACTCTTACATTGGGAATTTGTACCAATCTTGAACAAAATGAGCAACATGCTAACCGATGGAAAGAATAATGGCTGCCGCATGTTCACAAAGGATTCCCAACATTTCCCAACCCCTACATGTGCAAGTACGTTTCATAATGTCCACATTCAAGAAGGTCATCCCAATACAAACCCAAAATATTCCTTTCATGAAAGGAGTGACTGGATACACCTCACCCTTGGCAATTGTCTACAACACTTTGTCTTCAATTTTTTGCCCTTTAGACTCCTTCCAATTATTCGATTCATCTTTATGCTTAACAAACATAAAACCTAACTTAGCCATATGCTCCATTAGAAAGTTACAAATGGAATGATGTCTTTCATTCCTTCACCAAGCATTAAACGACTCGACAAGGCTTGTGGTCATTTTATCCCATCTTTGTTTTGGGAATTTTGACATAGCCTAATGTTCGGGTGCATTTTCTTCAACCCATGTGGCCAAAGTGTCATTGTATTTTTGTAGTTCAAACATGAAAACATTGTAATCGTGCTCTAATCTTGCATAGGCAATACTATCAAGGAATTGGAGTGCATTTTATTTACCTTTGTTGCCTCTTGTGTTATATTTGCTCAAAAGAGAGCTGAAATTCCCCTTCAAGTGATTGTAACAGTAGGCGTGGTTTTCAAGTCCAAACACTTTAGGAACACTACGAAGGAGGGTAGGATGTCTATCCGAGATAATAACGACTTCCTTATCTCCAACAACCTTCTTCAAGTTTTGCAAAAACCAAAATCAATTCTCATAGTTTTCGAAGCTCATCACACAAAAGGCTAAGGGAAACATGGAGTCATTAGCATCGTATGTCGTGGCCGAAAATAACGCCCCCTATATGGGCCACTCATATAGGCTGAGTCAATAGAAATGATTGGTCAACACCGCATTGCAAACCCTTGGATAGATATGGAATGAGCAACAAAGAGTTGCTAAAAATGCCCATCACTTGAATGCCTCAACTCAACAATGCTTCCCGACTTTGTTGCAACCATTTTTGCACACATCCAAGACAACAATTTATAATAATATTTGGGCTCTCCATAAATGCGCTCATTCACCTTCTCCTTGATATCCTATGCTTGAAGATACATCAATTGCATCCCATGTTGCCTTTGGAAGTCCTTAGAAATTTAGCAGGGTTGGTAATCAGGAGTAGACCGTATAACATCATCAATAAGCAGTGAGACACGATTGGATCTCACTAAAGGTTGGGATGCGCCAACATCTTCCAAACTATGATTATGGAGGTTTCGAAAAATGTGAACCTGAATGATGTTCTAATCCCCTACTGCATGAGCGGTGACTTTCCAAGGACATTCATTAACTGTGCAAACTACTGTCATGTGTTTCGTACTATTCCTCTTGAAGCAATAATAGAATCTACTAGCAATTGACATCAAATACATGGCATCAAAGAACTCGACAGCATTAGGGAAGGTATGTCCACTACCCATAATGGAATTTTCAAACCGCCTTGAGTCATGTTCAAGTATATTTGATTCGACACATCTTTAGGAAAACCCATATGACTCAATTGTAAGATAGTCATTATAGATATCCATTGGCGAATCATCACCGAAGGAAACTACTTGTGCTGAATTTGAAACAACAATAGGGGTAGGGGCACTACAAATAAAACATAAAAACAAATTCTTCATCCATCTACATATATTTCAAAAGTTATTAGACAAAGTGAATGTGATGTTGGTAAGGCTATATATACCTAGTCAATGCAATACAAGCTGCAGCAACTTCACTTGATGGTGAGACATAGACAAGACAAAACATTTCATTGAATCTGAACATCTTAAGTATGGTTGCATCATCATCCAACGATAGTAAACATGATGGGTCAAACTTGACTGTGAATTCCAATTTGGTTGAATCCCGATCAATGTTCAATTCATCAAACAATTTTGAAATGAAATCACTATGTGACATATGCAAGCTAACAACAATGCATTCAGTCCGACCACCCTAATATTCTACGGACCCACCAGCACACTTAACTAGCTGACCGCCTTCATGAATGTAGCAGAACATGTCCCCTTCCATTTCCTTAATTACATAAAAACTTGTTACAAACAAAACGACAACAAAAGTAACTAGGGATTATGTATGAATATAAGATTTCTTTATATTAAGGATCACTCAGTAATTATAATGATGTTAGCTTAAATATCGTTATTGACTCATTTTGGCATTTAGTTTTGCACTTAACTAAAGTACTACCTAAGGTTGAGTTTGGAAGTACCTAAGGTTTGGTAAGCAGTTAAGGTCGATAGTGAGTTCAAGAAACTTAAGTATCAATATGACACGCAATTTACATTATAAGGTAATATTAATAAATGTAATTCTTCCCCAAAACCTTGATATATCATAAGATAAGGGAGATGCTCATGTCAAGTACAATAATGAGGCACCTTAACCCATCTTCGAAACTTAATCAACATATATAACCTAATCTTGATGATACAAGGGTAACATTGAAATGTTTGCAACTTAAACACAAACTAAGGTACATGCAACCCACCCAACCTTGATATTCTTATAATATATATAGAAATTCATGTAGAGAATAAGCACAATGTGTTATCCAATAAAATGAAGCAATGCAATGTCATTTTCATATATTTAAAGTCAGAAAATCAATCTAAAGATGGAGCAAACACAGATAATAGAATGATCAAGAAAATCAATAGGGAAAGAAAAATTGAAAGACAGTATGCCATGAAAATTAAAAATAAGGCTACTCGAATAACAGTGTGAGTTGATTTCATATGTTAATGAATAACATACTTTAGTGATTTATGCTTAATAGGACATCCAAGCACGTCATAAAAGTTTTATAGAACAAAAAAAAAAACAGGCATAGCATAAACATAGCCTATCAATTAATAGCCTTTAAGCAATAATGTGTATTTTCTATCTTAATCATGACCAAAGAATTGAATGTTGTAAGTGGTTCAAAGTGCACAAAATATAACAAAATTCACACCTTCCTCTATGCAACCACCTTTAGTTGCTCCCAAAATGCATTTGCAAAACACACCAATATAAATAAAGATTAATTTAATTTGTATGTGAATTGAACTATGAGCTAAAAATAGACACGCAGCAAAGTTCAAGAAGCCCCTTAGCAATTGGCCATGTTATAGTCACAATTTTTTTCCCCTTTTGGAAGATTATCTTGCAAAACATCATACTCATATTCCATGGAATGATTCATAATTCCATGGAATGATTCATATATCCATGGTATTGTTGTCATGCCTTGACTGTGTAGATTCACCCTCTTCTTAAGAATATTAGTATATTCCAGTTGCAAGGAAAGACAATCTAAAAAATCTCTCATTCTCACAAGTTCAGTTGAATGAATTGAGCACCAAAAAGGCACTCAATTTGTGGGTGATACATCATCATTTCTTCCTGTAAATTGTTAGTCCTTCGCTTGAAAAAAAAAATGGGAAGATTCAAAAGTTTTATGTGTTTGATTCAAAAAGGAACTGGAGAAACTAACCCTGATGATCCATGAAAGGATTTTATAGAGAACTTCCCATCCTTGTTAAATCTCGAAACTAATTTGCCCTAACATTCTCTTTTTACCTTCGTGTCTTGAATCTACTTAAGGAATGCTTCCACTATTTCTAACTCCTATCTTGAAGGTTTCTGACAAACTGGAATGGTGGATCAGGGATCCCATTTCTAAATTTTAGTAGTTCAGAATTTACAACAGTAGCATATTTGGGGTATGATTTTGATTGAATATATTGGTGGACATCTACCTATGTCTTATCTTGTACCAAATCTAACATTTAGTAACTTACAAGTAATTAGAATAGTTATTTTATTTTTAGGTGGAAAAAAAAACCTAAAACTTGCATAAGATTTTTTAGTAGAAACCCTCCTAAAATATTCTTCTACCTGAAAATGTGTTTGAGAATTTCTCCTAAGTTGGGGGAAACATGAAAAATGAAAAATACATGCAATCACTCATAGAACACTTGTATCTAATAAATATGGGTGTTTGAAAGCCTATAAGAGTCAAGCCAAGTTGTTTGAGTTTACAATTCACCCCAGGCTTACGGTTTTACCACTAGGCCATGTGTGCCGCTAAAAATCATAATTAAGTTAATAATTGCCAACACCTATGTTACTTTTTAGGTATGGGTATTGTGTTGGTGTGTGTAGGTGTTTGATCCTTCATATTTCAAATTCTACAACATAATGACTCGTTTGGAAAAGAATCTTGAATGGTATTTAGATGTGGCATAATAAAGAAAAAAAAATCAATTACTCAATAAGAAAGAAAAAAGTAACATATCCTTGAAAAAAAAATTTTCTTTTTCCATTTATTGCCTATTTTTGAAAAAAAAAAAATAGCAATAGTCAATATTTGATGCAAAATACAAGTAGTATCCACCAAGGATCGTACACCCACACCCTTGTCATGTCATGTGGTCATGGTTATGTTGGATGAAGTTGAAAAGTTTGGGTCTCATAGATCAAGACATTGGTGAAGTTGTTTCCTAAAACCTTTAGATTTGTAATTGACTAATGTCTAAGAAAGAAGGATATTAAGTTATATTTTGTGAATTTCTTCATCTTGTTCACAAACAGAACTTTAATCTCCTCAAGATTTTCACTCATTATTGTCTTGTTGTTGAGTGAGTCATGCGTGATTTAGGTTAGTGCTAGAATTCCATTATAGTCTCTATTACAAAAAATTTGGAGGGAAGTGTATTGTATTGAATTCGGAACTTGTTGAAAGGCTTAATTTTAGTTGAGATTGGACTTTAGCATGATGGTATTCTTTGATTTGATTTGTCTAGGACTTAATTTGGTTAGTTTCTTAGTCTTCTTTCCAACATTTTCCATCAACATATTTTTGAGTTGTGCTTCTTTTATTAGAATTAATATTTCTGCCTGAGTTTGTTTCTGAACAAAACCCAGTTTCTACAAATGCTTTTTCTAGATGGTTACCATCAAACCCCTTCTTTCATCTAGATACTTTTTTAGGTTTCCAACCTATGACGCCTCAATATTTTGCTTCTTTTAGGGTCCCGATGGACGTTCAAAAACTTATTTGTGTCCTTAACGGACAAACCTAAAATAGAGTATGGTGAGCTGAGGGTACAAACCCCCTCTCCACTTCTTATCCAGTAAATAGAAGGCTCAAAAGGACAAGTATATGATGAAATAGGAATTAAATTTGAATCATCATCAAAATTTAAAACAACAAATAACAAACAAAAACAAAATTTAAAACCTAAGATCTTTTGGATTTTAGATTGATTTGAATCATGCAAACAAACAAAAGAAGCAAATAGAAAAGAAAGTCATGACAAATAATTGCAGACCCTTATTACCCAAATCAAACCCAATTACCTTGACCCTTCTCTATACATTAAAATCCTGCTTCACGATTTGATTTCACACTAAACTCGTATGGA
Organism: Vitis vinifera; assembly: GCF_030704535.1. Lineage (NCBI taxonomy): Eukaryota > Viridiplantae > Streptophyta > Magnoliopsida > Vitales > Vitaceae > Vitis > Vitis vinifera. The sequence goes on from NC_081806.1 coordinate 17,051,189, forward strand.
TGTGAACATAAATAGAAAGAGAATCCATATCAACATATTCCCCGAAACATAATAGAAAAATAAGAAAAAAAAAATCGATTCAAAAAAAAGTGGGTCCATCTAAAAATTTCTTTAACCAAAACAAATTTTCCATCATCTTCATTCAAGAAAACATTAATCAAAACACAACAAACCCCAAAATATAACACCTTCACCCCAATATTTTCTCACCAGCCAAACGAATCCTTAAATGGAAAACTCACCTATGATTGATTAATCCACAGCAAGAGGAAGCTCCACTTCAGTTTCCAAAAACCTTAAAAAATTCAACCTTTGATGTAGAAATATGAAGATATGTCTTGACTTTGGCTTCGTTGAAGGTTTTCAGAAGATGCCTATCGGGTTTGGGTGGTCAACCTTGAAGAGAGACACACTAGGGTTAGGTCAAAATCAGACGAAAACGGCTTTGGGAAGATGGGTATTCATCGCCTGGTCAGAACGTCAATAAACAGATCGGCTACCTACCTTCTTGTATCAAACGAGCTATGAAAATAGGAATTTTTTTAGATCGGGCTAGGGCAAAACGAGAGGAAGTGATAGAGAGAGTTTCCCAACTTTTAAATGTTTCTCGAGTCGGGTGTTTTGTGGGTTTCAGATTTTGGTGTTTATTAAATTGTACACCTGCCTGGTGACATGGAGACTGATGGCTGCTGACAAAGAAATATTAAAGGACAATTTTGGAAATGCATACCTAAATAATATATAGTGCATGAGAAATATAATATTTTTCCCATTAACAAGGACATCTCATATTTCATTTACGTGGGTTTCCAAAACCATATATCTTCCTAATAGCAACTTACAAACACAACTTTCCCTATTTTCTTTAATAGCTTCCACATGGGGTGACTCCACTATGTAAACAATTGCAAAGTCATCACTGTGGGAAACCACATTATCCAAAAATCCTCATCTTTTAAATCTTGGATGACTTTGGGATTAAACTTGAGGGTATAGTGCATTTTCATCACATAAGGGGAGATGTTGAATTTCTCTAATACTCTTTGAGTGAATTCTTGAAATGACATTCCTTTATATATGTGAATACCTTTGCTTCTTCTACCTACATATTCCCACTATCCATCATTTTTTTTTGGATAAATTTATCTTTCACGAAAATGCAACAATATATTTTATTTGTAACATCCATCAACCTGTTCAAACATAAGACACCACTTTCACATTATTGAGCAAACATAACCCACACTTTTCTCAAATTCTTATACCATGCATCATTGGTTGTCATCCAAACAATGCAATTACCTTAAGCCTCTTTCAACCACCAAGACACAAATTGAGATCAAAGAAAAATCCACAACATTAAAACAATAAAAATAAAAAATAAAAAATAAACCTTATTAGACAACACACCTCTCCAAATATAAAGCACAATTTATTCATATTCAATGTCATCCAAAAATTATTTTCATTTTAGAATATATAATGTTCCCATATGAATTAATGTGAGCGACATCCTATCACCAGGATCCATTATTAAAAAAACTAAGTTGATCCAATGGGAAAAAATATCATACATATCATCAAATAAAATCGATCCACCACTCAAATTAATGAAAACCTAGATAGAAAATATCATATTGCTCAACAGAGATGATACATCCTTCAAGATAATGTATACATGAATTTACCATTTAATATAATCAAGACTAAGATTGTTGTTTTCTTTTTCTTTTCCGAAATCATGCCATCAATCAAAAACAGTCTAAAAAAATCCTCCTGCAAATCACTTCCAACCACCAACGGAAGACTCTCAACCCTCTCTAATATGATTCATTGACAACCTACACAAATCCATAAATTTAACAAAATAAACAAGAAGCAAAACCTATCATCCTATCAAACACTCCACCATCCAAAACAAATATACATCGTCTGTTGCATACAAGACAAAACAAATTACCATTAAAAATAAAAAATAAACAAAAAATTCTCAAACAAAACCAAACAAATGCATTAGGCATTGAAAATCAACCACTCAAACACAAGGTCCATGTCCATTTTCCAATATTTTCTTAGCATTCAAACGAAGGAAAAACATATATAAAAACCATAAAGAAGCAATAATCAATACCTAGAAAATCTCAAATCTCAAGACAGATGAAAAAAGTGTGGTGGTTTTGATTCTTGGAGCGAGAGATCTGAATCGCAAAATAATGGTTGGAGATGACAATGAAGGAAAGATAGGGAGAGAAAGAGCGAGAAGGTGACCCAGACAATGGCAATGCCTATAGGAGCAACAACGATTTAAGTGTGGCTACCATGATAGGGCATGACAACGACATTCGAGTCTTTGGAAACTAGGACTAAACTAAAATATTTGAGGATTTTTGGTTTTCTCCTTTCAAAGATTTGGGAAATATTTGGGTCATTAGGCAACAATACAACCAAGTGTTGAAATTCCTCCCTGTAATTTTATTTTATTTTTCATAATCAACAAAGACCTTATTAGGAAATATTGAAGGATAATATCCTTTTTTTTCTCAATTTTTAGCCTTTTGGTGGGTCTTAGGCTTGAATGGCCAAGTTACATGGACTGAAGGCCAAATTTTAGGCCCAACTAGGTCCAAAGCATAATTCTCCCTAAAATTTAATAATAAAAAATATATTAAACTAAAAATTACTAATGAAATTGAAAAAACATGCTTTAACAATAAGAAATTTATATATTTAAACTTAAATATCTAATATTACTTCAAGAAAGATAAATTGATAAAAATAATAATAGATTGTGTGTACACTTAAAACATTTTTCAAATTAATTTCATTAACTAATTTTGAAATATATCTTCATAGCATTTGTGTATGTACAATTAATAATATTTTTACATGAAATTAAAAATAATTATGTTTTAACATAAAAAAATAAAATTATATACGGAAACCTAAGATACTATTATTTAAATAGAGATAAATTTAGGGAGAATTGTGTTTTGGGCCCAGCTGGGCCCAAAAATTAAGTTATGGTCCATGTAACTTACCTAATTAATGGTAAGGATATCAGATGTTAACAGACCAAAATGCCCTTTATATTTCCAACTCAAATGGTTGTAAATTAATGGGTTTCACAGTTGGTAAACTTGAAATGTCATGTCACCTAACTGAAAATTCTAAAATAAAACCGTAAGGGTCACCACCTTCCTACCCATTTCTCTCCCTCCGTAAACAGCATACTCACAAACGATGACGACTGTGACTGTCCCCCAATCGGTTTCTTCAGCAGCTGAGGATTGTGAGCATTTTAGAAAAGCGTTTGTAGGTAGTTTATCATCATCATTCCCAAATCCAAATGATGGGGGGGAGGGGGAGGGGGAGGGGGTTTGAATTATTTTCTCACATTTTGATTTGATCAGGTTGGTTCCTTTGATGATGTGTTGGATGTTTATTTCCTAGGTTAGTACAAGTTTTTAGGAAAGACAGTCGTTTTGATCTCGTCTTGGGGTGTTTAAAAAAAATTTTAACTTAATAATAGAGCGTTTTTGGATGTAGGGTGGGGGATAAATGAGGTTTTGATCATATCCATTTTGGCTCATAGGAATGTAGCATAGCATAAGTAAATTCAAGAAACTCATAGTGAATCTTATGGAAAATATCTCCTCAAAAATGGCAGTTTACTTGGGTGAAATTTTTTCACTTTAGCATCTGCTTGTTGGGTTTATCGTCCAGAGAGCATAAATGGGTATCGTCCAGACGATGAGCTTTGGGGAAGAAGATTGTCCGGTGATGATGCAATTCATTCAGAATAGCTATCCTTCAAATCAAACATATTTCGAAAGCAGAAAAGTTGGTCCACCCGACGAAACGGAGAAAATGAAGAACTCTGATGAAGATATAAAGCTGCTACAACTGTGGTTGTGATGATGGCAGTGGCCCAACAACCTCCTGTGAAGATGGAAATATGTTAAATAGGGTATATGCCCTATTGTGGGGTAAGTATATTTTCTAGAATTCAAACCTAGGTTAATGGAAGATTGAGTGTGTTTTTATTATGTTTAGGGATGAATTGTGACATTCATATTTGTGAAAATTATTCTGCTATGATCCAAAACACAACCCTATTAATTACATGATTGAAACTCCTTTATGTTCAAGTAGAAGATTATTAATATGATGACTAGTAGTTAGGGAACAAATTGATACTTCAGTTTTTCCTTATTTTATGAACCAAAGATTGCAAACATGATTAACCTATGCATGAGCAGACATTCAGTAGTGGTTGTATGGAATTTCTGTCTCTGTACAAGACATTACACTAAGTGTACAAGGTACATGTGCTTAATGTACAAAGGTGTACAAAGGTACCTATGTTGAAGGATTTGCAATCCTTTTAAAATCATTTCCATTTTGAAAGGATGAGGAACATTCCCTCACACACATTCCTTGATCACGCACTCATCCCATTCAATTTTATTACTTCATACATGTTCATTGGATGACCTACCACAGTAATGATGAATAGAAACCTATATTCGGTTTCACTTTCCCCTTTTCGCTAAGGCATCACATTGGAACATGGTAGCTCACCCATATGTACGCTTTTAGTTGTAGCTATGTCAAATTTTTGTCATTGTATAAGACATTTACACTAAGTGTAAAACGCAAATGTGCTAACTGTACAAGTGTGTACAATGCCACCTATTTTGAAGAATTTTAAATGATTTTGAAAAAAATTGTTTGCTCATTTATTTTTTTCTAAGGGGGACATTCCTCATAGTCATTCATCATTTCCCTTTGTACACATTCATTGGATGAGATAGCGCACTTATGATGAATAGAAACCTAAATTGGGTTTCATTTTCCCCCTTTTAACTGAGCCATGACATTGGAATGTGGTTAACTCGCCCATATGCATTAGTTCAGTTGTAACTAGGTTGAATTTCTACAATTGTACAAGGCATTTACACCAAGTGTACAAGGTCAATGTACTAAATGTACAAGGGTACAAGGGTGTCTATCTTACTTTTTCCAATCGTGTGGGACATTCCTCACACATATTGCTTGATAACACACTCATTGCATGCATTTTATTTGATGTCTACCTTGTTAATTTATTCTATTAGCTTCCCTAGTAATGATGAATATGAACCAAAATGAGGGTAAACTTTTTTCTCATTTTCCCTAATCCATGAGAATGGAAATATTGTTTACCCACCCATATGCACTCGTTCGGTTGTACCTATGTGGGATTTCATGACTGTACAAGGCATTTACACTAAGTATACAATGCAAATGTGCTAACTGTACAAGTGTGTACAAGGCTACCTATCTTGAAGGATTTCAAATGCTTTTGAAAAAATTATTCGCTCATTCCTCAAATCAAATGATAATAACCTTTCATTGATTGATATCCATGTGGGCCCTCCTCAAGATTGTCTTCAACCTGATAAAGGGTCTGTTTTTTTTTTTTCCCTCAATGAGAAAGCAAAAAAAAGGCATAATAGAGAGACAAGGGTGTTGGCTGAAAAATAGGTATTGGTTGGTGTTTGTTGATGTTAAAAGCCTCTGTAAAGTAGCCTCTAGTAAGCACTGATTTTGAGAATTCAATCTTTTTTAATTTGATCATTTTTTCCTTTCTTTTCCAAGCTTTTTCTTTCCACCTTGGTTTGCTGAAGAAAGCTTGCATTATTGGAATGATTGTTATTTAATGTCGTTGTAGTTGCAAAAGACACAGCTATTCACCAAAGCCCAACCTCTGTTCTGAATCAGATCCAAGGTTAACACTTCGCCACAACTAGCTTTCCAAGCAAAAAGAAAAACACTTTTGAAGGGACCAACGAATTCTAGATGATAGCAACAGGGAATAGAGTTAATTATTTGAACTTATCACTTATTTTATTTTTAAAGTTGTAATATTATGTTGTTTTTCCAAATATCTTAATGATTTAAGATATGTTATTGAGCTTCCTATCTTAAGTGCTCCAGTGAAAAAGAAAAACAAATATCGAATTTTTTTATTAGTATTATACTTGTTAGGGCCATATATGTATGTTGGATATGAGTTATAATAATTTTTTGAAATTAACAAATGTGCAAACTGATGTATTCTTAATTTTGTATTCCTACAGTCCACTATGAGTAGAGAAACTCCAAGCTTAAAATGTCACTGAAGTTTCTGGGCTCTCAATTGTGAGGGTTAAAGTTTTTCTGTTGTCTTAAGAATGTCAAGCAAACACTAATTTGCAAGGCTACAATGATCACATGAAAATTCCCAAACTCAAAGGCTTGAAGGTTATCCATAAAAACTGATGTTTAAAAATCAATTTAAATAACTCAGTTATGAAGTTGGTGTCTAAATTGTTTATTGTTGGTCTTTCTATAAATATGCTTCTCTGCAGTCCAAATTATCTTATAAATACAAGCATCATGCACCCTCTAAGAGTAACAAAGAGTAGGGTCTTTCATTCTATTGTATAATTCCAATTACATTAGGTTCTTATAACAATGAACATACATTTACAATAAGAAACGAAGGCTTTAATTCTCCCTATTCAATTAGAATGCAATGACAATCAACTTAACTCAAAAAAATAGTTCAACTCCTACTAATCCCATACTCCCAGTGTTCATTTTAGCATGTGGCATCATATAAAAACATTTAAAGAACTACGTTTTTCCAACATAAATTACTCCCAAATGAACTTTATATAGTCTCATAAAAAATTACAATCCCCATTAATCCCTCTGGACATGCTGTCAGTGTGCATTTTGTGGTGAAAACAACAAACTCCCCATAATCTTCAATCTATAATGTTTCAATTTTCCCTGCATTCATTCATATGGCAACAAATCAGCAAATTAATTAATTAGGCTTTTATAACTATTTTAACATTAATGAGATGATAATACATAATTCTTCCTACGTATCACATCGATTGATTTGGAAAACCTGCCCATTGACCACAACTCCATGAATTTCATTACAAACACTCCGCAATCGTGTCTACCTCAATAACATGACCAATATATTATTAAGTGTGGAATTATAAATAACAAAAGAACTTAAAATAAGTTGCAATCCATTTTAACATAAACCCGGACTGCAAGATAAACACTTACTCATTAGGTTGGAGGAGTACATCAGGTGTTAGGAAATTGAATGTCCTCAATTCATAAGGTGAGACCTCTATGCAACTAACCATAGGACAACCTTAACCTAAAACATTTATTAATGCAACAATTGAAATTTTTATGGGAAAACATACCTAACAAATTATTAATTGTTACTTGCTACTTGCTACTTTACTAGATTTTGTTGTATTCCACTCAAAGTTGTCTTCTTCCTACCAGGGTGAGAATCTAGCAGTTGGATTCTCTTGTTTGATAGGTCATATACGTAGAGTGTCCAATGGTTCTTTACAAGAACCGGTAAAATGACCTACACCAATAAACTGTCATTAAACATACATATAAATAATGGACCTTCATGTAATAAAAAAGAATTGCAAGCATAAAACACTGTACTACACCTCGTTCACATTCACATATGGAATATCCATCGGATACAAATGTGGTTCAAATCGTCCTATAACTGCCTCCCTCAATAAGTGTTTTCGCTGGGAGTGGATTACCATACGAAAAAGTTATATTTTAAAAAATGTATATACTAACAAATGTAACTTTAGCATGTCTTAAAAAATAATTTTTTTAATAATTTAAATTTGGAACTATTAAAAGTTTTATAATACCTTAGTTTTTGCAACAATTTTTAAATATCAACCTTAAAGGATTTTTGAAACTTTTATAAAATTTCCTACTATGGTCTTATTTATGATTTTAAATACAAAAATTGACAATAAATATATTAAAACAAGCCCTAAGTAATCAACCTTTATTCATATCAAGCATAAATAATGAAAGTAAAAAAATGCATGTCGTTACTTTATTTTGGAATTACAAATAGTTTCAATAAATTAGGGAAATAAACAATACAGTGAGATTTGAACTGATGAATGATCGATAAAATCAGCACCAAACTAAAATAAATAAATAAAGGAAAAATAACTGAGAATAGGAAGGCATGGATCATGGAACAAAGTGCAAATTCTACCATCAAGTACATGCATGTGGAGATGTTTACTTGATATTTTTAGACACTCGACCCACTCTCTCTGCCATCACCACCCAACCTGCCTCCTTTGCTTACACCACTCTCTCCCACTGTCAACCACTCACCACCCGCTTCCATTAAGAAAAAAAAAATTATATATATATATATATATATATATATATATATATATATATATATATATATATAATATGTGTGTGTGTATTTCAATTTTTAAATTTTAAATTAAAATTTTTCATCACAATGATTAATTTTTTTATATTTTCAACTATTTAATTAGGGAAAGTTGTGTTTTCATGGGCCAATATGGTAATAATATTGTTTTTGGAACCCAGGTCTGTGAAATATGAAAAACATCTGTTAATGTGGAAACTTATATCAGATTCATGCACTCTGAGCTGGCTGTGTTTTTTCTATCGAGCTTGCCCCTCCAAGTATCCATGTCAGCAGCCCATCTCAGCACGGGCTGAAACTGAACCGGTTTTCTTTTGCAAAATCAAAAACAAAAAACACCCTAGGCGACTGACCGTTGTTCCTCCCTCTGTCTCATTTGGTACCCATTCCTCTCATCTTTCTACACTCTTTCATGGAGGCGAAGCAGAGGTTTCCACAAGAAAACCCTAACGTTCAGCCGTTCTTTCTTCCCTCTCTCTCATTTTGGCAGCCATTCCTCTCATCTGTCTTCACTCCGTCACCGAGGCAAAGCAAAGAATCTTGTATATTTTTCAACAATTTCTCTCATTTAATTTCTGAAGCCTTTAATCCCAAACTCCAATCTAGTTTTCTATCTTCAGCCCCTTCTCCTCTCAAAGTCCTAACCATTTGGACCCGATCATCCCAATTTCGTCACCCCTCCGAATCGAAGAGGGTGTGAAAATTTGCAAAATTTCACACATTTGAAAGTATAAACCTTTACTTGAAAACCTGATTTTTGTTGCTTGTGGTAATTGTGAAGAACCAAATGGAGCACTTCATTGAAACAAGGTCGAGTTAAGAAGACGGCTTGAGGAGGGTACGTGTTGACTGAAAATCTGGTTTAGGATAGCAAACCGGAATGGAAACGACAACTCTGATATATTGGGTTCATGAAGAAGAAATCTCGTGTTCTTCTCATTGGATCACATTTTTCTATAACCTTCACATCAAATGTGAAGGTAATTAATTTGTATTTAGAGTTGTTTTTTTAATATTTTTTTTGTTTAAAATGGAGCAGAAGAGTGATTTTCGAGTGGTTGTTGTATTTGCAATTTTTCCTCCATTGGTGAGGGTATAGGTTGAGGCGAATGTCGATTTTGGATCGCATGAGCGGCTGTTCAATCTCAATATTTTTGTGTATTGGAGACTCATGAATTGGAAAAATGTTGTGGACATATTTAGAAATTGGGTGGAAAACTTGTGTATTTATTTAGATTTTTAGACTGATGGTAATAATTGATGAATATAATTAGGCAATATCATATATTGGCGAAAAACTTGATAATTCAATCATCTATATTGAGAATAAAAATAAAAATAATAATAATAAAAAAATTAAAATGCATAAATTATGTGTTGGTTAGTAGAAATTGTTGGTAGTGTTTGTGAATTTGTAATGTTTGTTGGAATTTGTAGTGTACATCTTTTGTCAACGAAGACAAAATTGTTTCATCGCATCAGGTACTACCTTAATGTAAAACATGTACTACCTTAATGGTCTTGAGGTACTACATTAATGTACATCAGGTACTATCTTAGTGCATATTTGAGAAATGTTGTTGTTGTGACTTAAGACACAATTAGTTCATTTCATTACACATTGCAGCATGGCATTGTTATGTTCTCATTAGTTACTCCATCGGTGGCGTATGTAATCATAACAAATTTCATGTACTACCTTAATGCACCTGAGGTACTACCTTAATGGTCCTGAGGTACTACATTAATGTACATCCGGTACTACCTTAATGCACCTGCGAGAAATGTAGCTCTTCTATGACTTCAGACACAATTAGTTCATTTCATTACCTATTGTAGCATGACGTTGTTATGTTGTCATAGGCGACTCCATTGATAGCTTATGTAATCATAAGAAATTTCAGGTACTACCTTAATGCACTTAAGGTACTACCGTAATGGTCTTCAAGTACTACATTAATGTACCTCAGGTACTACCTTAATGCACCTGCGAGAAATGTAGCTATTCTGTGACTTCAGATTTTTATTAGTTCATTTCATTACCTATTATAGCATGACGTTGTTATGTTGTCATAGGTGACTCCATCGACTTGATGTAATCATAAGCAATTTCAGGTACTACCTTAATGCACATAAGGTACTACCTTAATGCACATAAGGTACTACCTTAATGGTCTTCAAGTACTACCTTAATATACCTCAGGTACTACCTTAACGCACCTACGAGAAATGTAGTCATTCTGTGGCTTCAGATTTTTATTAGTTAATTTCATTATCAATTACAGCATGACATTGTTATGTTCTCATAGGTTACTCCAACAGTACCTTATGTAATCATAAGAAATTTCAGGTACTACCTTAATGCACATAAGGTACTACCTTAATGGTCTTCAGGTACTACCTTAATGTACCTCAGGTACTACCTTAACGCACCTGCGAGAAATGTAGTTATTCTGTGACTTCAGATTTTCATTAGTTAATTTCATTACCTATTGCAGCATGACATTGTTATGTTCTCATAGGTTACTCCAACGGTACCTTATGTAATCATAAGAAATTTCAGGTACTACCTTAATGCACATAAGGTACTACCTTAATGCACATAAGGTACTACCTTAATGGTCTTCAAGTACTACCTTAATGTACCTCAGGTACTACCTTAACGCACCTGCGAGAAATGTAGCCATTCTGTGACTTTAGATTTTCATTAGTTAATTTCATTACCTATTGCAGCATGACATTGTTATGTTCTCATAGGTTACTCCAACGGTACCTTATGTAATCATAAGAAATTTCAGGTACTACCTTAATGCACATAAAGTACTACCTTAATGGTCTTCAGGTACTACCTTAACGCACCTACGAGAAATGTAGTCATTCTGTGACTTCAGATTTTCATTAGTTAATTTCATTACCTATTGCAGCATGACACTACCTTAAACCATATTCGATAAATTTTGCTCTCCCGACAATTTTTCACTCTCAGTATTTATTTAATCATACTGTTGTTTTCTCATTTTTCTGGTTATGTCAAATTACGATGGTTTTGGTTGGATACGGAAGGTGATCATGCGAAGCAAATATTTATTGGTTTTCTACCACATTTATTTTTTCTATAACAACATGTACATGGTTTGAAGCACAAAATTAGCAAAATGCACAATCATTTAGGAACCCTGAGTAGCCCTTGCCAATGAGGATGCGCAATAGTCCTGAACCCTGGTAGATCAGGATTTGAAGGGCGCCATTGCAAACTATTGGTATACCAACAAACTGTTTCTAATGTAGTCAATCAAACCAAACAAACCTCCCAACTTACCAATAACATTAACAGAAGATGCTATGTAAAAGCTTACACAATAACTAAATATGAAAGGAAAGCCGTCAAACAATTTACTAATGTGAGTATAGAAGGATAAACTGAAACTGCATCAGTGTACAAACAAATAGGTTCTAGTCTATGTTTGTTGTTCTCTTATGAAATTAGTATCATACCCCATAATAAACCTATCACTTTGGATCACATCTTACAATCACAGTTGTTGTCCAATCAATCGCCAATACAACACTGACCAGTACCCTTAACTATAATAAAAGAACAAATACTGAGTGTTGTCCATGTTCCTACTCCCTTCCTTTACAATATTGAAGGAAAAATGAACAGCCCTATTACACTGCTGTTACTGCGTCCCATATGCTCCAATAGCAGCATTACCAGGTACTCTTCCTTTCCCTTACACGTTGGCCATTCTTGTACATAAAGTCCTCATATTCAGCATAACCCAACTCCCACTATTACAATGGGATGTGGAATACTTCATCAGATACATCACATATAGAACATAAATAATGGTTTTACAATTGGAACAAATCACATCAGCACACAACATGATATGAATTAATAAATTTTAGACAAACTACAATCAACCCTTTGTCATTTTGGTACGTAACAGCAGATAGGAAGAAACTTATCATAAACTATAAAGTCACAAATGACATGCAACCATAATTGTATCTCTGACACTGTTGCGTTCATTGAGCACTAGTTGCAGCACTAGCTGGAGTCTGTACATGTTCGTCTTGTCCTACGGAAATGGGAAAAAATTATTCCATGCGGTTGGGAAAAAAACAAAGAAAAACAGTCCAAGTTTGACAGTGTAAACCAACTCTAACCTCTGCCACTGAAGTAGTTAAGGTCGCCCCATTCCAAAATTCCATGAACTTTAGAATGAGGACACCACAATCGGACCTATAACACATCATAAATGTGTTAGATGATAGAAATCTGATAAATCAAATTATTTAGAAATGTTTGTTTTCGTTGGAATATCTGAATACTTTACCCATTCAACTGTTGGAGAAGGTGTGGTTGGACATGCACAAAACTTGAGACATCCGCATCCATATGGATTCTATATGCATGCAGTGCTTTGTGGAGTGTCATTGATAATCGTCGCATTGCAGCACTGATGTTGTTGCCCCGCCTTAAGGGCAATGACGAAAGTATCTCAACTCTTCCAGCTGCAAAATTAACAACATGCACGTGCCAGAGATTATTCTCGCAAACTGGGATGAACATCTGCATAACAATTCAAGAGTTATTAGCTTTTATGTCATTACTTTATAGTCATTCCCAATACCCTTGCAATCATCGACGAAATCAATAACATTTTGACCAATGGAAATAATGACGATTGTGGCATGCTCATAAGGGATTCCCAACATTTGCCAACCCCTACAAGTGCATGTACGGTTCAAAATGTCTACATTCAACAAGGTTCTCCCGATACATACCCCAAATACTCCATTCTTGAACGGTGTGACTGGATACACCGCACCCTTTGTAATATTTTCCTGCACCTTAGCTTCAATTTTTGGCCCTATACACCCTTTCCAATTCTTGGACTCTTCTTGATGCTTTACAAGCATAGAAGCTAACTTGGACATGTGCTCCAATAAAAAGTTACAAATAGAGTGATGTCTTTCAATCCGTAACCAAGCATTAAATGACTCGACAAGGTTTGTAGTCATTTTATCCCATCTTTGTTTTGGGAATTTTGACATGGCCCAATGGTGCGGTGCATTTTCTTCAACCCATATGGCTAAAGCCTCGTTGTATTTTTTTAGTTCAAACATGGAAACGTTATAATCATATTCTAACCTTCCATACACAATGCTATCTAGGAATTGCAATGCATCTTCTTTACCCTTGTTCCCTCGTGTGTTATGCTTGGACAAGAAACTACTAAAATTCTCCTTCAGGTGACGGTAGCAACAAGCATGGTTTTCAATGCCAAACACCTTAGGGACACTACGAAGCAAAGTAGGATGTCTATCTGAGATAATAATAACTTCCTTGTTTCCCACAACTATCTTTAGTTTTTCCAAGAACCATAACCAATCTTCATAATTTTCCGAGCTCATCACTCCAAAGGCTAAGGAGAACATGGAGTCATTAGCATCGTAGGCGGTGGCTGAAAATAGAGCACCGCCATAAGGCCCACTCATATGGGTCGAATCAATTGCAATGATTGGTCGACACCCCCTTACAAACCCTTCGATAGATATTGAATGAGCAACAAAAAGCTTCTCAAAATGGTCGTCATCGGAATAACTCAACTCAACACTCAATCCCGGATTTGTTGCAAGCATTCTTTCACACATCCATGGCAACAATTTGTAATAATTCTTGGGTTGCCCATAAATGCGCTCCTTAGCCTTCTCTTTAATTTGCCATGTTTGTAGGTAAGTTAACTGGATGTCATGTTGCCTTACAAAGTCCTTACAAATTTGGCGTGGTTGGTATTCAGGAGTAGATCGAATGACATCATCAATGAGCAACGATGCATGAGTGGATCTCACTAAAGGCTGAGACAAGGCAACATCTTCCAAGCAATGGTTATGCACATTTCGGAATGTGTGTACTTGAACAATGTTTGAATCCCCTATTGCACGCGCAGTGATTTTCCAAGGACAATCTTCAATTGTGCATACTACGGTCATGTGTTTTGGACTATTCCTTTTTTAAGAATATCGAAATTTTCCAACCAAAGACATCAAATAGATTGCATCTCGAAACTCCGACGCATTTGGGAAGGTATGTCCACTACCTACAATTGAATGTTCGAACCGGCTTGGTTGAAGTTGAACAGTATTTGTCATAGCACATCTTTGGGAAAACCCAAATAACTAAATTGTGGGCGACTCATTAGAGATGTGTAATGGGGGCTCGCCAATAGAGGAAACATGAGCTGAGTTTGAAGCAACAATGGGGGTTGGGCCACTGCAAAAAACATAAGGAAAGAATTTGATCCTCCATCAATCTAAGTGTGAAAAGCGATTATACAAAAGGGAACATTATTGTGGAAGGACATTAGGTACCTAGTAGGGCAAATGAGGTCATCACCACATTCAGTACACTGGGAGATGTAGACATGACAAAACATGTCGTTGAATTTGAACATATTGACTATGTCGCCATCATTATGCAGTGGCAATAGACATGATGGGTCAAACTTGACTGTGAATTCCAATTTAATGGAATTGGAATCCAAGTTCAATTCACCACATACTTTTGAAACGAATTCAGAATGTGAGATATTCTTGCTAACAACACTGCAATTGGTCCGACCTCCCTTATATTCGACGGACCCAACAGCAGTCTTAACAAGCTCACCACCTTCATGAATGTAACAAAACATCTCCTCTTCCATTTCCTTATTGACATAAAGATTTGTTAAAAACAATACAACAACGAAAGATTGAAGAATTATGCATGTTGATTCCATAGACTTTAAGGTTTAAACATGCTAATTGGTTGATGCACACAATTAAGGTTCAAACATGCTAATTGGCCGATGCACACAAGTAGTGTGCAAGTCTAACTACGGTAGTTCCTAAGGATATCTAACCTAGTACTTAAAGATTACTAAGGTTAGACCTAAGGTTAATTAAGATAGTACCTATGGTACAGTCTCAAGTAAAGGTAAGGGGAACCAAATGAGCAGAGTAGTCAAACACATAATGTCATGATAGCTTGTAGGTGGAAGTGAATACAAGTTAATTTATGCATGACTTGAAAACAGCCTGTAGGTTCTATGTTTGACAAACTGAACCCCATTGGGTTAACAATAAAGACAACTTTTATTCACATATGAATTATTTGAATATTAAAAAATGAAGTTTACAGTCGTCACACAGCTTGTACCCAAGGTTGGCTAAGGTAGTACCTGATGTTGACTAATGCAATACATACAGTCGATTAAGGTCGTACATTCAGGAATAATGAGGTAGTACATAAGCTTAACTTACCAGTACAATAAGGTTAACCAACTGATCACCAAAACAAACAATATATAGATAAAAATGCATTTCATCCATTATGACCAGCATTCCCTATTTTCTATTTATGTTATAGAGGGAATTAAACCAATGCATGGATACCAATAGTCCCTATATAGCCTTTCCTATTACCATCTTCTAAAACGGATCTTTGAATCAATATCAATTACTAATCAACAAGAACATTAACATATAGTAACCATACATATGTTACTATATGTTTGAAGAAATGGAACGTGATTTGAAACTATACATATAAAACAAAAACAAAAAAAAACACAACGAAAACTTTAGCACCCATCAACCATCAATATCACAAAAACCCAAAAAACTGAGTAATTTGGAACAACTTTCCCATCTAAAAATCACCATTTCTTAAGAACTTTTTTCGCTCTCAAATGAAAACTTCATCCCGAAAAATTGTTCCCTTTTGGTCATCCACTGCATAGCTCAATCCAAAAACACAATCCAATAAATGGGTTTCATTAAAAATGCATTGTTTCCCAATACCCAAAAACAACACTGGAAAAAAAATTTTCCTTTTTCGCTAATCAATTCAAAATATGTTTTTCTCAGTTCTAAACCAAAACCAAAACAAATGCCTTTTTCAACGAAACAATTCTCAACCCATATTCTTGCCTTCACTTTATATCAAAACAACAGAGTTGCGATAATTTGTCAATCCAAATAAAGCAGTACAAAATCAGATTTGAAAAAGACGATGATGATTCATTACCAACAGATTTAAAATTCCAGTACCAACTCCTAAATGCCAACATTTGAGTCACGCCTAGTTCAGAAAAAACCCACACAAACAACAGATTTTCATGAATGAGAATACGAATGCAAAACACGGAACGAATGGCTTACCTCGACAGAAAAAATCTAAGATGTGACAAATCGGATTAAGGCCTCCTCAACTGAAATCTACTTTGCCTCGGTGACGGAGTGAAGAAATATGAGAGGAATGGGTATCAAATGAGATAGATGGAAGAAAGAACCCTCGACTACACTATTTTTATGGGATTTTCTGCTTTGCCTTAGTGACCGAGTGAAGACAGATGAGAGGAATGGGTGCCAAAATGAGAGAGAAGGAAGAAAGAACGGTCAATCAGCTAAGGTTTTCTTGTGGGAACCTCTGCTTCGCCTTGGTGACGGACTGTAGAAAGATGAGAGGAATGAGGACCAAATGAGAGAAAGGGAGGATGAACGGTCTGTCGCCTAGGGTGTTTTTGTGGGAAGCTCAATATTTGATTTTGCACAAGACAATCGGTTCAGTTTCAGCCCGTGCTGAGATGGGTTGTTGACCTGGATACCTGGAGGGGCAATTTCGATAGAAAAAATACAACCGGCTCAGAGTGCATGAAACTGATATAAGTTTCCACATTAACAGATGTTTTTCATATTTCACAAACCTGGGTTCCAAAAACAATATTATTACCATATTGGCCCATGAAAACACAACTTTCCCATTTAATTATGTAATAAAAAAATTAAATATATGACATACCCAAAAAAAACTAATCCCAACCCTGAATTTAAATTAACAAAATTTAAAATTAAATCTATTCCTAAGCTACTAAAAACAAATGAGCCGAAAATATCAAATACCCATTACTTGCCCTTAAATTGAAGGACAAATAGGAATAAATAAAACTTATTTTTATAATTTAAAATTGATTGAAAAGAGACTATGAACCTACAATGAGGGAAATTGACATATGGGCAATTTATTGATTAGGTCACCATATGTAGGGTACCAATCTTTGACCACCTGCACCAACAAGCTATTAATGGTTCCTGTTCTCTTTTTAATCCATTTCAATTGAAAACGAACAATTTTTAAATCTATTCAAAAGGGTAATAATTTTCTTTTTCCCAAATATTATATCTATGCAAAGTAAACTGAATTTTAGCATTATCAATTTTCAAATTCATGTTTTGACAAATTCAAATTGAAGATTTCTTTAATAAGTGCCTTAAAATTATTTTCAAAAAAAAAAAATTAAGGTCATGGTCTAAGCAATTTTAGTGGAGACGTTTTCTATATAAATATATTAGGATATGTTTCTTTTCAAACTATTCTTAATGGAAATAGAACTACTTTTGAGATAAAAACACTATAAATAAAATAAAATTTAAATTTTTTTAAAATGTTTTTTAAATTTTATCAAATATCTAATTTTTTTTTTAAAAAAAACACTTGGTAGGATAAAAGTGCATATCCTTCTTCTCAATTTTGACAGATTTTCAACTTAAATGGTTAAGTTACATTGACCAAAATTTAATTTTTGGGCCCAAAACACAATTCTCTCATAAATTTATTAAAATATAAATAAATTAATATTTAATTTATCAATAAATTAATAAATTATATAAATAAATAAATAAGAAAATAATTTTTTTTTATTATTATTATAAAAAACATGCAAAAATGTGAAATTAGAAAGTTCAAAAGTATGAAATTCAATAAGGAAAAAATTCAAAAAAAAATGGAACCATATTTGCACTTTTAACTTCATACATTTACATTTTTTAAATTATATTTTAAGTTTGTCTATGATGCTTAACTTTATTTTTTTAAAATTATATATTAATTTATTGATAAATAAAATAATAATTTATTATTATTATCAATTTATTTTTATTGAATACTAGATCATTAAATTTAAATGTATAATTTTTTATCATTAAAACATATTTTTTTAATTTTAAAAGGAAATAAACTTCAATAGTAAAGTCTTATTTGGCAATTAAGACACTATAAAATTGAAATCAAATCTAGCAATTGCGATTTCAAATTAATCTTTTTTTTTTAAATAAATGATGACATGGCTCCTCTATGGCAACAAAAAGGGCATTTTAGACAAGTTTCGGATAGTGGTTAAAATAATTCTTTCCCCCATAATAGGACTATTTTGGCCCAAAACTCTTAAAAAACCTTCCAAAGTTTTTTTTCCCTTTTTCATTCTCATTAATACCTTAACATTGGAATGAAACCAAATTATTATTCAAACCTTTAGTACTGGTACATTCAAATACAAGAATCAAAATCATCAAATTCATTCTTATTCAAGAAGTAGGAACAGGTTTCCCCATTTTTATGTACCAAACATAACCTAAACATTTGAGAGAAGAAAATGATCAAGCTTTTTTATCATACATGCTTCCTTAAAAAAAAAAAAAAAAAAATAGGCATTAATTTCATTCATTGATAATGATCAAATTGAACCTAAATAAATCGAGTTTTAGGCGAACACCTAAATAAACTTGACTTTATTAGCACAAACATGAAAATATATAATATGGTGTTACATATCCATGTGTAGCATGATTGAATCCTATTCAAATGTGTAAAAAATAAATAATTAAATAATTACATACCTCTATTTCCGGCTTTGCTCATACCATTAAAAATTTTCATCCACAAAAAACAACCTATATTACAAAAAACGAAACAAGATGAGCAACATTTTTAATGCTAAAGCAAATGTTAAAATTATAAAATTATTATCATTGGACAAATACTTTTTTAAACATAGAGCAAGCTAATTGAAAATAATAAATATAAAGAACAAAGATTTTTTATAATGCTTATAAATAAGTTAAAAAACAAATAAAAAAAGTATTAATTAACTGAAAAATCCAAGTTTATGAAAGGTATTAAGAATCCAGTGTAAGTTGAACAATTAAATAGGAATTTAAAATTAAACTATTATACCTTAAAGTGGAAACAGATAGATACTTGGTGTTTATCAGAATCTTATCTCTACCCTCCACAGGTCATAAACAAATTAAAGAAAAAAATAAAATTAGAAGGAAAAATATATACTACAAGGCATATTTATTTCGAGCCCATCGAAATACTGAGAGCGACCACTTCACAAAATTGTATTCATGTCCATTAACTCACTGTTTTTTCTGAAAAAAAAATTATAAAAAAAAAAAAACAAAAAAAAAAACATACATAAACTGTTGATTGTCCTGAAGTAATTCAAAGAATAGCCCTCGATGTATCATAAATTCACATTAAACCACAAAATCAAAAGATTATAAAGCTAAGAATCTATATACCTCCAGGGGAAGGAGCCATTGATGTTGTTGAAAGCTTGTTCTTCAAAAGAGCTTTAAGATGTGATGGTGCTTCAAGAGAGCTCCCAAAGAGCCTAAACAACCTTTTTCTGCATCCAATGTTTTGATCCCCTCTCAAACAACAGTACAAGAAAGAATCCGACTCTACCTCGGTATATGCTACGGATTTTTTCCAAGAAAGAATGAAAGAGAGATGCTTCTGAGAGGAGAGAGAGAGAGAGAGAGAGACAGAGGAAAGAATGGTTGATTTCCCAAAGACATATACAGACTTCTTCCAAAGGAGGATTTAACCATTTAAGTTAATGGGAATGGATTTAAACAGCTCCATTGGAAATATAAATAAACAATAAAAGAATAGAAAATTTTGTCCTCCAACGATTTATTGCTACTGTAAAGTGGACGTAATACAACCTCTACCATTTATGGGAAACGACACATTTGTAGTATTGGGGTTTGTGGTACAGAAGACCCTTACTGAATGTGGGGTTTCTTCTGAAAAGAGACAACATCTCCGAAATGTCTGAATGGAGAGGACTTTGAGTTGAGTTGATGGGGCAACATCTCTGAAAAGTCTGAATGGAGAGACTTTGAGTTGACTTGATGGGGGAGCGGACCAGTTTATTGGGACTTTAACAGAGATATTTTCTCTCTATTACGTTGCCCTTTAGCTGTCTTCACTTGCAACTTTTCTTTTGTAGCAGACCATCGCAACCAAAAAAAAAAAACCTATAAAATAAAATTTTAAATTTATAAAATATAATTATTTAAAATTAATTAATATTTTACATATTTCTTTATTAAAATTATTATTTTCTTTAATTACATCATATAAGTCTTATCTTTTATCTTCCTAAATATTATTTTTAACTTATAAATATATAAAATTTAAATTATTTTAAAAGAATATTTTATAATTATTTTTATATAAATACATCAAAACTCTTTTTTTTTCCTAACGAATATGAATATAAATATGTACTGATTCTTTAAAATATTTTAGACATTTTAAAAATTTTATCCAATTCCTTTTTTAAGGTTGAAGTCATTTCCAAAACATTTTATTAAAACAAGCATTTGACAAAACATATTATCTTACATAAATTAAAAATTTACTACTATGGAAGCAAAAGTCTACCCACCATCACAAACAATCTATTATAATTGAACCACTGTAACAACAATTATAATAGAATTAAAATAACCCAACACCAGAAACGTAGACAATAGCACATTCAAAATAGCAAAAACATCCTTCGAAAAGAAACAAAAAAACATTACTAGTTCATCAGGCCTTTGCTACCCTGGGAAGAAATAGAATTATTTCCCTAGTCAAGCATGGATAACCCCTGTTCTACATTTTAGATTCTTCTTCCACATGGCTCCACAGTGAAGTTCACTTCTGCTCTGTAGAACGGAGCCAGCTCCACAGCGAAGTGTTGTTCTATGGTTTAGATCAGCGCTTCTGAATACGGGACTCCCGTGACTTCGTCTTTGTTGCAGATTCGAGCTGGTACCGTGTTGTAGAACTGCTCTGGTTCAACTGTGACACCATCTGTGTTGTAGAACCGCTCTGGATCAACTGTGACTCCATTCGTGTTGTAGAACCGCTCTGTGACACCAGCCTTGTTGTAGAACCGCTCTGGACCAACTGTGACTCCATCCGTGTTGCAGAAGCGTTTTGTAACACCATCCGTGTTGTAGAACCGCTCTGGACCAACTGTGATTCCATCCGTATTGCAGAACCGCTTTTTGACGCCATCCGTGTTGTAGAACTGCTCTGGACCAACTGTGACTCCATCCGTGTTGTAGAACCGCTCTGGACCAACTGTGACTCCATCCGCATTGCAGAACCGCTTTTTGACGCCATCCGTGTTGTAGAACTGCTCTGGACCAACTGTGACTCCATCCGTGTTGTAGAACCGCTCTGGACCAACTGTGACTCCATTCGTATTGCAGAACCACTTTTTGACGTCATCCGTGTTGTAGAACTGCTCTGGACCAACTGTGACTCCATCCGTGTTGTAGAACCGCTCTGTGACACCTTCCGTGATGTAGAACCGCTTTTTGACGCCATCCGTGACTGTGACGCCATCCGTGTTGTAGAACCGCTCTTGACCAACTGTGACTCCGTTCGTGTTGTAGAACCGCTCTGTGACACCTTTCGTGTTGTAGAACCGCTTTTTGACACCATCCGTGTTGTAGAACCGCTTTGTGACACCATCTTTGTTGTAGAAGCGCTTTGTGACACCATCCGTCTTGTAGAACCGCTTTGTGACACCATCTAGAATGGAGATCTAGGCTTCTTGTGACAATAGTACTGGAACTATCATTTGCATACCCAGAGGAATATCGGGACGATAGACGCTGTGGGAAGTCCTTCTCTGTTTTGTAGAAGCGAGATCTGCAGTCATCACCCCTTTTCCATAATGTTCCATCGATGGCCCATTGTCTTGAGGGTAAGTTGTACCACCTTGGTGTTCCTGTGAACCGTACCTCCGCTTTGTCGGATTGGGATTTATTCCCATCGATGGTCCATGGTATGGAAGGCCAGTTGGATCGCCGGTCTGCCCACGCTGACGACTTCTTATTACCTACTTGTGCGACCTGGTCAAAACTAATAGCCACCTAATTCTGCTTACACTAACTTCCAAGCTGGGTTCTGTTTTATATTAAAATTTCATTATAAATCTACAAAATACTCCATCACAGCATGCAAACATTTTCACCATGATTTCAAACAATATTTCCCTATGATCACTACTATTTAGGAGGAAAGATTTAAAACTTGTTTGTCAAAAATGATTTATCTACTATAGTTTTAATTAATAATTAATCAATTATTAATTTATTTTTTTGTTATCAAAATTATACTTCGAGGATTTTGTTACATGTTCATAGTTTTACACTCTTCTAAATAAATCAAAATTTAGGTAAATTAAATTTATTTTTCTTAAGATTTAAATTAAATATAGATGAGCTTAAAATTTCATCAATTACCTCTTTTAAAATACTAAAACCATTCAATTCATAGACTACAATCAAATATATTATATATATATATATAATCATTAATCAGATTCAAGAGGTAGTGTAAAGCATAGTATGTTAATTTTGACCAAGTGCTGCTTCCAATTCTTATACAAAAGTCTATATATTACAAGAAATTAAAGTTAGAAAATGATTAAAATTTTAAAAACAAGGCAATAGTAAAACCCCAAGTAAATATCTATTTGAAACTTTGTTAAAATTTGCCTCAAATTGCCTTTTGAATTAACTTTACTATTATTATAAGGGAAGAATAAATTTTAAAAAGATTCTATGTTATTATAGGATTTAATTCTAATGCTCTTATAAGTAGCCAAGGGTCATCGGACTCATGGCAGGCAACACACAAACATATCCCCTTCTATCTATGGAAATAGTTATGCAAAATACAAATATTCCTTCGTACATACTTATTATGTTACAGCATGTGGATGAATGTGTATTGTCATCTTAAGCAAACTATGTTGTTGTCAATTTTTCTTGGACAATAAGCTCATTTTTTTTTTAACAACATAAGGCTATATAGCATATTTAATTGATATTTTTTCATCTTGTCCTACATATGAAAATTACAGGTAGTTCAAGAATCCTTGTTGAATGAAATTGATTGAAAATAAATCTTATTTATGTAAATTCTCAAATACTTACAACAATAATCATTTGTACAAAGCCCAAACCACCACCACGTCTTCATGAACTTCATAACAAATACTATAATCCTCCCTATGAAATAGGTACAATTAATTTAATATAAGTAAATGCAAATAGGGATTTGGCAAGATTTGAAAGTTTGTGGTTTTATACAATAGAAGCATCTAGAGGGAGGTTGAATAAATAATATTTCATTATTAGCTAAAAAAATTCAAATTTTATTTTATTTTATTTTATTGAGTTATATAATTGTGAATGTTTAAATATCTTATATTGTAAAACTACTTGGAGTAGATTTAGTGTCTTTGTATATTGAGGATTCTAGGTTAAAATTTTCATTGTATTCACCTAACTCAATTACCTCAAATCCGTACTTAAACTATTGTCATTCCTAAATTACTTGTAATTGAAGACGGTTAGAGGAGATGGTTAGTGTTCTTGAGGTGATTGATGATATTAAACATTGATCAATCGAATTTTAAACTTTAATTCTTTTGTTGAAAATTGGAGTTGAGGCTTAAGGATGTCAAATTATGTGTTTAAAACATTTGGATCAATTATTGATCAATCATGGTAAAAGGTAATAGTTTATGTTGTAACAAGAATTTTATAATCTCGTCTTATCAATTAGAATTCGATCATATCTATAAAATCTTCATTTTTTCCAAACAAATCTGAGTTGTTAGATGGAAATTAAAACCTTAGTATTTAAGCCCTTTTTTTAGAAGAGGCTTTAACAATTGTAAGAGCTAGGTAGCTTTCTTGAGCTTTAAATTCTTTCTTTATCTATTTTGGGGTGTTTGATTTGAATTATTTTTTTTTTTTATGGGTTTTAAGTTAAAAATCTTTCAAAATGAGTTGATTCAATATAGGTTTCATTCACACTCTTATATTTGTCGTATTTAGGATAAAATCTAATTTTCTTCTTGTATAGGTTCAAAAAAAGGTTGAAAGCTTAGTGTGAACTCTAAGTTTGCTTTAAAAGAAAAAAAAAAATGGATAACTTAAGTTTGAAGGTACTAAGTAAACAAATTTAAAAAGGATTGAAGGTTTGAATGAAGTAAATCCTTATATTCAATTAATTTTCTTTCATAATATTTGATTTTTTATTACTCTATGTTTTGTCTACGAAAGTTCCCTTGATTTGTTATATATGTTGGTTGATTGAGAAAATGAAATTTCAGTAAACTTGGAATGGATTTAAACAGCTCCATGGTAATAAAAATAAATAAAGAAATAAAGAAAAACGTGTCCTCCAACGATTTATTGATCCTGTAAAGTGGAAGTAATATTAATACATCTACCATTATGGGAAATGACACATCTGCAGGAGAGGACCTTTTATCGAGAATGGCAATTATTTGAATTATTTCTGAACCGAGAGAGCAGGTACAAATTGCTCTTTGAAAGGGTTGAAGTCCGCCGGCTACTTTGAAAAGATTGAATGGACAAGAGTCTGAGTTGAGTTGATGGGGAGAGATGCAGTTTATTGACGCTTTAATCGAAATATTTTCTCCCCAACACCATCCTCTGACCTCTGTCACTTGCAACTCATCAACTCCGATTCGTTTATATGATTTTTTTTTTTCGGCTTTTCTAATGAAAATATTTCTTTTCTCTTTCGTTTAGTTGAATGGTATATGGACATGGCTTTCCAAATATACCATATTTATATATATATCATGAATGATTTTAAAAACTTTAAAAATATTTTTAAAATTTTATTAAAGTAAAGTTTTTTATGCTAAAATTTTTTTCTCAGCTTATAAGGGTATGTTAGATATGTAAAAAAATATAAAAGAAAATAATTTTTTCATGACTTCATTATAAATTTATTTAAAATTTTAAATATAATTAAAATTAATTAAAATTTTATATATTTTAAAATTATTTAACCTTTATATAAGGAAGGAAATTAAGTAAAATGAATTTAAAAAAACATATAAAAATAATTTATTAATTTTAAATTTATTTTTAATTTTTTTTTCCACTTTTCTTCTTTATGTTCTTTCCTAAATATAACTAAATTTATTATAAATTCAAGAATAATACATTATAATAAATAATACACAAACATTTTCACCATTATTTTAAACAAGGTTTGTCACACGACAAATACTCACATTAAGGGTAACAATGATCATCCTACCTCTTAAATTTAAAGACTCGAAAGTAAAAGTGATCAAAGACTCAACTTATAAAAACTAATGCATCAAATACTAGATTATTATTCAAACTTAAAACTCAAATAATTCAAATTGGCATCCATTTATAACATTTAAATAATGTGCTAAATAAAAGTTCAAAGCCAAAAATGTTTACCGAGAATGATTTTCATTCTTACCACCACTTCTTGTTGGAACAAAGAACATTTGAGTACTTAAAAAATATTCAACAAAAGGGAATAACTTCAAAGCTTTAAGAACATTAATAAAGTTTCATCAGTAAAAAGTTTTCAAATATAAATACAAATAAAGAGATATAATTTAATAACCACTTTCATAAAAATTCCTTAAAGTTTAAACATGGTAAGAAATTTAATGTCTAATTAAGTTGAACTTATAATTGGGTGATTAGTTTCAAATTTGATCTTTTTAAAAATGAATGAAATCAAACTCTACTAATACCCACCGTAAAAATGTAAAAATCGACAATAACATCCTTGCCAACTAAGGCAAAACAAATTAAATTTTGTTTTATTTCATTTGAACTTGCAACATAATGACACCATTTTTTTAAACGATTGAAGATAATCAAACATATTTTTCATATAAAAATGTATTTGATCCATGTTTAAAAAAAATGTTTATATAATTTGAAATAACATATATATATATATATATATATATATATATATATATATATATATATATATATATAATTTGTATTAATTTTCATTATCCCAAAGAAGCCTTGAAATTTTTTTGGAGAATTTATTATTGAAGAATTTAATTTTTACCTAACATAACATAAGCAAAAACGCAATTATTACTATGCGCCATTTATCTAAAATAATAAGTTGATAATCAGTCAGGGAGCTTTGATAATCACTTGGGGAGCCATAATGGTAAAAATGCAATTATTACTATGTGTTATTTATCTAAAATAATAGTTTGATAATCACTTGGGGAGCTTTAATAATCACTCTGGGAGCCAGAATTGTTGGGTGGGGGAGCATAAAAAATCTATTTAGGGGTCATGTGATATGCAGATGTAAATTTTGCATGAAAATTTTGGTTTTTTGGGAGCACTTGACCCCTCTAAGCATACATTGGCTTGATAAGTGTTGATAATCCTAATAATATTCTCTATTGGTATTATTATTCTTGATATTTATTATTATTATTATTATTATTATTATTAACTTTAATTTAATTAATTAGTTTATAAATTCCCAATTTGTGTAAAACTCTTATTTTTGAAGTTTATTTTTAAGAATCTTCTCATTTCTTTATTTAATTAAACCAAATCTCTTCAAAACCTATTTCTTTTGTTTGTTGAACTAAACTTATTATTCTTAAAAATTTTATTACAATTATTCAGCATGCTTTATTATATTACTCACCATTAATATTTTTATTATTCTTTATTATTATTATATCTAACACATTCTCACGCATACACATTACCCATGTATCTATCACTTTTCCTCCACTGTAGCCACCTATCGTTTTCACTTTTTCTATAGCTATTTTTTTCTAACCAATTAAACACTCATGCCATCATTTCTTTTGTTACCTTTTTTAAGTTTCTCAGTAACACCCTTTGGTCATGGAATGCCCTCACACTCACAACCATGACATTCCAATTTTTTTTCCATATCCAAATCCACATAAACCCTCCATAATTTACTTTTCCTCTTCAATTTTATTTTATTTTATTTAGGTCCACCCATTTGAATATATATAATTTCCCTATCTCGAGGAATAAATCAATCCATATTCATATATTTCTAATTTTTTATTTAAAATTAAATAAATCAAAACCCCATCAAGATTTTTTTTTATAAAAAAAAATTAAAATTATTAAAAACTAATTAATAAATCTAAAATTCTAATTTAAGAGTTAAATTTTTACTTGAAAAAACTCATCTTCAAATACTAATAATTTCTACTGTGCATAAGGAATGGGAAAAAGGAGTTCTATGTAAAGAAGTTAGAAATTTAATTTATAGTTTTAATGCAAAAACTATCATTTTTTTAAATTTATATTTTATTTTTATATTACATTTTTACCCCTAAAAAAAATTAAGTTTAGGGTATTATAAGGTTTATATAATCACTACTATTTAAAAGGAAAGATTTAAAACCTCCTTGTCAAAAAAGATTTATCTACTATAGTTTTAATTAATGATTATTGAGTTAATAATATTTATGAGTTAATAATAAGATTTATCTACAAAGAATCCAATATATCTTTGTAGACCCCCTTTCAGGAAACCAAAGACTATTAGTTTTTTTAGGGATTTTTTATAGCGTGAAAATAATGCTATTTCACCACCTGGAGGAGCTGGTAGCACCCTAGATAAGTGGGGGGACCCCTTCCCGACGCTTGAGGCAGCTGCATGGACATGGCAGGGAGCATGGCTGGCCATGGTAGTGGTTGGAGATGACATGTTGGCTGACCGGTGAACAGGAGAACGAGTAGTAGTGGCTTGCTGAGGAAGACAAAAAGAAGGAGTTTGATAGCAAGAGAAAAAAGGCAAGGGAGACAAGAAGGAAAGAAGGAGGAAAAAAGAAAAGAGGTATTGAGGAAGAGGTTACAGGGGGAGCCAGGAAAAAGGGGGCCTCCAGAATTTTCCCGGGGGTAAGTTTTTCCATTATGTTTTTGTTTCTTTCTTTTTTTCTCTTCGTATATTATTACTGAGATGCATTGTTGTTGATTTTTGGATGGGTTATGCTCTATTCCTCATAACTGACTGTTCCTCTTTTGCTTATGTGTATGTCTGAAGATTGATTTAATTCCGTTTTACCTTCTCTGGGACATTTTCAAAGAAAAGAGACCTTCTGGCTCACTCATCTACAAGCCCACTAACTAAGAGAGGAAACATAGTTCTTAATGTTTCTTTTATTTCGCTCCTTCCATTGCTCTGTTTTTGCTGCTTTTCTCTCTGCTTTTCTTGTTTGGTTTTTCTTGAATATGAAGCCGTAAAGGGGAATGAGTCTATGGGATATCGCCACACAACTCAACCCTCACCAGTCACCATTCTCCCTTTATTGTATCTTCTTCTCGATCTCCCCATTTCCCCCGCTTTCTACTCTATAGATCAAAACTACGACCATGACTTACTGCATTTGATTCTATTGAGCATATTGGCGAGCGTGATCAACACCAAGGCAAGGAACGCCGCCGTGCTGGTTGGCCAAAAATGGCTGGTGTTGGAGAGGGGCACGCAGACCTCCCTCACCCTCCGTGGCAACGTCGTTCACAGCAATCTGTATATGATTCTGACTTGTTTTCAGGCCGTGACTCACCTTGACCTCTCTCTGCTCTCGCCTTGGGGCCACTCCTTTATCTCTCCCTCCTCTGATCCTACGCTTCTAGCTCATCTTCTTCGCCATGCCTTTCCGATGGTGACTTCGCTCACTGTCTATGCTTGCACCCCGGCCACTCTCCAACTCCTAGCTCCCCAATGGCCCAATCTCACCCGCAACAGCCACTTCGTCCATCAAACAATCACTGCCGGAGATGGAGCCTACCACTCGTCGTCGTCGCCGCCTTTCTCTTCATCAAGATCTCCGTCCAGCGGCGGAGATGGTGGTGAGACCAGCAGCGCCGGCCATGGTAGCGGCGGCGAGAGCGCCAATAGAAGCAACAACCCCCACCTCCATTCCTTCATATCATCATAGCCATCATCGATGTGCAAGCCCTATTCCCCACCGCCGGTTTGCTACTTGTTGCCACCCTTTTGTTTTTTTTAAAAAAATAAGGTGGCAGCACCCCTAGATCTTCATGGTGGACATTTGGCTGGTGGGCTCCCAAAGCCTAAGTTGTGGGTTTAGATTAGTTCATATAGGCCTTAAGCCCCATCATCCAAGTTTGGGCCAAGTATTTGGCCCTCTTAAGTCCTTTTTCTAATGTTACAAATATGTTTTTCCTAAAGATTTTAAAATCAGCTATACAAAATATCATTTTATAAAATAATTTCCTAAAATTTGATTTTAAATTCGGTTTGCAAAATTTTGATTCTCGAAAATTCAATACCGAAAATTCCTCTATGCAATTTCACTCGTTTAAATATTATGATTGTTAATTATTATTATTTCATATGTATCAATTTATCATCTTTTAAAAATCTCATTCATTAAAGTCTAATCCTTCAAAAATCCCACGTCTTAATTTAATTTTTCAATAATTCGTTTAAATCTTATTTTCATCAATTAGAATTATTATCCTATATTTATCTAGTTATTTAAAGTCTAATCCTTCAAAAATTCCACGTCTTAATTTAATTTTTCAATAATCCATTTAAATCTTATTTTCATCAATTAGAATTATTATACCGTATTTATCTAGTTATTTAAAATCTAATTCTTCAAAAATTCCACGTCTTAATTTAATTTTTCAATAATCTGTTTAAATCTTATTTTCATCAATTAGAATTATTATCTCGTATTTATCTAGTTATTTAAAGTCTAATCCTTAAAAAATTCCACGTCTTAATTTAATTTTTCAATAATTCGTTTAAGTTTTATTCTCATCAATTAGAATTATTTATCCCGTATTTATCTAATTATTTAAAGTCTAGTCCTTCAAAAATCCCATGTCTTAATTTAATTTTTCAATCCTAAAAATTCTACAATTTGTTTAAGTCTTATTCTCATCAATTAGAATTATCCTCCCGTATTTATCTATTTATTTAAAGTCTAAACCTTCAAAAATCTCATGTCTTAATTTAATCTTTCAATCCTAAAAATTTCACAGTGAGTTTAAATCTTATTTTCATCAATTAGAATTATAATCTCATACTTATCTATTTATTCAAAGTCTAATCTTTCAAAAATCCAACGCCTTAATTTAATTTTCAACTAAAAAAATTCCACTATTCATTTTTTATTCGTTTAAACATTATTTTTGTTAATTAGTATCATTATTCCATATTTATTTATTTATTTATTTCAATCATTAAAATTCAATTATTCAAAACTGGATTTCCAAATGTAACCTTTAGACTAAAAAATTCCACCATTCACTTTTATTCATTTAAACATCATTTTTGTTATCATTATTATTATCCCACGTTTACTTATTTATTTCTTCTAAAAATTTCAATAATTAAAGTTCAATTATTCAAAAATCTGACTTTCAAACTTAATTTTCAAAATCCCACTATTCACTTTCATCCGTTCAAACATCATTTTTGTCGAAATCCGAGTTTCAAATTAATTTTTAATCTCACAAATCTCACTATTCACTTTCATCCTTTCCAATATCGTTTTGATTAATTAGTAACATTATTCCATATTTACCTATTTATTTCTCTTAAAAATCTCAATCATTAAAGTCTAATTCTTTAAAATTCCGATTTCTAAATTTAGCTATTTGAAATTTCAATTGTCTTATCTCTGAACTTAATTTTCAATTCCCAATATTCCAATTATCGTATTTACCCAATTACTCATTTGTTATCATCATTATTATTGTTACCATTTTATTCGTTCATTTGTAAAAAGTCTGCCTTCAAATGATTTTCAAGATTTCCAATTTTCATAAATTAACTTTCATAATTTCTACTTCTCAAATAACTTACGATTCTGATTTCTTTCAAAATTTAACTCTCAAAGTCCCAATTTTCGCAACTTAATATTTCTTTAAGATCCCGAACCCTCAAATCGTTTTCAAAATTCCAACCTCTTTCAAATTCAATTTCTAAAATTCGCATTCTTACATTCAACCTCTAAAAGTCTGATATTTAAATAAACTCTTAAACTCCAATTTTCTAGTGATCTTCGAGATTCCAATTTTTCAATTAAATTTCAAAAATCTAATTTTCTCTCAAATAGTTTTAATTCCGCTCTGGTTTTCAAACGATCTTCTGCTCATTTTGATTTCAATAAGTATTAATAAATTTTTCATAATTCCAGAATAATGGAATATGTGACATTAAGTCATGCAAAATAAATGGGCTTTGGTGGGGGCCCATCATGGGTGACTTTATGATTGATTGTTTGATTTGATTACCATACGTGATTGATTTATCCTACTCACAGACATGCATGAGATTATTTCTAAATTGTGCACTAACCCTCTCTATTGATAGCGCATGGTGGCTCGTTGCCTAGGTATGTACCCATTTTTCCTTCAATCATGGTCTATGCATGTCCCGATTCTCACATGTGCACAATTTATCCTGGGGATTCCTTGATTTACTCATACATTGCCATGATTGCTTCAATCTTATAAGTAGAGACCCGACTTTAGGTACTTAGAAGGGTGCTACGGTTTTTTACCATACCTTCCCAATAAGTAACCTGACCCCTGAGCCCGATCCGATTTTTCACAGACCACCTTTTCCAAAATAAGGAGTCGCACTTAGGGCTTTCTTTCTTATTTTGTTACCCTTTAAAAATAAAACAAAAATAAGTGACGACTCCAAGTCATTTTCCTAATAAATGGAATCATTTTTCAAAATAAAAATCGAGCTTGCTATCGAGTGGGAAACGCATGAGCCGAAATGCGGGGTCCACAAAATGACGACTCCACTGGGATCGTAGAGGATCATTTTGAAGAAAATATTTTCTTTTTGGAAAATATTTTGTTAAGTCTAGTGAGCTAGACTTATTGAAGTGATGAGATTCGAGAATTTGAATTTTCATCAATTGGGCTTTAGCAATATAATTACTTGGAGGCTGCTTTGAAGATTGAGCTTTTTTGGCCACTTGGGCAAAGGTTTGAGAAGGCTTAGGGATATTTCCTAAAACTTGAAATTGGTTTGAAAGTGGAATTTGGGTTTGAATTTGAGAGGATTTGAGCTTTTCAATAAGCATAACATAAGATGCTTTTGAATTAGATTTGGTTTTAGACTCTGAGTTGCTCATTTTCCCTATAGAAATTCCTAAGAAAGAAAATCAATGAGAAAGTTTGAATCTCCTTTGATAAATTCTATTTCAAAATAAAAAACAGACCTGATCACTTGCCATCTAGCAAAGATATGTTTTGAAACTATGTTTTGAACATCCTTTTGAAGAATTTCTTTTGCACTTTTGTAATCAACACAAAGAAGAAATTTTTTTGTTAAAAACATCTTCTTGAAATTTTTGAAAGCATAAAACAATAGCTAAAATTTCTTTTTTGATAGTTGAATAATTTTCCTAAGGTCCACTCCATATTCCAAAATGAAAACGGACAATGGAGATTTGATTTTGAAAATCCTGTTTAAAGATACCACCATAACCTATATTAGAGGCATCTGTCTTTATGATAGGAGAGACTAAAGGGTTAATGACTCCTAAACAAGGAAGACTCTTAACCTACTCTTTGACTAGTTTGACTATGTTTGAGTGTTCCTATGTCCAAGGCTTTGGATTTTGTCTAAGCCTAAAGTATAGAGGTTTGATGATGGTTCTAAGGTTAGGATAAAAGTCTAACACATAGTTAAGACTTTATAAGAACCTTTGAAGTTGAGTTTTTTCTTTGATTTCATTTGAAAATTTACTAGAAAACTCTATTGACCTTCAAATGGGTTTAATCATACCCTGGTAGATTTCAAATCTTAGAAATCTAATCATAGTTTGAAATAGTTTGATCTTAGTGGCAGACACGACAATGTTGTTTTCCCTAACAACCTTTTGAAAGTTTTCTAGGTGTTTGAAGTGATGTTCAATAGAGTTTGAAAATATAAGTACCTCATCAATATATACTAAGGAGAAGTTAGTATAGGGATTAAAAATGCCATTAATTATATTTTGAAACTTTGAGGGAGCATTCTTCAAACTAAATGACATCACATTCCATTCATAATGCCCAAATGGAACTGTAAATGCAGTTTTATATGTGTCTCTTTCATGAAGGTAAATTTGCCAAAATCCAGACTTCATGTCAAATTTTGAGAAAATTAAAGCATTATGAAGGCACCCAATAGGGTATCTTTTGTTAGGTATAAGATACCTTATCCATTTGAGAACCTTATTTAAAGGTTTGTAGTTTATGACAAGTCTTGGAGCACCTCTTTCAATTTTTGAAGGTTTTTGAACATGGAAAGCAACACAACTCCAAGGAGAGTGGCTCTTTCTAATAAGATTTTTTATCCAAAAGATCTTTGATTTCATTTTGATAGTATTCAAGTAATTGAGCATTCATTTGAATTATTCTTGCTTTAGTGGAAATTTGATTTTCATCAAATCCATCGACATAGGGCAAGGAAACTTTATGTTTTTTTCTATCCCTAAAAGCATTAGGAATATAATAACATAGTTATGTTTCAATTTGATTTTAAATTTTTTCTATTCTTGTTTGAACTTCTTTTTGTAATAGATTTTCTTCTATTTTTTATAATGTATTTATTTGCTTATAAATTTGATATGTTGTTTTTTCTTTTAAAGGAAATTTACCTCTTCAAATTAAAGGGTATTTAATTCTTTGGTTTGTAAATGACTAGTAAATTTGAAGCAAATGTTTTTTCCTTTATAAACAGTTTTAATTCCTTCACTATATACCTTAAAAGGATAAAGTAGAGAAAGGAATGGTGTTCCCAAGATTATCTCCTTATGCATGTCTTTAACTAGCAATAGAGAAGTCTTGTGATAGATATTTTGATTACATATCCGTACATTTGAAAATTTGAAATCTATAGCCAAGGGTTGTGCATTTGCACTTACAACTCCTTGGTAAGTTTTTTTCAGAGTATACAGTTGGGATTAATCCTTCCTATACACAATTAACATCAACACCAAAATCAACTAATGCTAAAAATTCTTTTGAAAAATCAAGTTTTATTAAGAGTTTTACTTTGACATACCATTTTTGAGTTATCATTTTTGTTATAGTTTTTACAAACAATTGAGAAGATTCTCCTTCTTCTAATTGTTTACTATCATCATTGTCTTCTATGGTTTGAATCTTTTTATTTTCTAATGTTTGAAGTCTAGTTTCTATTTCTTGATTCTGAATTAACATGGTATTTATTTGAAGTTTTATTTGACTTATCTCATTTTGAAGGTCTTGAATTCCAATTGGTTTTGGCTTAAAAAATTGATCTAATATAGTTTTTAAATTGTATTGATTTGTATTTTCTAATTGTTTTTCATTATTTTGTTTTTGAATTTTTAAATATTTTTTGAAGTATTTTTTTTGAAGATTTGGATTTGGAATTTTATCTATTAATTCCATTAGGAAGTTTTGTTCACTTGTTATTACATTTACCTGTTTGATATTACAAAGATAGTTTTCTACACAATCATAGGATGATTGTGAGGAAGACTCATTTGACTCATTGGAGGAATCTTCTTCAATCAAAAGGAGTTGATTATCACTAGATGACTCTACAAAGGTTTGACTGGATGAATCAAACTGTGACTCTATTTTGATTAGATTAATCATTTATTGTTTGAGATGTTTTCCTACATCTAAGTTTGTAATTATTTCTTTGATTCTGCAATTTGGGGCGATATGTTCCTTCTTGCCATATTTGAAATATTTTATTTTATTTTTTATCAGTTTTCTTTGAATAGGAAGTTTGATGTGTTTTATTTGAATTTTTTCTATGTTTTGATTTCCTCTAATAGGGTTCTTCTTTGAAGTTTGAATATTTTTTATTCAATCTTTTTCTATTAGATCTTTAGTATCTTTCCTGTTTCGCTGAAGGAGGAAGAATTTTCTCGTACCCATATAGGGCATAGAATGATCCTAACTCTTTATTTGAGGTTCTAAGGTCCTTTTTTATGGTAGCATTTACCTTGATCAATGAATAAAGGTTTAATGCTTCTTAGTTTATGGAATTAATTATTTGGGCATAGGTTAAAAAGTCATAAGGTATAACACCATTATTTTTTTCTTTGATCCTAAGTTGGACGCTTTCTCCTAAGGATTTGGGTAACTCATTAAGGAACCTTTCCTTCCAATAGGGTTGGTTTGCATTAGGTATAGTATAGACTTTGGAAAAGTATACATCTTTATACCATGTAAAGTCTCCTAGTTTTCTGTATCTAATGTTTTGAAGGATTTCTGAGGTATGGAAGGCAGTTGGATCTCCAAGGAAATGTTTGGTTATAGCAAATATCAAGGTATGAACCAAATTTTGATTTCCTCTTTCATTCAGATTGGTTTGAACTAAAATATTTTCTTCTCCAGTGAAAACATTATCCCACCAACCTTTGAGCTGGTCAGTGAACCCTACAATCAGGTGAACATTAATCAGATGGTTAGAGTTTCCTCTAGATTTGTAGGCTTTGGAGGCTATTATCATTTCTTGAAGAATGTTTAAGATTTGATGTTCACTTACACCATCTATGTTCCATTCATAGATGTCATCTTCATCGTACTTTGCTTGGGTAATTTGATTCCTTTCTTCATACTGAAGATTAGGAGAGGTAGGTCTAGGATAATAATTCCTAGTTTTGGTTTGTTGTTTGAACTGGTGGTTTATCCTATTCACCTGAGGGTCTTGTTCCTCAAATATTGATTTTATTTGATTAATTTTTGATATTTCTGTTATAACATTTACTGAATTTGTATTTGAAGTTGAGGGTTTGAGCGATATATCTAGTTGTTCTATTATTTTCGTTAAACATTTGATTAGTTCATATTTGAATTTTTTGAAAGTTTAATAGTCTCTTTCCCTACTTCCGCGGGTTTGAAAATCTAACGATTTTTGTCTAAATTTTTATCTAAAAATTGAGGTAGAGTGATTTGACTATTAATTGGAGGTGTATCAATTTGTCCTCTGTCTTATCAAGTTGAGGGGAAAGAATTCCTAAAATTTGATTAGTAAAATTATTTTGTTGTTGAAGGCTTTTACAGTCTTTTAATGTTGTTGTTCTTCCTTCATTTTATTTTGAGTTTATTATTTTGAAAAGGGAGGCTATTATTTCAGTATTTTGATCAGTTATGGTTATTTTTTCAAAGGAGGATAATTTGAAACTATGGTTTTGTTTGAAGTTGTTTTCCAGGCTTGACCTTTTTGAAACATATTGACTTCTAGGAAAGGGTAGTCAATATTGTTATTTGAAGTAAACATTTCAAAGTATGTAAACATGATTTCATGTATATATATATATGGAGAGAGAGAGAGAGGAAAAACTTATGGTGATAGAGAGATAGGAAAAATGTGTTTTCATCTTCTGATATGACTACATCAGTAAAATGAGAACCAACTTTTCCTATTTCAAATTAAGTCACATCAAATTAAGCAGACTCTGCAAAATACTGATCTCCATCTCATAGTTTGTGAATGGATCATAGGCTGAAAATGAATTATATGTAATCTACTTAATTTACCAAAGGTAATGAAATTTAATTTACAATCAAATCAATTAAGACACTAGGATACTAATCACTACTATACGTACATAAATCATATTACATTTCTGTAACATTACTTTTCTTCAATACTTCCCCTGATCAAGTTACATATCAAGAACTGAAAAAATTATAAGGCAATCAAATGAAACAAACCAAGAAAACAACAATATTGAAAGAGTTATGAAATATCACCAAATGAGATCCAACAGTAAATTAAGAAACTTTATATAATCTTTCTTACCTTAGGGCCATGTATGGAGTTCCAATTGTAGGCCTATGGCCAATGTTGATAGGCACATGCCTAGATCTTAGACACCCTCAAGATGAATAATAGCAGTTACTCTAGGCGCTCCTACTGCATAGGCAAAAACAAGTTAGTCGATGTTTCTTGGCAATTGGCTTTGGCTTGGACCTTGGTGGTTATGTCGATTTTAGATAGATATGTTAATAATCCAATGCCTATATTCAAAGATTGATGATATATATGAAATATATCAATTTGGAAATGTTGATATAAACATTTAAGGTATTTAAATCAGTCCATTTTCAACAATCTAGCATTCAAAAGTGTACGAAATGATTATAACTTGAAAGTTTGAATATAAACTGAGGTACAATATTCCTAGAGGCTCAAGTCTCCTTGGAACAAGGCTTCACATCACATATTTATGTGGCCTTATGTTTGAGTTAAGCACCTTATCTATTGGCGAGTTCATCAATAATAAGCTTTTTGTAAGAAATTGGAGACCTAAAATTACTATAATACTCCTTTTCTTGAATATTAAATTTTCTTAAAAGTGTTATCCATTATCAAACATTTATATCAATGGTGGAAACTAGTTTGCTAACAAAGTGAAGGTCAAAGTCCTAATTATCATTTCGCTAAACAATGTAATATAGTATTATACAATTATTGCTTTTAAAAGAAAATTTACAAGTCAACCAGCAAAATATATGATTATACCTTTTTCCAACTTCACTCACACCATTGAGCTTTATAATCTGATGAAACAAAACTAAATCAAAATTATACAAAAAATAAAGAATTGGAGAAAACAAGCCCATAAGCACTTGTACTTTAAAAGAGGAAATAGGATACCAATTGTAGGTTTACTTTAAAGAAACCTTACAAAATATTTTTAAAATTATAGGAAAACCCTCGTACCTTAGAAAAGATTGGGGTGAATAGTCTACCTTTTGGTGATGTTCACATCTTGAGAGGAATGACTTCTTTCTTAGTAGATCTGATGATGGTGTTGATCTATGGGAAGAGATGATTAAAAGGCTGCGTTGAATTTTAGCGAGTGAGAGAGAAAGGAACACCCAAAACCCTAAAGCAAAAAATGAATTAATAACTTAAATAGATTCCATTTTTTCCTAATTATGACGTGTCTACCTTAGTAAGGTTTTTATGGTAGTGATACCATTTGGATAATTAAGTCATTGATTTTGATGGATCTTTTCCATTTGAATTTTTAATACATAAACTTAATCTTTTTTACTTGGGGTAATATATTTGGTATTTAGGATTTAATTTTTAATAATATGCTTTTAGTAGATGGTTTAGATATGTCCCAGTGTAATAAGTAGTCTTGCATTACATTATCTACTATGGAGTAGGAGTGTGTTGCGTGTTCAAGGGATGTATGGGAAGTTGTTTATTTGATGATATACTTTCAACACCTAGAGTCATGACTTGAGCTAATAAGTTTATCAAGATCTAAGCATTGATGGTGTTGCTACTCTATTGTATAGCAAGGATCCAATTAGTCACATTGTAGGACAAAACACCTAGACAATTTATTGTACTACATTCAAGATGTTGTTGCTTAAGGGGAGGTAGAGTCAAAACAAATAGACAATTGATACAACTACACACAACATAGAAACAAAACACATGAATAATACTATGGTTGACTAAATTAATTGGATGACATCAAACTAACATTGATTTAGTATAATTATTTTGGAGCCTAAATGAGGAGTATGATGAGATGATAATTATTTTGTCATGAAAATAGTGAACAACATAAATTAAAATCTTGAAATGTCATCTTAGCTAACCTAGTATATGATTTTTAATAGTTGAAAATGAAATGATTCATCAAAATATTTGAATGTGGGATCTTAAATTGGTGTTTGACCAATAAATATGGTAATAAACATATATTAGGCATATATGAAGTGACCAAGCCAAGATTTGTATCATGTTATTGTAGGCAATCTCGAATCTCTTCGTTCCTTATCCTATGATTAGGTTAAGTACATGTGAATCTTTCTAAGTTTTTCTAAATTGTATGCACAATGGAAAAATTGTTTTTTTTTTAAAAAATAATAATAAGATTTAGAATGTGCATTAGAAAACATTACCTTAGATTTGGATGTTCCCAAATCTAATTCACGTAGTAAAGGAAAAGATCGAAGTTATCGAAGGTCTTGAACGCCCAAGAGCTTCGACCTGATGACTTTTCCTTGATTTTAGATCTCAATTGGTGAGGAGGAAGGAAGGTTACAGGCTATGGTTCTCTTTCTCTTTGAATAGTGAAAGATAACTCACTTCAAAAAAGTAATGAAAACCTTATCATTTAAGGGGTATTTATAGGATTCCCTAACCAGGTTTAAGTGACTTAAGCATACTAAAGGCTGAAATCACTTAATTTAGTTCAAAATGAGTTTTAATTGATTAATTAACCTAACATAGTTATCTAATTAATTAATTAGCCAAATCAAGAGACTTTGTTCACTTATCCCTATGCAACCTTGCATAATTGCCAAAACACCCTTATACGTAAAAGTGAACCAAAAGTCATGTCATCAAGGTATATGAGCTTAGGTGGGATCATTGAGACCTATAGGATAGTACTAGCTACCCCAAAATCTAATTTTGAAGTTGATTTAACATTCCACTATAGAGAATCAATTACACTATAATACTTTATGTAAATGACAATGAGACGCTAAGTGGTCAAGCCCATGACTTATTATCCATTGCATTCAATATCCCTATGAACTGGTGTTTGTAGTCTAATAAGGTAAAAACTATTAACCTTTCAAGATTACCTCTGCTATATTTGAATTACAAATCCTCTTATTATATATTTAATTGATATATCTTAACTCTCCAAGAGTTTATGTCAAGTTCCATTACTATGTTACATGAACATACCTCCTTAGGATCACCTAAGGGGACACTCTATCTCAATCTTATTAGATTTCATGGTATTTCTATTAAAAATACTTATTATTACAAACTTGCATCAATAGTAAACTAATTCATAAGGAACATATGATTAGCTTACAATCTCATTAGTAGGTCAAAGTCACTACTAACTTTAACACAAATTCAATTTTCTCTCAAGGTTAAGAGATAAAACAATGAAACAACTTGGTGAAATCATGACTATTTGATAGCTTTATGTCATGATTTACCATAAGTCTTGTATAATGTGTAACCATACATACTAGTGTACTCATCATAGGAAACTTATCCTGATAACCAAGACCACCCATTCCTCTAATTATGAAGTAGCGTACTATAACCTCTAATGGGTTGCCTAGGCCTATGATTCGGTTATGAACAAGTCATCTATTTATGATGAACCTATTACTTGAATTTTTTTTGCAACTCTTAATACACTCAAATCATGTACAATATAAGAAATGTATGTCAAAATTCTTACAAGGTATAATGTATAGGATTAGGATAAATAAAAATGAACTAAAAATTTATTAATAAATAATAAAATTTTAAATTTATTATATCATGTCATGTTTTTGTGAAACCTTTAAAATATTAAGAACGCCATTTCATAATCATGAATTAAACTTTAGTTTCAACTTCTATCAAAGGCTAAATGAGAAAAGGTATCACAGAGGAGGCCTCAGCCAATGAGTAAGATGCACTGTTATACCAAACAATAAGTGGAAAAATACAATTTATTAATACTTGAGACAAAAACATAAGAAATAAAAGGATGATTTTACACTCAAACCAAGCATTTATTTATAATGAAGTGCAGTCTCCATGCGCACATGAGATTGTAGTTACAGCATAAAGAAAGGCAAGGAAATTAACACATGTGGACTTATTGGAAAATCATACAAATTATTGAAGGACGACCTTAGCTAGGCTAACAGTCTCCTAAATATGCCATCTTTTATATATCTTTGCATTCATCCATCTCCTCATCGTCTTTGATTTTAGATGGTGAGGATGTGAAAGTAACAGGAAGCAGTGGACGATTGTTCACAGTGAGGCTTAGCACATCAGCTCTCGAATAATGTCCTACTGCATCGAACTGGAACTTTGCTTTAGGAATCTCGTTACGAACATCTACATATCAAGTGATCATAACAATATTTCATCAGTCCATGATAGATATCATATAATATTAAGTCTTCGATAAAACTAAGTTTGCATTCCTCTTAAACCTAAAGAATCGACTCATTTGCCTTATCTGCATACTGAAATATTTGGATATATAATTGGAGAACTTAGGGCCATACCAAGATCAGCTGTGAAGAGGCCTTCTCCTTCATAATTTGGTCCTGGTAGAATTTTGCCATGGGGCGAAATGATGACACTACCTCCAACCCAAACAATAGAATCTGG
The DNA here is from genome assembly GCF_030704535.1 of Vitis vinifera. Classification (NCBI taxonomy): domain Eukaryota; kingdom Viridiplantae; phylum Streptophyta; class Magnoliopsida; order Vitales; family Vitaceae; genus Vitis; species Vitis vinifera. Next base: position 17,092,684 of record NC_081806.1, read on the forward strand.
AGTGACATCTTCTTCTGTAGGACTGTAAAGATACTCAGGTGGAGGTGGGTAATCTTTCCTCCGACAGAACTGGATGGGTGAAAGAACATAGCATCCACCCTCAATAGCGACGTGTCTCATTGTAGCTACCCATGTATCCCTGGAATCGGCAGTAGGAGCACAATATATCTCAATACCTATATAGATGTACATTCGTATTTTGTGATCAATCAATCCCATACCAAAGCCATAATGTATTTCAAGCCTATTTATAGGCTAAAACCCTAACAACTTAAAAAAGAGTACTGACGTATTTCAAGCCAAACCATATTAGTTAGTGAAGAAAAAGAAATGGTAAAAGATATACCTTTGCCATACATTGCTGTCCTGAAAAGCGGCATTCTATTTTCCCAACAAATGACCGAACCAAGTTTTCCATATGGAGTGTCATAAACTGGAGTTGTCGAGCAATCTGCGAAACCCCAGAAGAGCCGCTCCCAATATGTTGGCACGAGTTTCCTATGTTTTCCAAGGTAATTACCTTCAGGATCAAAGAAGAGAACAGTGCAATACAATGTGTATCCATCTCTCACAACAACACCTGTCACTAAGTAGACTTTGTATTTCGCAGCCATTGATGCCAATCTATCCACTTCAGATCCTGAAAATACATTAATATGAGATCAAAGATGAAATATGTAAGCTGATGGTTCATCAAAAAGCATAAGTAGATTTTTTTTCTTGGTTCATTAATCAAACATGTCTTGTTTCAATAACTAATTAAGTGGTTCAGTTCTTTAGCAATTTAAGGGAGAAAGAGAGAGGTAACTGACCCGGCACATTAATGGCAGAAGCATGGTACTTGAGGAAACTTTCTTTCCCTCTTGGTGACTGGTCGGCGAAGTTGTATCCCCGGGGATACCCACCGATAAATGCTTCAGGAAACACAACCAGTTGGGATTCTACTGCAGCTGCTTCTTTCAAAAACCTCTCAGCCTTATCTTCTCTCAAAAAATGTAACATGGAGAGATCATATATCATTCCCGTTGAAAAATTGTAACCATGTAATTTTAAATATTGGAGGGTACATTACTGAATCAGCAATATACAAACCACCCTATAAGTTAAGGAATAAAATATAATAAATTTATTAATTTTTATAAGTTATTTTTTTATGAATATAATATACTCTTATTTACTTTTAAAAAAGAATTTAGTAATAAGTAATTTTCCTCATATGAATGTTTGTTTAAATTATTTTGATTTTAAACACATAAACTTCGAGTGGTAGTGGGATATGAGAAACATTGAAAGACTTTTTTTAGGTTTAATAAGTGATTTAACTAAAAATAGTTTTAAAAGTACACTTTGTTGAAAGACTTTCCAACTGAATTATTAACATAAACACCGTATAAACACTTTGTCCATTATCTATCCAACAAATCATTTTCTCCTAACAAAAGAAATATTTTCGTTAGAATAAGCAGAAAAAAAATCATATAAATTGAAGGATGGTGTCGAATAGAAAAATATTTCTCTTCAAGTCGCGATAAACTGCTCCACCTCTCATCAAATCAACTCAAATTCTTGTCTATTCAAACTTTCAACGTAGCTGGCCTACTTCATCTCTTTTAAGAAGCCACACCATTTTCAATAAAGTTGATCCGTACCTGCTATCTGTTCAGAAATAACTTCCTTTCTCGATAAAAGGTCTTCTTATGAATTAGGCTTGTAAAAATTTCTTTGTTATTTATAAAGATTATAAGATCAGAGTGCTTAAACTTTAATGCCCTCAAAAGGACTCTCTTCTACATATATGCCATTTTCCATAATTACGTCCACTTTACAGTGTCAATAAATTGTTGGACACGTTATTTTTAATTTTTAGTACCATGGAGCTGTTTAAATCCATTCCCATTTGACTTATATCCTCCTCGTGGAGAAGCCTGTATATCTCTTTGGAAAGTAAATGATTCTTTCCTAATTCCTCACTCTCGCTTCTCAAAAGCATCTCTCTTTCATTCTCTCTTGAAAAAAATTTCAACTCATATATACTGAGGTGAGTTTGATTCTTTTATGGTTAGCTTTAATTTTTCCTGATTAGGTTGATGCTTTTACTGTTGGTTGAGAGTGGGATCAACGAATTGGATACAGAAATGGCCCCTTGAGCTCTTTGGAAGCTCTTTTGAAGAACAAACCTCCAACATCTATAGCTCCTTAGCCTGGAGCTACGTATATTCTTAGCTTTATAATCTTTTGATGTTGTGGTTTAGTTTGAAGGTCTGATACATTGATACCTACCTCTGAGGGTTATCCTTTTGAATTACTTGAACACAAGCAACAGTTTGTGGTGAGTGCTCTCAGTACCCTAAATTTCTTAATATTCTAATACAAGACAACAACTTTTTACTTTTATTTTTTGCAATATAAGTTGTTTCTTATGGATGAAAAATCTTAATGGAATGAGCAAAATCGAAAAAAGGTATGTAATCATTTAAATTTTACACATTTGAATAAAATTCAAACATTGAATTCAATCATGTCACACTTACATACGTAACTCCGTGTTGAACATTTTCCTACTTATGCCAATAAAGTCAAGCTTATTTAAATGCATGTCCACTTAGAACTTAATTTATTTAGATTCATTATGATCTTTGTAAATAGTTATTATATTAATATATAAAGAAAAATATACATAACTTTATAAATTTCATAAATTATTTTTGAAGTGTGAATGGCAAGAAGTGAACAAATATAAAAATTGAGGAATTTTGCATCATCTCTCCTTGTTGGAAAAAAATTATGAAATTTATTTTCAATTTGGGGTTTATGAGAGGTTTAGATTAATTTTGAGGATTGCAAACATAGATATGAAATCTTTGTAAATATCTTTAACATCTTTCATAATTGGAAAAATTGTGTTTTGGGCCTAGTTGGGTCCAAAAATTAAGCTTTGATCCACATAAGTGAACCATTTAAGCCCAAGACTAAGTGTCAAAATTGAGAAGAATGATATGAATTTTTAATATTTCTAGAAATAGCCTTTGTTGACTATGAAATAAAAAAAATAAAAAAATTCAGATAGGATATCTTGCCCTAATTTTGCTCACTCTTCAACATTTTAGTCTTAGACAGTGGTTGTTTTCCTTTCTCCCTCCTGATTTCCTTCCTCACTTCTATTTCATCTTTGTGCCTCTTTTCTTTTCTCTCAATTTCATCTCTCCCAACCATTTGATTTTAGCCCAAATACATTGTCGTAATCTCTCTCCCAATTTAAGTTCGTCATCTATTATTCCCTCGTCAACCCCCACTAGTGTTGCCCTCCGTGCCGACCATAGTTGGATATTTGAGGTTAGTAGGTTCTCCAACATTGCCCTAATCTCTCTCTTGATTTTAGTTTTTTGTCTATTGTTCCCTTGTTGATCCCCAGAGGCGTTGCCCTCTGTGCAAACTGTAGTTGGATATTTGAGGTTAGTAGGTTCTCTAAATCTCGCCTTAGATTTGCTTAATCCTATATTTTGTTTAATCCTTATTCGTATGAGGAGAGGGATTCTCGTTTTCTGTTAACCTTCAGTTTACAAAATCAATTTTGGGTGCTATTAATATTTTTTGTAAATCTATCCCATAATGGAAATAGTTCTTATTTATTGTAGTGTTTTTTATGCTGAGATACATAGGTGACTTGTAAATTTTTGGTGCTTGGCTTTTTTATTTTTTACATTGACAGATTTTTCCAACATAATTTTGGGAATGGAATGTTTCGAAATTAATATTTGTTTTTTTTTTTTTGAACCAAATTATGGGAATGAAATGTTTTGAAATTATTCACTATCCCTACATAATTTTTGGATAGTAGTATTCATCTATACCTTGTTTTATTAGTGATACTCACTAGTGGCCCCCGTTTTCTATATCAAGATAAACAAGCTTAGTTGTTATCTACCTTTTATGAGTGGTTATGAATTGTTCTCCTCATGACATAAATTGAAACCATTCATGCGCTTGAATACAGTGAGTATCTAAATGCAATTCTATAATGGCACCAAGAAATACAATGTGCCAATATTCTTTAAAAAAAAAAATTATTGACCATGTTACGTTTCAGCTTTGTAAACCAGGGTCATGGGATCAAATTCAATAAACATTGACTCACACTTACCTCAATATGAGCATAAACATGTGTTTTGTGTGAAGGAATGGATAGCTTATATGACTCATCAACACCAATTTGTAATTGTACAACACACAAAATTTCATTGGCAGAATTTACATTTCTTCGTTAAAATAAACAAAATAGTGCAAACTGAAACGAACTTCGAACAACTTTTAGACACTTTCATGTGAATATGAAAATAAAGTTCTAATGAAAAAGGAAATCATACACTACTATTTTCCTTAAGGAAAATATTTTTGTTCCAAACCTTCGACTCAAGGTTTGATTTCCACATTAGAAAAATTCTCATCAAATAGAATGCACAAAACATTACTATAGTTCCCATACCAAGTCAATTTTTAAATTTTTGTAAGCATAAATTGAAAATATATGAACAGTAAAACTCTTATGCATTACAAGAACTAAAAAATGAATCTCTTATCTTCATTCAGAAAGAAAAAGTACTTATTCAAAAGTTATTTTCAAATTATGATTTAACTTCAATAAATAAAAGGGTTTGCTTGAACAATGTCAAGTGTACTGATTGGACTTGGTTTTCTTAATCAAGACTATGAATCAATGTTAAGTTTGCTTTAATGATAGTAAGTTTTTGATTATGTTAGTAGCTCTGAGTCATATGTGCATGAGCATAAGTGCAAATGATTCTATGAACAAGTTGTGGAACCTCAAATTAGTTCATCAATGTAAGGTTGAAGACCTAATAGGCTACTTCATTCATAGGAACCTGAATTGGTTTATGAAGATTATGGAGTATAAGATCACATATGTTATTGAGGAAGCTGGGATTTAGGGCTTGATAGTTAAAAGTTATAGTAGAAGTGATATTTTGATGCCTAGGTTAAATGTTTCAACAACTACTATGTCTCATATATTTGTTATTTTCTTTGCTTCAGTGCATTATTTTGATTTTAGAGAATGTTTTATATTTTTTCATGCTTGTCTTTATGAAAAAAAAAAAACCATTGAAAATTTACCAATGCTAAGTCATGCTAGGGTGAGCATCTCTTAGGGTCAGACAACGCACCCACTACACTTTGGCCCATGTAGTTGCAATTGTCAATATAACAGAAAGAACACAAAATACACAAAAAGTAACCAAATATGTTTGTGTTATTACCTATTATTAGATCAATTGATTGTGAATGGATTGAGTAATTAATAGTTACAAGTTATTCATCATGAAAAATATGAACCAAATTTCTATCAAGTGTACAAACCCGACCTAGGAAACAAGTCAGCAACTAAAAAGCTAGGCATTGAACTACAACAAGTGTTTATCTACCAATTATAATTGTTCTGCTATACAAATCTTGTTTATCCATCAAACTAGATTGAGGGTTATTTCCTCTCTAAATTTAGAGTCATATGGTCTTCTTCCCTCTTGTCCTGAATAGATGGTTGCGTCTAGGTTTCAACTAACATATTCATTTTCTAGTCATTTATCCATCTTAACATCTCCATTTTAGCGTGCTTATTTTATGTGGGCAGACACCATTACTATAGTGCCTGTATCTAGCAAAATCACCCTTTAATGTTAACCTAACAACCTAAAACCACTTCCCCACAACAACTATCATGCTTTAATCTTGTAGTTAATGTTCACTTCATTATCCATATATAAATGATCAATTGAAAGAGAACCAAATAGTCACTTGGCCATCAATTCTTACAATTCCCCCACCTCTACTCTTGTAAAAATTTAGAAATTCTATTCTAGGCTTATTGGTTTTTTTATGGAAAGGCAAACAAAAAAAAATAAATTATGCCACTCAAAGAACACCACAAGTACGTGGGACAATTGTACTCTAGTTAGTGAAGTTATATTTTATAAAATTTAATTTCTGTTTAATTTAAAATCCTTAGATTGGAAGGCTCCTTTTCATAGTTATAACTTAAATAAAATCCAAATGATTTACACGTCACGTAGGAAAAAAGATAAGGGTCTTATGTGAGACTTAAGATAAACATGATTTGGAAGTGATTTACCTATTTCTCTTTCAATACTCATGCTTTTCAATGTATCAGTTCTTTATCACATTAATACATCTTGTGTCCATGCTCTCATTCAAAACTTGAACTTCTTTTCCTTCCATCATCAAATCATTTTGAATCCTTGTCGATGAAATGGGATGGATGGAAGTGATAGAAGCATTTGAAATGAGCTCTCACTAACATCAAATTCCTTGCTTTAGATAAAATTCCCTTCCTCTAAGAGGTTGTATGTCTCTTAACATTTTTTATCACTACTACGATCAATGCAAAGAAGTTTGAGTAGTTGTTGCTTTGGGATGTGGAGGTAGGGGGTATAAAACCTAGCAAACTTGCTTGGTTGTGGGAAGGGGTCATTCCAACTGCTTTGTTCAAATTCCTCTTAGGTGAAAGCAACATGAAATGTAGAAGTGGGGAGGTTAGCAGTTTAGAAAAACATGCTGAGTGAACTCATGACTTCCTAACGACTAAGACTCCAATAGCATTTTAAGCTATCGAATTGCCCCAAATCAGCTTGATGTGCATTATTGCCCCATCATTACCTTACATCTAAACTTTTGAATCAACTTTGTAACTTAACTTTGTATCAAGGGCCAAGTTGTTAGGAAGTCATAAGTTCAAACCTCATCGTATTGTTTATTTCTCCAATTTATTGAAGCTACGTGCAATTCCAAAAGAAAGTAAAGGCATACATTTTTCTTGACTTTCATAATTTATGCTTGATATGAATAAATGTTGATTACTTAGGGTATATTTGGATATATTTATTGGCTATTTTTTGTGTTTAAAATCATAAATCAAAGGATAGTAGGAATTTTTGTAAAATATGCAAGAACTCTTTAAGGTTGATATATAAAATTGTGGAAAAAAATTAAGGTATTATAAAACTTTAAATAGTTTAAAATTTAAATATTAAAAATTAAAGTTCAATTTTTTAATATAAAAATAGTTTTTTTTTATTATAAATTTTTTTGTGTAGTATTTATTAATTTTTAGAGAGAGGGCGTGAGAAATGTATTTATATCAATTTACATGATGTGTTTTAAGGAATGTACATTATGACGCATTAGGAATGTTATGTTACTTGGGGCTATAAATTATGCGTTTTAAGAAAATTGTCTTAGTCGATGAATTGGTATTTCAATATGAATTATACAGTTATCTTATTTTATTTTATTTTCTATTGAGAACAGTAGAAGACCAAAAAGAGTTATACATCCAAATGACTTAAGAGAAATGTACATGATAATCAATGAACATAACTCAAACTCAACATCTTTTTAACGGGTTTGGGTTAAGTATAAATGAGTTTGAGTTAAATTCTTATCAAGTTTGCATAACTTGTTTAATTAATAGGTAGTTTTATTGGTCAATCGACATAAAATAAATGTTAATAATGTGAGTTTGTGGCTAGGTAAAGATGGGGGTCAAGTGTTTACAGAATTACAGAGTAATTGGGAATGTCCAACCCAATATCTTCAATGGTCCATCTACCAACTAAAATTGGTGATGGCAGAGGTGAGACTCCTCATGGTAAGGTGCATGTGGTGATTGGGATGATACCCCCACGTGAATATACAAAACTCCATCCTCATGCACTACACTCTACAACCCACTCCCTTCCCCAAATACCGAATAAATACCACAATAATCATAATAAGTTTTATATTTCCAAATGATGTACAATTTGATTACCTTCACTATTAAAATTTAAGCCTAGGAAAATCTGGTAAAGTAACAAGTAACAACTAATAATTTGTTAGGTTTGTCCCTCCAAAGAAGTTTCAATTGTTGCAATAATAAATATTTGAAACTAAGGTTGTCGTATGGCTCGCTGCACACAAGAAGGAGGTGTCACATTATGAATTGAGGACGTTCAATTTCTTGACGCCATAAGTACCACCCCAACCTAATGAGTGAGTGTTTATCTTGCAAACTAGGTATATGTTGAAATGGATTGCTCCATATTTTAAGTTCCTTTGTTACTTATAATTCCACAATTAGTAACGTCTTTGTCATAATATTGTATTAGGCATGATTGTGGAGTGTTTATTATGAAATTCATGGAGTCGTGGTCAATGGGGGAGTTGTCCAAATCAATCGATGTTATGTAGAAGGAACTATGTATTATCATCTCATTAATGCAAAAAAATAGTATAAAAGGCGAAATTCATTATTTTGCTGATTTTTTCAGTTAAACTTGAATGAATGTAGGGAATGTTGAAACAGTATAGACTGAAGATTATGAGTAGTTTGTTGTTTTCAAAACAAAATGCACATTGACATCGTTTCATGAGGGATTAATGGGGACTGTATATTTTGATGACACAATATAAATTCAATTTGGTTATAATTTATGTTGGACAAACGAAGTAGTGTAAATTTTGTCTTATGATGATAGTTGCATAATTGAATAATGGCACTATAGGATAAGTAAGAAGTTGGACTGCTTTTGGAGACAATGACAACAATAATTAAATTGATTGTGTAACTGAACAATGGCACTATGGAAGAACATGTCATGAAGTGCTATGACAAATATAGGGGGTTGGAAAGAAATTGCACACATTAATTATGATGAAAGTGATAGTTACAACATCTTATGTAATAAGAAAGTTTTTGAGTTAAATTGATTGTAATTATATTCGATTTGTACATGGACAATTAAAACCTTTGTTTCTGATTGTAAATGTATATTCATTATTACAGGAACTAATTCAATTGGAATTATACATAGATTTTACTTGGTTTATTGTAGATTCCATAATAGGGTACATTAGGTGTTTGGACTATAATATAATATGTTTTATTATTTATTATTAGACCCATGTTTTTTCATTGTATTGCATTTGTATTTTTGATTTATTAAAGTTTTATTTCGTATTGTACATCAACTTTTGGAGGCCATTGCAATGTGATTGGTAATTGTAAGAGTAAAATGAGGTGTTATGGTGGTAGCATATTAGGTACATTGTGCTAAAGTGTATAAGCAATAGGAAGGAAGGAGGACTTCAATTGCAGAAGTGCTTGTTTTTGGTGATTAGGATAGAAGAGACAAGGCAAGTAGAAAAAGAGGAAGAAGAAGGTGAAGATGTAGAACTGAAGTAGTGGGCTTGGCTTCGCCATTGTTGAGTTCACTTCTTTCCTTGTCCAGTGAAATAGTATTAACTATTGGGGGGAATATGCTTAATGAAATCATAGATGTTAGGCTCTCAAATGTCAATTGCTTGGCATCTTCTTAGGATTTTAATTTTCCTTCTACTCAATTGGAAAATCCTATAATAAGGTCGACTTAAGCATATGGTCTCATCCAATAATGTCAAAGCTTTCCCTTTCCTTTAAAATTGACTGCACAATAACACTTTTATCAGACATACGTATTTATATTTAAAACTTTCATATAGGTCTTGTACTTTTCCATCTGTAGTGCGGATAAACCCTCATGCCAATATTATGACTAGGCCCTCCAACGAATCTTCAAACTATATAAATGGTATAATCTTAACTTTAACACCATATGTTGGTTCAAAGCACTATGTAAAAAACCTTCTTTCCAAACGTATATCAACCATATTGTCTAGGTATGTTTGAAGGCATAAATTTTATATTTAATTTTTTCAATTAAGCATATTATTAATGTTTTAGGCAAATATGAAAGAAAAGCCTCATGCATAGATTTTTTATTTGGTTGCATCAGTATAAACAAATACATGAAAAATGAAGGCAAGATCTACATTGTTTTTGTTGGAAGAAGGTCGAGTGTATACACAATTTGGCCTGAATGTCAAGCTCAAGTAATTGGTTACAAGGGTTGCATTTATAAAATCGTACAGAACTCATCATGAGGCTGTATCAGCATGGGTGATGTGTGAGCCTTGATGGAAAAAACCTGATGCACCTATTGCATCCTTAGAGCCTGCAAAGGGTGGCCAACTGGTAGATGACCAAGTATTAAAGAAGATTGAAGATTGGAAACAAAATTTCCTTGCTCCTGTTGTTCTCAAATGTGTTGTAACATTCACGATCATGTTTGTCATTCAAAAGTTCTTTTAGGTATGCTTTAATGTGGTGTGACTAAGCTACATGTTGTATTTGTATTACGTGTCTTTAATGCAATGGTACTCTGACTTTTCATCCTTCATTATTTATTTTAGTTTTAAAACAATACTAAAGCAACATGAAACAAAATAAGAAATTACAAATTTTGGATGATTAAATTTAAGAGGGAAAAAAGGGACATGAGTGAGCAAGTTCTTCAAAATTCTTTAAAATCCTTAAAAATGGGCTACCTTGCACACCCTTATATAGTTAGCACATGTACCTTGTACACTTAGTGTGAATGCCTTGTACACTTGCACATTTACATACACCTATAATGCAATGTGTGCATATGGGTGAGTTAACTATGTTTCCATTGTCATGGCTTAGGAAAAGAAGTAAAAAAAATGAAATCAAACCTAACCATGTATCCTTCATCATCATTTATGAATACGAGGTGATGGAATGAACATGTATGAGGTCAAATAAATGCATGGGTTGCACGTGATCAACACATAAGTGTGAGGAATGTCTCTCATCTCATGTTTGGAAAAGGGAAATGAGCGAGTTAGCTCCTCAAAATCATTTGAAATCCTTCGAGATTGGTACCCTTGTACACCCTCGTATAATTACCATATTTGCCTTGTACACTTAGTGTAAAGGCCTTGTACTATGGTAGAAATTCAATGCATCTACAACACATGAATCCATATGGGTAGGGGAACCATGTTCCAATGTCATGACTGAACAAATTTTGAACAAATTTGATGCCAGATTATAGTTCTATTAATCATTATTGTGGTAAGTAACATGAACATGTACGAACTCACAAAAATGAATGGGATAAGTGTGTGATCAAGTAATGTGTGTGACGAATGTCCCTCATCATTGGAAAATGGAAATGAGCAAGTGAGTTTTTCATATACCTTTCAAATTGTTATGGATAGCTACCTTGTACACCCTTGTATAGTTGAATAGCAAAAAAATGTGCTTTTTTATAAGGAGAGTGTTTACAAAGCATATAATTCTAGAGAGGAAGTTGTCTGAGTCTGGTGTTCTATGAACCAAGATGGAGGAGAAGTGATGAATCTTTAACTACTGGCAAACCAAAGACTTAACATATGGTTAGCAATCACTGTTCCATCCAAAATATTTCATATCCATATGTAATCAACTTCATTGTTGGCTTCTTTGTAGCATGTGTTTTCCTTATTGTAATATCTAATTTCACATAGGTTGTTCATAATTGTCATGAGTAAGAATGTCCAGTAATGTGGTTTTGATAGTATTCATAGGTACTATGTAATTATTATTATCAACTTTGTAGTTCACAAATTCAATTTAATGTTAAAAAGACAATGCACTATTTTGTATCAGTAGTTTGTGTAGGAAGGTATTGTTTTTATTTCTAATTTTTCATGTTGGTATACATAAAGTTGTGAACATTGTTCCAAAACACAGTACTCGTGTGCTGTGAATTTTTTGGACACTTCTTATTGAAAAGACTACTCACTATTTGTATGAGGTATCATTGCAAGAATTTATTATATGTATTGCATTTCTATAGTTTTTGTCTACGTAAAGTGGGGACCCTCAAAGCATAACACAATCATATGCAGTTCATTTTTCCACACTAATTCTTGAAAAGACTAATCACTTTTTCATTGCACTCTTTATTGTAGGAAGTTATTTTGTTTATTGCAATTCTGCCGTGATGGCCTACATAAAGTGGCAACCCTCAACCATTGTAACAGTTTAGTCACTCAATGTGGTGTGACCAAGGTTGTTATGGCAAGTATTAAAGTGTTTCAATGGTGTCCAATTTGACAATGTACCTTTTGAATCATATACTATGTGATTTATCTCACAAAGCATCCATTGGCCTTGTTAATTTAATGATCTAAGAACCAGATTGTAATTTTTTGAATCATCAATAAGTACCTTACTTGCAAACATACTCATGTTTATTTTAATTGAATTCATGAAATTAAAAGATGTTATTACACATTACGATGCATTTAGTCTTATTGTGGCATGTCATATGAATGCAAACTCTGTCGCATTTAAAACTTTTATTACAACATGGTATGAACCTAAGGATGTTGTTTTCACACAACACCACATTCCAAGTTTGTTACTGTCACTTACCTTAATCACCTTTGGTATTTTCATCAAATATTTCAACAACCAATTTGTACTTTGGTACGATGAGTAATTGAGCTACTTTAATTGGGTCCACACTTTTTCCACATTCTGATGCAACATGGAGCAGTTCTTTCAATATGAAATATCTATTTTTTCGAATAGTCATTTTGTTCTCTTTGTGAATGCAGTTCAATTCCTTACATAATTAAATCATTCCATTCATATCCATCGTTCTTGTACGACGACATGGTATAGGTGCACGAAGAACTTGGAGTTAACACGATACTCTCATTTTGTTGTAATAGTTTGCACTGTGTGGTTGTTGTAATGATTACACGATGTCATTGGGTAGTAAAATTCATTTTCCAAGGCCCAATAACGCTCTATACACTTAAACACATCTCTTGGACTATAATATTTACCAAAGGACTGTTGCGTGTTTCGATACATGGCTCTCGCTTATCCCTTGTTTACGATAGTCAATGAATGATGTATATAACCATATGTATACAGTCACTTCAAATAATTTACTTGTGTGTACATTGCAATTTCAATTGAAGTGACAACACATTTAGGCTCATTTAGTGGTGTTCCTTAGGTACTATACTCCTCCACTTCACCCTTTCAATTTTTATGGGATATACGATTTTCTTACAATTTGGAATTCACTAACCATTATTGCACCACCAACTACAATGTGGATTTGACAATTCCAACAATAAGTGATTTGATACCTCACAAGTTGTATGGCTTACTGCTTTCAATTTTCTAAATTGATAAGCCAATAGAATGCAACTTAAACGTATTGTCAGTAATGAATGCATCTTTCTATGTTGGGTCATGCGTAATGTACTTGAATAGTATAGTCCAAAATCTATTGCATTGAGATTATCTTTGACCACTTACCATTGCAATTGTTATGGCCTTCCAAAATTAATTTCAGCCCTTATAAATTGACACTATGTACATCCCTACACGTAGACTACATGGTTGGAAACCATGAGAGACCCAAATCAACAAAGAATTCAGGTTCATCGGCGCTACAACCGACATTGGGTATTACTTGGTCCATATAGTTATGGTGAGTTATGGATCTTAGATAGAAGAGAATACTATGCAACTGTAAGTAATGAATGGGTTCAACGCATGAATGAGTCTAACCTACTCATCAAAGAGTTGTGTACACTACATGCTTCGCTTCCACGATGTCATTCCTTCATAATGCCACGAAATAACCTCCACGAGTACATTGATACACTTATGGAAATACAGAAGGAGAACAATAGAGTGATAATTCGCAAAACATGGTTTTTCTTATTGTGTATTGCACAAAAAAATGCAAACGATAATGGCAGATAGTTATCCTCCATCGAGCGCGATGCATTATTACAGAATCCTAATTATGTCTCTAATTATTCTATGACTGATGAAGATTAAAATTAAAGTTTTTCAATATTCATATTAATAATTTTCATATGTTTTCTATGGCATTTGAAACTCACCCTGGGTTCATATATCACAAAAAAAGCTTATTATTAGTTGTTATGTGTACTATATCTATTGTTCCTTTTTAGCCCATGAGTATCGAAATCTTTCATTCTCATAACCCACTAACAACTTTGATTTTGTTATAATTTATTAAGTACAAATTTGGGAGATGTTGGCATCGTAAGGAGTTTAATGGGAATGCAAGCCATTGCAAATAATGACAACAATGTATCATGCTACTTTTGAATAAATTAATGATTGCAATACAAATTATATCTTGTAGTGCACAGTACCCCTCTACACTATGGGTGATATTGTAGATGAATACTTGTACTATGGGTGATATTGTGCCTTTTAGCTTCTACCATCTCTTAAAAAAAATAATAATAATAATAAAAAACTCTTTAACCTTAAAATGTTGCAATTATGTTTGCCTTATTGACGTTCTATATTTGGTTGTCATGGTTTCAATCCTTCCTCTATGTTTAATCCATTATCAATCTACTCAAACCTCTAAAATATGAAGTGACCAACTGCAGATACAATGTTCTAATTAAGTAGAAAAATGTCAGGGTCGATATGTGGAAGTAGTAGAAGTTTTTTTTTTTTTTTTTTTCTTTTCACATAAACCTATTTTAGGTGAATCAATACACCAAGTACAAGGGCTCTATCTCTATTTCTTCTAATTCTGGTGTTCCATCAACACCCATCATCCTCAATAAGCTATTATACATTATTGTATATCCAACCTAAATTATTACATATGCATAAGAAAATTCACCATAACAATATAATTACCAAATAAGGAAAAATTATTACCACTAATTAACATGTTACGTCTGACATATTTCTTGTTTTGTCTACATCATACAACATTACACATCATTTTCAATGGGGTTTGATATTCATAATGGTACACATTCAAGTCTCACTTTTACACAAAACGTATTGCACTGGTCCAAGCTATCCAGATTGAAGATGAACCTTCTTCAAGAACCTATTATATTCCTGGTGCAACATTTCCCCTCCATTCAAGTGATAAAAATGCACCGATACCCATTGACAATGAATGAAAACAGGGATGAGAAGCAAAATTAGAAACTAACATTGTGGAAAACAAAGATGTGGTGACATATTAACTAAGCTATCCAACATATAATTTGGTCCTATTAATAGAGGAAAATTGAGAATAAACCCAAGTGGGATTTTATGGGTAAATTTTTTTAATAAATTACTATACATGTAGCAAGTCGATTGGCTAGTACATGATTATAGTTTCCAAATAATCAAATGAGGTATATCAGAAATAGAAACCATCACGTTTGAGTAGGAATGAGTATAATTTTCTACCAATGAATAGCGAAAATTAAATGACTTTTGTCCTACTTGCAGAAATTAAATCACATGGTTTGGTTCTTCCTACGAAGAGCTAGTTTGTATCATGCTTTAAGTGCTATAAATCAATATCAAAGTAATGCATTAACCACAGTAACCAGACAAATTAACAAGTTGATGACATGATTCATATTAGGGAAGTGAGAAGATGGCTCTTTTGATTTCATTTTAAAACAAATACATTATATTAACCACAATTACTCAGCACAAACTATGAGACTTTGAAAGCCATTGATTTACCTTTCTTGATGATGGTATAAGGCATAAAATGGATGCATCGACTTCTTCCAACCAATAATACGTTATGAGAACCATCAAAATAATGAGGTTTTGCCTATTAATTCACAAACCAAATGCAAGATTATGATACTTTACTCAAGGATGAAAATCAATTACAAGTAGTATAATTCTCTTAAAGCAGATATATTTCTAAGATAAGCTGGAAGATTCATGAGGATCAGTGAACTTATAGGAACGAATAAGTTTATTAAAGGGAAAATTATTAGGAACGAATAAGTTTACCCATTCTTTTGTTACACAAGATCTGGTTGCACATGCACAAATTATGCACAAGTTTACCCATTCTGACACTTAATCAATACCCTACAACAAATATTCATAAATGGGAATCTTTGACCAAATTTGTTAATCTATTTAATTCAAAATAGAAATTTGAAACTGAAACTTAAGAAGAAATTTCATATAGTGATCTCTCAAACCGATATTACATCATTGGTTAAATTTAATCATCGAATAGAGTCCATGCCCTAAGAGAAATCACCGTAGGGTTTAGTCGAAGACAAATGGTTTGTTTGCAAAGAGTTCAATGACAAAGAGTTCAACTTAAGATTATACCCCGAATAAATGAATCCAGTCATAGAAGACGTAACAATGCACATAAAGCAAACATAGAAACAAATAATGAGACTTTGTTATAGAATCTTAGATGAAAACCAAGGGAATAAAAAAAAAAAAAGAACTGATTGAGAATCATAGGACCAGTATTATCAATTGGTAAATTAAACCAATTGTGTTTCATACTATATTCATAGATAAAGAAATATGAGCAAACACAACATTGGAGTTCTATAGTAGACAGAAGATATGATGTACAAAACTGGATTTAACATCTTAAATTTGACTATGAGCTTGAATTAGTTGATATATTACTCATGGATGGGGGATATTTCTATAAAAGGATGTTATTTCAATAATTTGATTATCAATTTTCTGCAGTATGATGGAGACCTTTTTCTTTAGAAGATATTTCTTATTATCGATCCATAAGATATTTCTTACCCCAAATGATGCTTTACCCATTGCCCATGACTACATAAAAATAACATAGGTTAAAGATCTCCCACCTTTGGGATCTTTATTTCGCTATTCTGTCTTGGGGTTCTTAACGATATGAAGTAAGGAAATATTGAAGCCCCAAAAGCATACATTTTCTCTTGTAAAACATTTCAACAAATCTACACTATCTTATTTTAAGGTAGGGAGTATGGGAATCCCTTTGCAGGAGATGTCTACAACAAAGAATTCAACAAGCACCTACTGATGTTGCAACTATGCATTTAATGTCCTTAAGTTGAACCCTTCCACCCGATTATGCATTCTAAAAGCATACCCCTATTTTTTTAAATTTGGGGATTTTGCATCTTTAAAAGTTAAAAGCTATGCTACCTATATTTGTCATCACTCCTAGATCAATACAACAATTGGCAAAATGGGAGCTGATCCTTGTCCAAGTCTACCTCTATGAGATGGAGTCTTGGAAGCACAGAAACAATGCATGCCCCTCCACACCCATAGCACCACTTGTTGCATTTAACGTTTCTGAAAGTTACCTAAATAGTGTGGCCATTAATAGTGTAGCTTGGGTAAGCTAATATTGGCAAAAAAATTTCAGTTCATAATATTTTAACTTCTTATACACAGATTCATTATGTAACAATTTGGAACAATTTAATGTCTCTATCGGTCTTGGACGAATAATAGTCACCTTAATTCCTTTTTGATAGATCTGTGATCAAAATAGATGGATTTAGACCATAAGCAGGAGAAGAAACTTTTTTGGCATTGGCATTAAGGAAGATGACGTACAATCAAAGGCACAATTAAGGCACCTGAGAAGATGTTACATTTAAGCAAGGAAAAATAGTCATTCTTCATCACAAGAAATGTATGCTACCACTTTTTCCAAAAAAACTCTTGCTCAAGTCTTCCATCTTTAACTTAAGCTTCAGAGGGATATGTATGAAAACCCATTCGGACATGCCTTTGTATAGGTGCAATCGTTATCTACGTCACACGGAGGCTAGCCAAACACTTTCTTTGTTGGCCATGCACTAGCAAGAATGAAATTGGACGTTGTACCTTTCTTCTTGTTTCTTTTACATAATTTTCTTTAATTGTCAATGCATAAGGTTATTGAATCATGTCTTATGATTCTACTTAAGAGTTGTACATGAGTTTTTTTTGTAGGAATATAATTAAATGCTTTCTAAATCAAAATTGATATTAAACATATATAATAAAAATTTTATTATATATAAAATAGTTTTTATATGCAAATAAAAGCGGAATCAAAACATACATACAAACAATGTATATCCGAATATATATATATATATATGCATATTATTTTTTAAAATTATAAACCTTTTTTATTAAATTAACTAAATGAATGGAGAAGTTTTTATTAAATTGAATTCGTGAATGAGCTTTCATTTTTTGGTCCGATGATTCTAATATGATTCAAATGGATAGGCTGAGTCATGATTATAATAATATATAACTAAATTCGTATTACAATAACACAAAAATTCACATTGCAAAGAATCTAATAGATATAAAATAAATATACGCATGTGTATGTAAATTATCAAGGATCAAATTCGATTTATTTTTTATTTTCTAAATAATAAATCGTGATAAAACCAAAATTATGAAGAAAAAAAACTACATAAAATTAGTCGATTATTGAAAAAGATTTTTCTAGGCTTCTTAATTTTTTCATACCCTATTTGTCTCACTCTAGGCTATTTTCTATCACAATACTATGATTTGTTTTTCTTTTTTAAGGATTAAACTATAAAGCATAGCAAAAATAGGACATATAAATGGAAACTGAAATAAAGATTTAAGGACACGGTGGTCCAAATGACTTGATTGGGGTAGTGGGAAGCATCATTGCAGGGGCCAAACCACCTATACTAAAGGAGTGAAACTTTCCAAACACAAAATATTGCGAATTTAGGTGATCTCCAACCATGTTAGACAGGACATACTCACACTGCAAACTTAAAAATCCTTCCCTTTCTATTCTATTTCTCAGTGTAACTCCACACTTAGGACCCCAAAAAAACCAAAGCATAATCCGTACAACTAAAAAATCCATGAGAAAATTATTTATTTTTTCTTCTTTTCCTTTATTATGAACCAAACCAAACCAAGATCCCCAATTTCAAAAGAACAATCAAAACCAAAATATATGATAATATACTATAACAAAATTTCAAAAACCCTACAGTTGATATAAGATTCACTCACCTCTACTTATGAGAGATCCTTGTTGATCGAATATGAAGAGACTTTAAGATTAACAGTCCAACTAATCATTTACCATGCTTTCTGTCTCTTCTACATTCCAACCCTATGAGCCTTTTACAATATTATTCAAGCTTTTTGGGTTTTCGGAATTGGAGGAAAACGAGGTGGAGATGTTTCAAAATGAGAGAAAGAGTTTTGGGTTGTTCAGTTTTTGCAGAATGAGAGGAAGTAAAGGTAGGTTAGGGTTTTTCCATTTCCTAAACTGAGAGGAAAACAAGGAAGCTTAAAATTTGGTTTTCAAACAGAGATAAAGTTGAGGTCACTTTTCCCGTTTCTTTAGGTTAGGGTTAGAGTTTCCCCAAAATGAGAGAAAGAAGAAGGCGATTAATGCTTCAACATTAATTCCAATACCTTTTTCTTTGATGTACGTGCTTAATACACGTCGAGCTCCAAAATTATGTTTTTTTTTTCTTTTCTCTTTAATGAAGTGGAAGTTGACCTGGACAATACTGAAGGGTAGATTGGGTGTAAAAAAACTCAATCAACACAAAGTACACGAAAAATTAACAAGTTTTGGGATGAGGAGAGGTATCTTGGATTTACAAAACTTGGTTTCTGAATATCTTATTATTTCTCTCCTCTCTTCATCTCTCTCTCTCTCTCTCTCTCTCTCTCTCTTTCTCTCTCATTTCATGTCATTTTGCCCCAACCCCATCTCAGAAAATTCCTAATTTCGAAGTTCATTTCAAATTCGAAGACAGGCGATCTGTCTCTTCAAGTTCCAACCAGCTGACGGATATCCATCTTCAGAAAACCTTCATCCTCTCATTTTAGCCTAACCTAGTGTTTCTCCCTTCACGAGCCGACCACCCAAATCCGATACCCATCTTCTTTCATCATCAAAGGTGGATCATTTTTAAGGTTTGTGGAAACCGAACTGGAGTTGGAGTCTTCCCTTGTTTTGGATTAATCAATCAAAGGTAAGTTTTCCGTTTAAGGATTTGTTTGGCTACTGAGAAAATGTTGGGGTCGAAGGTCTTCTATTTTGGGTTAAATATATGTTTAAATTTATAAATGAAGTATAAAATTTTTTTTGCTTTCCATGATATGTGTTGTGATAAGATTTTTTGGGAAATTGTTTCATCTATAATACTTCTAGTTGATGGATTTCTTCATTTAATTTTAATGGAACATTAATGATCTTTTGAAAGCTGCAGATTTGGATTGAGAAGCACTGCACCATCTCTTTGAAAACAAATTTTCTTCTATTACTTAGAAATTGTTGCAGACATCCATGTGGCAAGGGCATACTGGAGTATTTTTTCCAATTGGAAAATAATTAGTTTGAGAGTCTACTGTTATTTAGAGCATGCTTTTAAATACCCATTGGTATTCCAATATCTATATGTCATACAAACCTTCCTCAGTTGTTATCTTAAAATTCCCATGTTTTTGGTAGTAATAGTCTTTTTTTTTTTTAAAAAAATAATACATGTATTTTTGTAGACATCTCAATGACATCTTTGTACTTTTGAACCTTAATACGATGGACTGCATCAATATTTTATTCTCTACTTCCAAGTAATGGCAGTTTATATCACAAATTGTGTAGTAAACATAAGATCCATTTTGACTGTCATATTATTTTACTTTATTGAAGTTTTTTGCAAAATATAGAGTTGTTGTTAGGGATGGGAGCCAATTGTGTATTACTAGTAGTTGAAGGAAATTTTCTTTTAATATGAATGGGATATTTGAAAATTAGTACTAGCAAATAAAGGGAGGGGGGAGATTATGTGCTTGATCATTTTTAACTATTAGTGTTTTACTAAGTTAGTCCATTCTTAATTTAATAACAAAATAAATGGGTCCATTCTATGTGATGCATTCTTTGATACCTTGTGTTTGCATGTTTGTATTGTTTGATAACTTGTCTTTGCATGTTTTGATTCTTTGATGGTTTGATTAATTGTTCGTAAGAAATGTTCAATGTTGCATTTTGGTTTGTGGGAGGTCCAATAAAATTGTTTTAAAAATTGCCTTTATATGTATTATGTTGGTGTGTAAAGGAATAGTGTAAAGGATTTGCATGAATTGGTTGATGGAATTGGTATGCAATTGTGAATTGCATTTATGTATTATGTTGGTGTGTAAAAGTCTTTGTTTATTTTCTTTAACAAAGTATGCTATCACCTTTGATAGTTACATTTGCAGTCACGTACCGGTATTTTAATATACATGTGTAAAAGAATAAACTTAGGTAACTTATTTAGTTACAAAGGATAGCCTTTATTTAACTTAGGTAGTACATGAATGCACGTACCTTAGGTATTACCTGAATGCACCTTAGGTACTACATTTGTGCACCAACTATATTGACTCTATCAATCCTAGGTACCACGTTGCTTAATCATAAGACCTAGCTTTGGCATTCACTTTCATATGAGTTTAAAGACGAATTGATAAATGTTGAACATCTGTACTCAGTACAAAATTTCCTTAATTGAGCAGGATATTATTATGTTATAAGTGGTTATCCAAGAGGTTCGACTCAGGTACTACCTTAATATACCTTAGGTATTACCTTAATGCATTTTAGGTACTACATCAATGGACTTTAAGTACTACCTTCTGCAATTTAGGTACTACCTTAATGCACCTTAGGAACTATTTTAATGCACCTTTGGTACTACCTTAGTGAACCTTTTCATTCTTGAACCTTGTGTAGATCCTTTGTCAACCCTAGCTACTATCTCTATTATAGATTCCTACTTTGGCATTCAATAAGGTTGGAGAACATCTAGATGAAGATGATTTGAGAAATGTTGCACTTTTGTACTGAAAACACAATTTCATTGATTGCATTAGAGATATGAGCATGACACTATTATGTTGTAATTGGTTAGTTAATTGAAAGCTTTTGTTACCTTAATAGTGTGAATGTACTACCTTAATAAACCTTGGGTACTACCTTAATGTGTCTTATGTACTACCTTAGTGAACCTTAGGTACCGACATTAGTGAACCTAAGGCACTACCCTAGCACACCTTGGCTACTACATTTGTGAACCTACTATTGCTACTTTGTGATGTACTACTCATGGTCAATCATAGGATATATCTTTAACATTTAATTCCATCATAGTTTGAAGATGAATCAATAAATGACTTAACACACAACTTCCTAAGCTAAGCATGGCATTGTTATGTTGTAATAGGTTAGGCAATTAGTTGACCTTAGGTAATACCTTATTACATCTAAGGTAGTACCTTAAGGTACTTTGTTAAGGTACCTAAGGTACCACTTAATATACCTAAGAAACTACCTTAATGAGCCTTAAATACTACCTTATTGATCATTAGATACTACCTTAGTAAATTAACCTTATGTACTATCTTAATGCACCTTAGGTATTACCTTAATGGAGCTTAGGTAGTTCGTTCGTAAACCTTGGATAGTTAGTTTATCAATCCTAGGTAGTACCTGGCTCAACCATAGACCCAACGTTTTTGTAAAATTGGTGAACACTTCATTTTTTGTTATTAAAAACCTTTTTAAAATTAAAATCGTTTTCTAAAATTACTATAAAATAGAATTTTATATGTGAATGGTTGAATTGCAGTAATCCACTTAAAAAAATTTTGAAAAGATGATTAAGAAAGTATTTGATCAAATGATGAGTGCATATTAAATGAAAGGTGGGCACCAGCTTGTAACATCCAACATGTTGTAGGGAAGAAGTAAGGCTTCAATTTTATAATATCTTCTGAGAAGCAAACAGTTGAAGAATGAACCCAAATGGATTGGAACTATTAAAAAGTAGGAAAATCTCGACCCTGTTTTATATTTGCACTAACAAAGAATTTGAAGTCAAAGACTAATAAATTAGACTTTTTGGAATTTGCAAATTTTAAAAATCAAGCAAAAAAGGCCTATCAAGTCAAGACTCCTTATCACCACCATGGCCTCAATATATCTTCCTTTGATTTGCTCCAACTATACATGATAGCTATAAACTTACAGCCAAAAGTTGTTGGCATCACTATACTTTTTAGAATATTAGATGTCAAAGAAGTAGATTATTAGATAAATAAAGGTAAGCCAAGCTTTGGAAAGGTATGTTATGTTACAAAGCTGAGCATTTATAACGTGTTTTTCAAGAAATGCAAGTCATATATCAAATTAAATGAACAGTAAAGCAACTAACTTGTAATGGTCAGTTTACATTAAGCCTTCTCAGTGCCAACCACTTTAAAATATATTAAGCTATCTATTAGTAAAAAATTCCATAACAATACCAACACAAGCAGGTTGTTGGTTTAAGCAGTAGCCACATGACCCACACCTAGATCAGCCGCATTTTTGGTTAATTTTACGAAGACACATGGCCACCATGGTTGTCAATAACAAAGCATTATCTACCACACAATCACACACACTAAACAACTTACTCAGTTGCTCACTTCACTTCATCGGCAACATTGTCCAACTGCCTCACATAGTAGCCTACTTACAAGTTCTTCCGCATCTGCACTCCTTTGCTAAGGTAAATCCCCTAATCACTTCACTTACTTAAGGCTTAAACTTGCTATGGTGCTTCCACGGTTGGTTCCATTGGGCAATGTACTTATGCATGTAATTTGATCTGGCCTTTTCCATGAATCTTTGCATTAGTAATTATTTCAAATATTATGATAAATTGACCCAAAATTTTTAATTGTAGGCCACCGAACATGCTAACATTCTATGTAATGTTTGTTGTGTGCAACCATGAAGTTAATGATTCCTGGGTTGAATGTCAAAGAAATGTGATTTTCTATAAGGGGAGTATATACAAGGCATATACCTGTCAAGACCAAGTTGTGCGAGCATGGATGCTATATGAACCAAGATGGAGAAGGGTCGATGAATCTTCAACATCTGCAGTGGCAAAGGCTCAACATGCATTACTAGACGCGCATCCAATGCAAAAAGTCACATATGGTTCTATCATCATTTTTTTTTTTTTGGGTTCTTTATTGCATGTGCACTCATGATTTTAATATCAAAGTTGACATAGAAAGTCTACATGTGTTATGCATCTGAATATCTATTGGTGTCATTTTCATACTATTACCAAGTTTTATTTCATAATTATTGTAAAATTGGCTACTATAGATAGTTAATATGCAATCATGAACATGCACATCTTTAGATTGGATGATCCTCATCGCATTTTGAACTTAACTACACCCGGTTATGTAATATGAACTTATAGATTCATGAATGACAACATGCCATTTTCTCATTTTGCCTGTGCATATAGTTCTATGATGATATTAGCTTATTGATAAGTCTACAGATGAAATTCTTTGTTCCAATTTGGGATGCTTACGTAGAAATGCATGTTGGCTGGTGTGGCTCTAGTAGTTCTTGACATCACTTACCAATGGCCTTTGTTCCTTCTAAATTATTCAGTCAGGCCTACTAGAAGCAATTTTCCAAGGACCAATGGAAAGTTCATATTGCACACTATGCTCCTGATGTGGTACTTCTCTTCTATTGTTCTCATAAGTGTTTATCATATGAATTTACACTGGTGCTACAACATGAAATGGAATAATTACTAATGTTCAAATTTGATGTTCAATATTGATAGTTGTGATAATCTCCTCTTTCTAATCACAATGTAACGATAGCAAAGTGTCCATGAATCCCTCCATCGTGCACCTTGGGAAATTGGATTTTGACCCAATAGAGCTCATAAATCCATTTGCTCATAGTGAGGCCTCTGTTCACCTCTAGCAAGGTTATGAAGCTAGGGTCATGGGATTTGGACTACAACAATACCTAGGCTATTAGCTACCATAGATTCAACTTTATGAAATTCCTGGTGGTGGGCATATGATTACTCATGACAAATTTTTTGGAAGCTATCTTAAGGTCACTATTGCTGGGAGAATAACCATCTATGTGCTAGATTTGGCTCTCCAAAATAGTGTTCCACATTGATACAACTTCTCCAAAACCATTCTCTAGCCCATTCAAACTATGTAAAGGCTTGTAATCCTAATAATTATTTGTCTTCTATTATGATTAAATTCCAACTTAATCACATTTTTTTGTTCAGCTATGCAATTTAGTTTTCAAAGATCATAGAAACTAAAGTGGTAGAAGGGTTTTGCTGCTTCTACAAGTGAGGTCACAGGACAATGTTGTTCCAAGAGTAGAATGGAAAAACTAATTTATGATATGATATGTTCTAATCATTTAACATTAAGCTACTAATTTCCAGCAAGGAACATAAGAATATTTTCACGCAATAATTTGCCCAAATATTGAACAAATACATTATGATAGAATATCCTATATAAGGTGAAGAGATGCAATCATTTCAAAATAAACTTGTCTAAAAATTTATCCTACTCAGAAAGCAAAAATGGTAGAGAAACATTATATGTAACCAACAATACATGAATAGCATATGGAAGTAATATTCCACAAACTATTATAATATTTAATTCAAAATCAAACAGTCATTCTCCTATGATGTTATTTTATGTGTGCTCAATTGTCCTATTAATAGAAGACTAATGTGATACTGCATTCAAATATGTTTGCTACACATTTTTTCAAGTTCCTTCAGGGATGGTTTCAAAAACTACCCTTGTGTTGTTGATGGGTCTTCTAGGATTAGCTTACTAGGCGCCACAACCTAGTCATCCAAAGAGTACCAAGTTGTCAGATGTTTGTCCTACTTATTCACCAAGGATTATACTTAGTGATGAAGATATATGGCTTATAAAGAGAAAGGAGTTCCTAAGAATGAATGAAACTACAAAAGGGACATCATTGTTCATGGCTTTCGTAGCTCCAAAAAAATTAATTTTTTGACACCATAGGTACAAAAATAACCCATTTTCCATACCTTCTTTTTCATATAGATCCCCACCCATTAGGCCAATTCACACTTGTGTTTTCACCTGCATAGATGATAGAACACAATTATCAATTTCAAAAACAAAGATAGGGTATATGGGGAAAAGGAAATAAAATATAACCCTAAAATGTACATTGGTGATGAAAAAATGAACTGAATATTTATCTTAAATGCTTTTGATATGAAAATATGACATTTCTCAAGCTATGAGAGTATAGATGAGATGTTGTCCTTAGGAAAAAAAAATTAAGTTTAGGTAGGGTAGATAACAAATACAAAGGTTTGGAACAACAATTCCTAGCACAACACATGTATAAAAGATGGGCTATATGGAGAAAACATTTACAAAGGATGTGAGTTTGGTTTTGTTTAGGAATGACCATGATTCACAATGCTGAAGAAATGAAAAAGTGTCAAAAATGGAAAGTCATAAAACACTGACCACATTGTCCAGGAGGTCGACCGGTTTAGGGCCGACCTGGGTTGTCGGGTTGAAAATTTATAAGGCCATTCCCACGCTTCGGTTTCTACATTGTCTCCTCTGTTCTTGAAGGGGTTTTACTAGTTTTGGCTTCTAAGACTGATTTTGGTGCATTCCAGACTGATTGACTTGATTTTGGGAGAGATTTGAAGGCTTTGAAGGCTAGGGTTTTGGATTTTGGTTGTTTTTTCCTCTTTTCATGCGTTACAACCAGTTCCGTCATCGATCTCTCTCCATTTCTATTCGTCAAGGCTTTAGTTGTGAGCTTCTATTAGTTCCTCCTCTTCTCCTTGCTCTAGTTCTGTCTTCTATGGCTTCTAGACAAGAGCCTGTAGTTACCAAGGCACAGGACAAGTGCCCAGTTGACACCGCCTTGTTCAATACTATAGAGGAGTACTAGCAGTACAAACAGTATTTCTCTCATCGGCGTGTGGTTCTTGAGAGAGACAATAACTTTTCCCAACTCAGCTTCTTTTGATTTCAAGACCTTTTTACGAAGATGGAATAGCTTTTGACTGTGTCTTTATATGAGCCTATCTTTCCATCTTTGGTACGAGCATTCTATGCCAAGGCAAGGTATCGTGTTGGAGGTTCTATTTCCTATACCTTGAGAGGAGCGAAGATTGAGCTCGATGCCGACTCTATTTATCAAATTCTTGGAGTTTCAGTTGTCGGATTGAGGATATATGAATCTAAGGTGTGACCTACTATTATGAGATTTGAGCTTAGAAAAGCCATTTTGAGGATACGTGGACTGTTAGATGCCCATGGGATGGGCAAGCCATCGGCACATAGCTTAATAGTCATCTGTAGAGAGTTCCATCACATACTATGCTTCACTTTCTTGCTACTAGGTGGACATTGAGATGAGGTCTCCTATTATGAGGCGTTCTTGATGGATTTGATCCTCACTAGGAGATGGATTCATTTAGGATATCTAATGATGATGCATATAATTGCTTGTTGTGAGAGCAAGACTAGAGTATTCCCTTATGAACGCTTTTTCGCTTTGGTATTTAAGGAGGTCGGCATAAACTTGAGCAAAGAGATAGACTTTGAGGCTCCTAGTATTTATGACACATATAATGATCAACCTATGGTGAGGATAAATTTGAGAAGACTCTAGATGGTTCTTGGATTAGAAAAGCAAAGAAAGGATAAGCACATGGACAAGTACACATTAGAGCTGAAAAAAAGACATAAATTAGGGAGATCGGGGTGGATTAGACCCTCGGGGTGGAGTAGACCCTCAAGGTGGAGTAAACCCTTAGAGTGGCTACCAATAGAGAGGACTTGAGCTTAATATTCCCCCACTTCAGACAAAGATTCCCTCATAGACCGAGGGTGTTTAGTTTGAGTCCACTTTCTTTGAGCTGATGACGACTGAGGTGGCTTTTATAGAGGGACCATCTACTTAGCCATCATACATTGAGCCCTCCTTCTTTGGACCAACATTCAACGAGCCCATCTATGCTGAGATACCACAGCCTCAAGCACCTCCTACTCCTGACCATGCTCCATGGATGGGCTTATTAGCCTAGATTAGCTATATTAGCACTCGTATGGAGGAGCTTGCAGTGGTCAATGACACACGATTTTACTCTATGGAGGATTGGATGGAACAATATCAAACTGGGTTCACTTCTCAGTTTGAGTATCTCTAGTAGATGATTAATCACTTTGAGGGTCACATAGAGCAAAGGATTACTTGCATTGAGGCTTGCATGAAGCATCAACATGAGGAAATGATGGCCTACTTGCATTCCATGTTTACACCGCCACCTCCTTAGCATTGATTCGTTCAAGACCCCCCTTGTTCTTTTTTTATATTTCCAAATTAGGAGATGTTTTAGGATCTAGGAATCTAAATATAAGAGACTTATACATACATATCATTTTGTATCGTATATTGCTTAGCTTTAGTTTTATTAGACATATGATGTACTGACTGATACATTTGATATATGATTTATTATATGCCTATATTCTTGATGACTTACATTCGATGTTTCTTGTTGTAATACTTTATCATCTTGTTTGTAAATTCTTAAATATTGATTGTTGATCTATGCTAGGTTTAAGGGGGAGATTATTTTCCTCTTAGATAACCAAGCTTTGTCATCATAAAAAAAGGGGAGATTGTTAGACCAATGATTCTCCTAATCGCGTTTTAATGATAACAAACTATGGTTAAGTTGGTAATTGGATTGAATTATAAAGAATTTTAAGTTCCAGTTTGGAAGTTCATCAAAAGACCCAATGGATGTAAGATCAAGACAATTGGAAGACCCTTTAATCATAGGAAACATATGTAAGATGAATGCATGGGTGCACTTAGGAGTTTCATATCTTTTTATGCATCTTTAAAAACTCGGTTTATGCATTAAAGTTATATTTCCATCAAAACCCAATTTTATGAAAGAAACCTTAGGCAAATCGTTTTAAAATTGACATATTAATTTGCCTAAAAAGTGTTAGAATATAAAAGAATAGAAAAATATAGGTTCTCGATTATAGTCCAATCGAGAAATGCAAAAACTCTTCTCTCTTCTAGTAGCCTTGCATTCCCAATCGAGGGACATGCCTTCCTAGTCGATAACTAGTCGAGAATTGCAAAAAATCTTCCATTCCCAGTCGAAGGGACATGCCTTCCCAGTCAAGTGGCTTGACCGGCTATGGTATCGGTCAACTGATTACATCTTCCCGATCGCAGTTTGATCGAGAAATGAAAAAACCTTCTCTCTTCTAATAACCTTGCATTCCTAGTCGAGGGACATCCTTTCCTAGTCAAGGGTCAATCAAGGCTAACGGTCACCTGAACAACCATTAATATTTAACGACTAGTCAATTGGTCAACCCCCAAGTCAACTGGTAAAGGTTGACTTTTGCCATTTTTGGTTACCGAGGCTACAAACCTATAAATTGTGAGCTCTACTTCATTTATGAAGAAGAGAAGGGGTGTTGAACCACTATAAAATCTGAGTTCTCTTTCTCTAGCCATATCTCTTTATATTTATGCTTTCAATCCCAATTCACACCCCCCCCCCCCCCCCCCCACTCCCCTTGAGTTTTTTTTTTCTATTAAGATTAGCCTTTTATTTTCTCAATATGTTTTGAACCCTATAAAATTTTACCTAACATTAGTTGATAAATATGATGCTGGATATGTGGAAGTAGTACATCATTTTGAACAAAAAAAAAAAAAACTGCTTTCTGGGAATGAATACACTAATTGAAAGGGTTGTATATTTGTTTCTTGTAATTCCAATGCTCAGTCAAGAGTCATCATCTACAAAAACTTGTTATGCAAATGTTAATGTACATCCATCATGGAAAATTTATATGGGCAGTAAAAAATATGACGTACCAAATGAATTACTTTTTGAAGCCAATTATCACCACTAACATGAACTTACATTGGGAACATATTCTGTCTACATCATAATTGCATTACAATTCATTTTTCTATGGTGTCTAATATTCATAATGGCACACATTCAACTCTCACATTTATATAGATTGTTCTAGTCGAACCTATTGACATCGAAGTTGAGGCATGTTCAGGTACCTACTTCATTCTTTTTGCAACATCATAGCTCCATTGACATGATCAATATTGCACTTGTACACAATTCCTTCGGAGGTAAACAAGCATGTTCGAAAAATAACTACATTTCCTGGAGGAAATTTAAGACAAAAGCAAACTTGGGTGAATCCCACGAAGGAGATTAAAACAGCTAACATAAAAAACCCAGATGCAAGCAACTGTAGACAATACCAAAGCATCTGTTGATTACATTTCATAGTTATAAAATAACAATGCCTTTTCCCAACATAATGGCAGTTAAAAATCACTTTTCTACTTAATCAACTACAATAAAGGCATATTTATTTTAGATTCAAGCTAAGTTGGAGAAACACATGAAAATGTTAGCAAATGACGTTACATTTTCAATGTATGCTCAATTGGTGACATTATTAATTGTATTATGGATTCTATGAAAATTGACATAATAGAATTGTTCATATAATCAAAACAAAATAGATACATTCGACATAAAAAAACTACATAACTAAAATTACTTTTCTCTCTGGTTGTAAATCATCATGCAAAAGGTATTCAAATACCAATTGTGTTGCCTTTGGTGAAGCAATAATAAATTGGAAGTTACTATACATCTAAATTGAATGTACCTATCTACTTTTAATTCAAAAAATGTCTAACTAATCCAAATTGGAATCCTATCCCACTACTTTTATGAAGAGTGTGTCCAAACAATCCATTTATCTAAGATCGTCTCGTCTTGCCTTACCCATTGCAACCAAAAAAAGAGGAAAAAACAACAGTATTCTAGTCATGGGTGTTTTAAATTCCACCATTTCTTGCACCAAACATGCCTTTGGACTATAGTCTCCCATATATATCAATAAGTTGAAATCAATGAACCCTATAAAAAATATTCATTACATCAACCAAATGACTCATTGTGGACCCCGTATTTTTAAATGATGCGTTCCCACTCAATCGGCGAGACTCGCTTTTCGTTAATTTGGGTGAAAAATATGATTTTTAGAAAAGACTTGGAGTCGCCACTTACTTTTATTTATTTTTAAAGGGGAAAACAAGTAAGAATAAAACCCCTAAATGGACTCCTGATTTTTTTTTGGAAAAGCTGTCTGCAAAAAACCTGAGTCTGGGTTCGGGGATCAGGTTACTTATTGGGAAGGTACGGTAAAGACCGTAGCACCCCTCTAAGCCCCTAAAAAAATGGGTCTCTACAAAATAAGGTGAACCAGACATGACAATTAACTAGAAGATCAATGGATACCAAAATGATCATAATTCAAAAATGATGATGAAATGATAAACGAAGTGAGAGTGAGAGTGTACCTTAGTAGTAGGTAATAAAGCGTTGTCATGAAAATAAGGTTAGTGTACAATGACAAGTGTAAAAAAATCTCATACAAAACCAAATCAAAATCAAACAAAATGGAGAGCACAACTTACTTGAATTATTTTCGAAAAAAATGTTATGAATGTCGGGCCCCCACCAAAGCCCAATTAATTTTCGCTATGAATTAATTCTCATAAATTCCATCATTTTAGAATTATGAAAACTTATTCACTTTTATATAAAAAAAATTTGAAAAGAGGAATTTTGAAAATTAAAATTGAAATTTCGGAAGTATGGAATTTTATTTTATATAAAAAAAAATGAGTTTGAAAATTTTGGAAATCTCTTTGAGAATGGTATTTCAAAATAAATAAATAAAAAAATAATTTAAAATAAAATTAAATAAAAAAAATGAATAAATAAATAAATTTTGAATTTTGGAAAATGGGAATTTTGAGAATGGAATTTTGAAAAATTAAATTAAAAAAATTGAAAATTTGGAAGGATTATTTTTGAAAAATGAAATTTCGGAAAATTAAATTTTAAAAATTGGAAATTTGGAAAATTGGGACTTCGAGAATGGAATTTCGGAAAATTAAACTAAAAAAAAAAAAGAAATTTTGGAAAATTATTTCGAAAATAGAAATTTTTGGAAAATTGGAATTTTTGTAAATCGAAACGTGAAGATCAAAGTTTTGAAAATTATATTTTTTGATGTATGAGAATAAAAATAAAAATAATAAATAAAAAGATGGTACGTAGTCGGTGGGACTCACATCCCGAAAGTGGCCATGCAAAGCGTGGGCCTAGGATGGAATATCTTATAAAATAATAATAATAATAATAATAATAATAATAATAATAATAATAATAATAATAATAATAATAATAATAATAAAACAATCTCAACCTCACATACTTTAATACTATTTACACATGAAATATTGAAAACTAGCAACTGAATATCAGAACATGAGAAAATTAGTTAAGGGAAACTAACCCTAAAATTATTAAGAGTATATACTAACATGAAACATTAAAATAAATCGACAACTAGGGATATTAAAAACCTAAATTAATGAGGAACAACCAAACTAATGCTAGAGATAATAAAAAAACATGAACTAATTTAGGTTCAATAAGAATGAATAATTGGAAAATAATAAAAACTAACATCTAAGGATATTTAAATCCCAAACTAATAAGAGGTAAATAAATACTAAAACCTTAATATTTAAAGAAAACTATTGAACAACAATGGATCAACCGAAATACCAATTAATCATTCAAAGAGCAATATATGCCAACATGGATCAGCCCAAACCAAAGACTAAAAATTCAAGAAGTAATATATACTAACATGAGTTATTAAAATCAACAATTAAAAACTCCCAGGTATATACAAATTATCATAGGCCATCAAATTAAAAACTAAAAAATTCAAAGGACTACAAAGAATTAACATGGGTCAACCAAAATAACAATTAATATTTTTTATGACAATGCAAATTAATGTAGAATGACCAAAAAATAAGAATAAAAATTTAAGGAGCAATATAAATTAACATAGATATTTAAAAATTAACAACAAATGATTTTATGAAAATGAAGAAAAATAATAATAATAATAATAAATAAACAAACGAAATTTCATGAATATTATAAAGCTACATGGATATTAGTTTTCATTTATTTCATTTTAAATTTATAACAATGTAACCCAAGAACACATGATCCACCATATTCACTTGAATTTTTAATTCAATGAAACAAACCACTAACATGAAACATCTCATGGCCGGCCATTAATCTTACTTTGAATTTTTTATATTAAAAAAAAAACAATGCTCAAGCTTCCCCTATTATTCGAAATTAGCCAAAATTAAGAAAGAAAGAAAAAATCTTATTTTATAGTATTATTTTTTTAAAAAAATCTAATTTTCCATTATTATTAAAATTGATCAAAACTAAATTTATTTATTTTTTAAAAATTCCAATTTTCTACTATTATTCAAAATTTAACCAAAACTAAAATTAATTAAAAGAGAGAATTTAAGAAAATTGATTTACCATGGACCATTGAGATATAGCAATTAAAATGAATGTCAAAAATTATTTTAATTGTCTTCATATTCAAATGAATTTATGAGGAATAAAACAAAAATTCTTATGCCGTGAGATCAAACCGAACACTTAAAATAAAATGATAAACACGCAATAGATTAGAACCTAAAATACAAGAGCCTATAAAAATAATAAACATTGTTCATGAACTAAGCACCTCATTGTTTCATGCATATAAGTCTACACGCAATGCTATATCCACTATGCATCAACAATTCTTTAAACAATAAAAGTTAGTGGACTTTGAATGTCATGCAATTAATAAACATTGACAATGGTCATTTGATGCATGCTGGAAAACTTTCTTGTGCCTGTTGCCAAAAAAACTTTAAAACACTATTTGGGCCAGAAAGTTTAAAAACTATTTGAGACTAAAACAAAAAAAGATTAAATAGAAAAAAGAAACAAGGATTTTAAAACACTATTTGGGCCAGAAAAGTAAATAAAATACATGGTTTAATAGTTTTTTCCTTTCTTTCTTTTTGTTTCCTTTTGATTTTGACAGAGGAGCAAAGTGAATGGACTACATAAAGACGAGCTCTTGCATGCGACGCTGGAAAGCAGTCAGTTTGCTACCGCCAGCGAGACTCACATCTAAAGACTACCTGAACAATCCTATGTATTCCGGCGAGGGCAAAGGAAGTCACTACAAGCGCTAGCAGGGCTACAACCAAGGCCGGCCACTAGAAAAATAAGCTGCAGCCCCCTCCATGCGTAGCTGAAGCGAGCACCTAGAGAGGGTTTCATCTCCAGCTTTCAGCCGCTGCCACCAACAGTACAACCACCCCGTTCAGACACCGCATGGCTGGTTTGAAGAACATGAACCTGCCTAGCCCCAACAAAGAAGAAAACGGTGCTTAGCTCTTAACGTTTAGACATCCTGTTCAAACACTACATGGATATCATCTCATGATCATCCACGACTTCTCAACATCCCATATTCACAGGGTCCAATTCTCCATGGCCAAACATCCTGAAACAAAGGTCAAACACCCAGAAAATAGAGCACATAACGAAAGGGATGGAATGAACTACCCATAATAGCGTTTCATGTCATAGCCAATGAGCTCAGATTGGTGGGATGGAAATAGGTGATTACTACTCAAAAAGTGCTATTTGATAGCTTATAATTAACTTTTTTAAACACTTTTGAGTAGTAGTTATTGCCTTTTAACCCAATTAACATATTAAGGACCTTTGCAAGCACTTTTAATCAATTTGTGTTAAGTTTTGGTGTTTTGATAACTTTTTGATCACCAAAGCAATATGAGATTGAGGAGAGTTATTTGGAATCCATGGCAAAGCAATGGAAAGCTCAGAAACATGAAGAACCAAAGCTTTGAAGTCCTTTGCCATAAGCAAATCCGGAATGTAAGGAGGGAAAGCAAAGAGAAATCTGCCATGAAACATTTTTTATGACAGTCATGTCAGCCACTTTTGGAGCACTTCCTGAAGTCTAATTTATGCATTCTATATGTAGTTTCAAAGCTTAGGAAGTCAGCAATCCAATACTTCAAATGGTGCACAATTTGGAGCTGGAATGAAGGAGTTACAGCCGTTGGAAGCTGAACACCGCAAGCTGAAAGCCAACTTCGCAGCGCTATGAAATCAGCCTTTTGCTGCGAAGTGATTTCGCAGCCCTTTTTGTGCGTCTGCGAAATCTCGCAGACCTCGTTTTCACCTGCGAAATGGTCCTTAGTGCTTTTTGATATTTGCGACCTACACATTGAGATATTTTTCTTTAGATTTTTGTTGTCTAAATCCTAAAACTCTCCTTGTAAACCACCAATTGTAGGATTCCTTAGCTATTAAGTTAGGAGAAAGGGTGAATATCCATGTAATAATTATTATTGTAATTTTCATATAAATAGCTCTCGAGAGCCTGTTCTCAGGGACGATGAACATTTTGTAAAAGTTTGAAAGAAAGAAAAATACAGAGCCTTTGCTCTGCCTTACCTTCTCACTTTGATTGTATTTTTCATTTACTAGTTATGCACTCTCTGAGGAAGTTTCCCCAGAGAATGAGTAACTAAACCTTTAGTTCCTTGGAGCTAAGGTTGCCGGGAAAGGTTCCAAGTGCATGAATTAGTAGCTTTGTGGTTTCAGCCATGAATGAAGAGAAAGTGTGATCCTTTAGTGATTTCTATGTTTTTAGTTAACTTAAAACGCCTTGGAGTCACCTGGGCCAACACTTGGTAAGGCAAGTGATCTCCGTCCATGGAAATACACTAGTTTACCCCTTGCGAGCCTTTGGGAGGTGACTTGAAGGTAGGATTTTCTAGAATTGCCAACACTTGGTAAGCTTTTGGACTCCAAGGAGACATCCATTAGTTATCTCTTGCGAGCTTGAGAAGGGAAGTCCAAGGTTAAAGATCACCTTGAATGGTAAATGCTAAGTGAGAGGCACGAACCATTGCAAGTTGCATCAGTGAGAGAGAATTAGAGCTGAAATCCAATTAAGGGATGCATCTGTACATCACCGGTTAGAGAATTGACTATATGTTAATTCTCTAATGCGAGGAAATGAACCATCTGACCGGAGCTATGTTTTTGCATGAGGAACCTCCCATGTGAACCTAAATCTCCAAGGAATGTTTGTCTTCATAAGTAATTTCCATTACTTGCTGTGCCGTTAGTTTAAATCTAAACCTTTTTCAACCAAAGTTTGTGTTTTATTTCTTAAGCTAACCTTGAAATGAAACAACACCAATTCATTTTGAATTGGTATCATTTGCAATTTGAAAACCCTTCCCAGTGAGCGATCCTAGAACTACTATGCTATAGTAGCTTTTTCTTTGCTACCCTAGTATATGGTGTAATAGGTTATAAATTTTGTTGATTACTCCCTCAATCAAGGAGCACCAGCTGGACACGAATCAGCTGAGACACCAATTGGGCACTAATCAGCAGGTGAGTCCAAGGTCAAATAGAGACACAAACCAAAAAATATCCAACAACCAAACTAAGACTGCATATTCATATTATATTTCTGAGCAAGACGGTGAAAGTAAAAACAAACATGCAACAATGGTAAATAGAAATATCAGAACTAGATTCCCACGGACAACAAGCATTCTTCACTGTCTATTCTCAAGCAATTTAAAATATCCAGGAATCATGAAAGAGAAAGGAGAGTGACATGGCATGCAAATTAAACAGCAGGAATAATAAAATCCATACCTCGGAAGTCGTTTCTGGCTGTATGAAATATTAGTTTCCAGCTACCCCTCTTTTTTCTCGAATTCCTCCTGTCAGCTCTTTCTTTTACTTTTCTTTATTTCTCTCTCAAAACCTTCCCTCTTACTCCTCTCAGACTTCTCTCAAACTCTTCTTTCTTTTTTCCTTCTTTTCCCGTTCTCTCTGTTTTCCTCAAAACCTCTCCCACTTTTTTTTTTTTTTTTCAAACTCCTAAGTCCCCCCTTTTTATCCTCTCTTGAGAAACTCTTCATTCCCTCTAGAAAATGGCCCCTGCCTCTTTCCCATACAGACTCCTCGAAAACCTCCCATCTCAGTTTTCTTTTTTCCTTCTTTTGATTTCCATTTTCTTCCCTACTAAGATTCTTAATCGACTCCCATTTTTCATTTTTTGTAATCTCCCCCTCATCTTTTCCTGATCAAAGCCTCTTCATTTTCAGAAAATTACTATTCCACATCAAAGCCTCTCCTCCTAGTCCATCTGTTTTCCTTTTTTTTCCTCTTTATCTTTTTTTTTTTTAAATAAACTAAAAGAATAAAAATAAAATTAAAGGTAAAAAAATCTATAAAAAAAATGAAAAGTAAAATAAGAAGAATGTAATAATAATAAAACAAACATACAGTGAGTGCATACTACTAATGATATTAATAATACTAATAATGATGATACTAATAATTAATAATAACACTAATAATAATAATAATACTAATAATAATAATAATAACTAATAATAATAGTAATAATAATGATAATAATACTAGATCCCTGACCATCTGCAATTTTCTGAAAATAAATATGTGGATGAATAAATAAATAAAACAGGAAAAATAAATAAATGTCGCATGCACGTAACAATAGTCTAAATATTAAACTAAAACACAAATAAAAAATAAAAATAAAATACCAAGCTGATACAAATAAACATCGAAAATTCATCTCAAGCAATCTAAATAAAACAATAAAAAAATATAAATACTCACCTAGTCTCAAAAATCCATCAATCAAGAAACTAATGGAATTAAGCTCACAAAAAATATCTAAGTGACCTATGTGACCTAAGTGGAAAGTGTCAAGGTGAATTAAGTGGAAACTAAACCAAAGAGATGTCCAAGTGATAAAAAAAACATGCCAAGTGACCTTGAAGGTTTAAAAAAAAAAATGCCCAAGTGATGTAAGGTGATTAAAATGTGTCAAGTGATCTAGGAGTGTACCTAATGGGCCAAGTGCATCTAAATGGGCCTAGGGTGCCAAAGTGGGCCTAAGGTGGTGCCCAATGGGTCATCAGAGAATTATCGTAAAGTATCAAATGGACATGTAATAGAACATGTGCTAGTAGGACAAAATAGAGGGTCTACACTCATTTTCTAGGGAATTGCTTCAATCACAATCCACATGCATGCATAATATTGTCCCCCACACTATTCCTTCACTAAGGAGCAATGTCACAAGCATTTGTAGTCTATACACATGCATTTTGTCCTACACAAAACATAACAACTGATTTGATGGCGTGGGATAAAATGGAAGACAAGAACAAGAAATGGTGTAAACTTGTTGTAACCTCGACAACTGATTGTCTTAATGTAGCCTTATTCCAATATTCCATGAACTCTAGAGCTAGAATACCACAATCATACCTACAACATAATTAAGTTTGGATTCTCATATACATGACCAAAATCTCAAATTTGATAACATTATACCGCACAATGCCTATAACTTTATTATAAAAAAATTTGATATGAACAAAGGACTTAACCCATTTTTTTGTTGGACAACATCTGGCTGAACATGCACAAATCTAAACACCTCCACGTTCAAGTGAATTTCATGTGCATGCGAG
Organism: Vitis vinifera; assembly: GCF_030704535.1. Taxonomy (NCBI): domain Eukaryota; kingdom Viridiplantae; phylum Streptophyta; class Magnoliopsida; order Vitales; family Vitaceae; genus Vitis; species Vitis vinifera. The sequence continues at coordinate 17,130,909 of NC_081806.1, forward strand.
TGACAATTGCCTAGACAAAGCATTGATGTTGTTTCCCCTTCATAGTGGCAGTGATAATAAGATCTCAACACGCACCACCGGAATGTTTATCACATGAATGTGCCAATGGTTGTTTTCACAAACAAGGATGAACAACTACATGATCAATGTGGAATTATGCACAACTATGTTAATATATAAAGTCATAATTTTAACATTACAAGTTGGATGATGGGACTTCAATTTTAACAAGTGTGTCATACCATATCACACGTTGTTAGGTTGTGTCCTAGTATGCAGCATGAAGAAACATGCGACATCTGTCAATGATTTCGTGTTTTGTTGCCTTTGGTTGAAGGCTGTTGAGAAGAACCTATTCAAGTTCGGGATTACTCATTACAAACATCAACGAATACAATTATCTTTCGTAACCATTAGTAAAATTAGTATAGTTGAGGCTACACTGTGAAAGAAGGATACAAAAAATTAAAGTACCTGGGATCATCATCTTCCGTCAATGCAAAATTTGCTACAACCTTATTTGTTGTGCGATTTTTGGGAACTGTTTAAGGCATTGCGCAACAAATGGAGATTTGAAAATGGTAAGATGCTTGACAATCCTCTTAATAGTGCGTTTGTATCTCTGAATAGACGAATGGATGACTGATTGGTTGGCACTCACAAATGGCCCAACATTTTCCACCTCTTTCCCTACCCTCAAGTCCGATTCAAGAGAGGATTATGCATGAGACTATAGGGGCAGCGGTGGGGAACCATGGGCTGCTGTTGATGTCTACATTTCAACTAGAGATTAGGGGCTTGGTGGTAAGTTGTGTCATTCTACAAAATCTTCAGGAGAAGGCTAAATGTCCACTGTCGTAGGAGCCTTTTGTTCTTTTACTTGCTCCGATGGTTTTGGTGGAGGGACCGCACAATAGGCCTACGATCCAAATCGGTAGGAATGCAATGTAGCAACATTGCGCACCAGTGATGAAGCCAATCTCACCATGCTTTCTGATGTTTGTATGACACACGTTTTAATTGCCTAATAGAAAATGGAGAAAATTATATACAACGATCAATGTATGCAATGATAAATAAAAATTTGCATAAGTCTGACCCATATGGGTTTGTGGGCTCTAAAAGTGATTGAAGACATCTACTACCTCGCTAGCATTGTCAATAATTGATGATGTCAAAACTGTTGATGGTGCATGAAACTGGGTAGCGGTTTGTGGCTGTTGTTTAACCTGCATGTGTTATGAGTCCAAGAATGACAACATTCAGTTTAGTCATGAGTTCAATAGGATAAATTCTTATAGAAAAAGGAAAAATGTGCGAAGTTGGAGCATACATGCACATGACTGTATGTATTGAATGTAGAAATTTCAGCTGCTAACCATCATTTGATTAATTCATTAGTCTAGGCAATAGAAAATGGCTTGGTGACATCAACCTTCATCGAGGGCATGTAGAATTTTGTCATATAGAACAACTGAGGGGAGTAAGATATATCAGACAAAGCACATTAAGTAATCAACTTGCAATAAGGTTTACCATTACTTAGGTTTATCATAAGTATTCCCAATTTCCATAATATACAAGGCATTTGTCATAAACATCTATAAACCTCAACGATTGTCAAAAGTAACAACAAGATACATGAAACCATCAAGCATGATGTTGACCTTCAAATTCCCTTAAAATAGCATGCATAAAAACTAGCTCTTATTGATATGAACAAATATACCAACCTAAAAAATTTCTCACTAAAATTGTTGAGCTTCTAATTAATGGTCACAACTAATTAAGACAACTCTTGGCAATACTAACACCTTTAAGCAAAACCAAATATATCTAATTCTAACTGCATGCTTAGCCCTTTCTCTATACCCAAATTTTTTCTTTACGTATTCATGTCTATGTTTGTTTTCTAAGAAAAGATATAGGAACTAGAAAATAGTAGCCATATTTAAACTTTCATGATTCGTAAACATGTTTTCCATGACAAGTTTGGTAAGCATGTAATTTGTTATAAAATAAACAACATTTATACACAAAGTAGTCATAAACATGTATACACAAAGTAGTTAAAAACCACCATTACATAAAACAAAGAACACAAATCCACTAAAACTACATTTTCATTTCTTAAACAAGAAAAAAAAAATAGATACATCCTAACGCTCAAATTTTGGCTTTTGCATATCAACCACACAACATTAAGTAAACTAATTCTTTCTAATCCAATTCAGTCATTTAAGTTTTTGGCGAACCCTCTCATAGATCCAAAGCCCAATTCAACATTTTATTCCCATCTAGCAATCTAGAAGTAAACATCTTGTTAATTGATTTTATTTTATTTTATTTTTAAGAAAAGACAATTACTACCAAAAACATGGGAATTTTAGGATAACAATTGAGGAAGGTTCGTATGACATATAGATATTGTAATACCAATGGGTATTTAAGAGCTTGCTCAAAATAATAGCAAACTCTCAAACCAGTTATTTCCCAATAAAAAAAACATACTCTAGTATGCCCCTGCCACATGGATGACTACAACAATTTCTAAGTAGTAGAAGAGAATTTTGTTCAAAATATCATTAATGTATCATTAAAATTAAATAAAGAAATTCTTCAACTAACAATATTACAGATGAAGCAATTTCCTAAAAAATCTTATCACAACACAAATTGTGGAAAACAAATAAATTTTTATACTTCATTTACAAATACAAACATATATTTAACCAAAATAGAATATCTTTGACTCTAACATTTTCTCTTCAGCCAAACAAATCCTTTATAAAAGTGATAACATTTATTTTCTTGTAAATAAACTTTTTTTAAAATATTTTCTTTGCATGAAATTAAAGCCTTTTTATTTAAGTAAATTAAAACTTCCTTTTATAAAATTCATTAAAACTCTGGACTCAATTATTTTTTATACTCATGAAATATTTCCTTTATAAAAGTGATAACATTTATTTTCTTGTAAATAAACTTTTAAAAAAATATTTTCTTTGCATGAAATTAAAGCCTTTTTATTTAAGTAAATCAAAACTTCCTTTTATAAATAAAATTCATTAAAACTATCGAATCAATTTTTTTTTTAATACTCATGAATTTTTTATTTTTTATTTTTACAAAAGTAATAACATTTATTTTCTGGTAAATAAACTTTCACAAGTATTTTTCTTAAATGAAATTAAAGCATTTTTATTCTTATTATTTAAATTAATCAAAACTTCCTTTTATAAATAAAATTCATTAGAACTATCGAATTAAGAATCAACTGTTTTTTTTTTTTTTTTAAATCAACACTCATGAAATCTTTCGGTCCCCTTAGTGCATACTTATGAATTCTTTTCTATATTGATCCATGATGTTTCGTTTATTCCCTGAATCCTTAGCAATTAAAAACCCATGTTAATTTATATTCGATTCTAAGCAATAAGTTACTACCTTTCGATGATCTATGCCATTATAAGTTGTTCTTTAGATTATTAGATGTTTTGGTAATCCCGATGATGTTTATTATTTCTTTGAAACTAAGTTGATAATTGTGAATATCCCGTATTATTAGTTTCATTTTAAAACTAATTTCTAAGCGCTTGATTAATTTATCTTAAGTTTAGATGCATTTAAAATTCCAACAATTAGTTCTTCATAATCTATGCTAGTTTAAGATTTTTTTGAAGTCTTTATTTATTTATATTATTCTTGGTGATCATTTAAAAGATGGAAATTTCTTTTTAGAGACTTGTTTTCCATAGTTCTTAGTAATAAAATGAAAGTTAGATTTTTTAAAATGTTAGCTTGTAATTCTTGGTGGTAAATTGAAAGTTAGATTTGTTAAAATGTTAGTTTACTTGATCTAAAAATCTCTGGTTGGTTGCTATAATAATTTTATCTTTAATTTTTAGAGATCATCGGAAAATAGTGAAGATTGGCCTCCATTCTCACCACTTTAGTTTGCTCGGATTGTAAAAAATTTCACTTTGTGAATTCTTTTTCCTCTGTTTTGCTTGGTATTTTATTTCTTGTGTTTTTTTGTTTTCATATTAATTTCCTTTATTTTTAAATCAAATGTTTTTCTTAAAATATGCCTTTGAAAATTTTGTGTTAAAAGTAATTCATTTAGAGTCTTTAGAATCAAAATCTCATTTTTTTTTAAAAAATAATATGCAACCATTTTTTTTTTCGATTCGCATCGTGCTTAGTTTTCAATAAAAACTACGGTTTTGAGTAAGACACGAATCCAAGCTTGTGGTCCCAAATAAATGGGATAATTCTAGGCTAGACTTGTGTATATCAATTAAGGAATTGGTGAAACCCCTACATAAAATCATCTTTTCAAAACTCATCTTTGCTGCCACCCTTGCCATTTATTGAAATTATATGTATCTGTTTTTTAGGAATTATATACAAGATGTGTGCGATAATTGATGATTTCGTATACTTTGATTATTTTTGTGATGCTAATTAGACAACAAACATGCTAGGATTTCTTTATTTTATTATTATCTAACCCCTCATATCTTGTGGAAACGCATTATAAGTTATTTATGTGGTCCTGGTACGTCCTCTATCACCCACCTTCTAAATTCTGTAAATATGGTTGTCAATGTGAACTGCATCTATACTTGATAGTACTTGAGTGTCTTGATATATATATGTTTCATTGTTCTATTATTTCTAATAAAGCGTATGTTGGATGATATATTATTTGAACTAACTCTGATGTCTTGTGACAACGCTTAAGATGCAGTCCATGTACGCACCCTAAATATTCTTTATGATTGTGCTTGGCTTTCTTGTTAGGCATGCTATTTTTGAAACCACTTAGCCTACTTAGGTATCTATAATCAACCAATTAATTGCCACATTTCCCTCAATTAAGTTAGTAGGGACCTTTATAAGGCCTAGAGGGGTGCTACCTCCTAGAGGTACTTTCCCAATAAGTAACCTGATCCCTGAACCCAGACTCGGGTTTTTCAAAGACATGCTTTTTCCAAAATTGTGGAGTCACTTTCTTTAGGGTTTTCTTTCTTGTTTTATTTTCCTTTTAAAATAAAATAAAATAAGTGGTGACTCCAACTTTTCCAAAACTAATTTTTCACCAAATAAAAACGAGTCTCATCGATTGAGTGGGAGTGCACATGAGAAATACGGGTCTACACTCTCCCATACCCATAATTGGAGCAAAATTAGTGGGCTAGATATATCATGTGTATCAATATGAGAGGCTCGACACAACTATCGATAAAGCTAGGCTAAATAGACACTACCCTAACTATACCTACCAACAACCTCAAAATCCTTTAGAAGAAGTAAAAACATAAGATGAACTTTATCACTAGACTTTCCTAAAAATAGAAAACCTCTAATGAGATGTAAGCCTTAGTATAATGCTGAATAGACTCCTCATTAGCATCTGGTGTCAAAGTAAGGAAGCTTTGACCCAACCATGTAAGATGAAGGCGCTACCCATCTATGTTTGTATCTCTAGGAATGAGTCCTAATAGAGAATAACATACATGCCTCCAATCTAAACATGTGCTACCAATAACTACAACTCCATCTACTAGTAGTCTAAGAAGAATGGCAATGTCCTGTAGTGTAATTGTGCACTCCTCTTGAGTTAAGTGGAAGGTATGAGTCTTAGGTCTTCATCTCTCGATAAATGCAGTAATAAAGTGTCAATCTAAGAAAATGAATCCTAAGCATGCAACACCATAGAAGCCTGCCTACTGCAACAATGGAATAATACGCCCATCGAGTACACTGGTGTGATGAAAAATCATCTCACAACGTCGACAATGAAGCTCCTTAGAGTCAACACCTATCCATACTAGAGATGACCTGTGTGTGGCTTGCCCATGTAGAATTGTAGGATCCAATGGTCCTGGCTTCATCATGCGATGATACCTATATATAGTAAATAACCATTAGTTCTTGTTAACATTAGTATGATTACAAATTTAAAGACATTACTTAAAAATATCATATTATCAAAATGAACAATCTTTCATACTTTAATTGTCAAGAGGAAGAGGATTTGAGGATTACCCTCCATCTTTTGTGGGACAGTTATGAAAATTATGTCCCTCTATTTTACATAAGGCGCATCTAACTCTAACACTTGGTTCCTTCAAATCCATTTGATTCCTTATCCTTGATGATCTAAGACACCCTTTATCCCTCATCGAAGTTAGGCCAGGGTGGAGAATAGGAAAATCAGGATACGACCAATAAGATTCATGTGGAATGAGATTAAATTTAGGAGCATAAATGTTGGCATAGGCATCCATCCTATAGTATTTTTCAACAAATTATCAACTATGAATCCTCATATGAGCACAAATATCTAGCACATGTGAGCATGGAATGCCAAATGATTGCCACTTATTACAACTACATGTACCTTCATTCAACTTAACAACTTGTTTGTTATGTCCTTTATCCATACGAAATCCATGGAGAGTAGCAATTACTTTAAATGTTTGATGAATTCGATGGAAGATAGTCACAGTATGTCTACTAGCTTTGGCTTCAGATCTTCTAAATTTATCAATTGCGTACGTAGTATACACATCTCCAGTTGCCATTCTAGCACGTATCTCTACTCTATGAGTCTCAAAGTATGACACACATCGATAAAAAGTTAATTGAACAAGCATAGTGATAGGTAACATTCTTGCTCCCTTAAGCACCCTATTTATGCATTCAACAATATTTGTGGTCATCCACCCATACCGATATCCTAGATCATATGCTTGAGTCCATTTTTTAGTGTCTAATTTTGAAAATCAAGCCACGCCTTTTTCATTTAATCATTTTAACTCTTCCATGTATCACTCATACTTTTGCAGTCAATGTTGAGATCCAACTCTATACACCAACTCTTTTAAGACCTTATTATTAAATTTGTCATTAAAATTGCTCACTACATGCCTAAGATAATATCGATGTTGCGCATGAGGAGGGCTCCATCTAACTGATGGATTTTTAATAGCAGCATTTATTCCTACATGGAAATCTAAAATTAAGGATATTCATCCTCTTTGAGTGACGAGACGCCTTAATGCAATAAGAAACCAAGACCAACTATCATGTGATTCTTCCTCAACAATTGCAAACACAAGGGGGAATATACGACCATTTGCATAAATTAAAGAAACAATTAAAAGCTTCCTCATGTATTTTCCATATAGGAATGTACCTTCAATTTGTATAATTGGTCTGCAATGCTTGAACCCTTCAATACTTGGCCTAAATGTCCAAAAAACATGAATAAACCGCACGTTCCCATAAATCCCTCCTAAAGGTATTATCTTCCAAACAATCTTTGTTCTAGGATTAGTTAGCTTAAGAATGTTCATCCACTTCAACAATGCTTGATAAGATTCATCTCAATCGCCAAAAACTCTAAGCATTGCTTTTCTCTTAGCTTCCCAAATTCTCCTATAATGGACATCATATCCAAATTTATCCTTCACTATATGATGTAATTTAGCAATAGAGGTAGTGTGATCCCTCTAAACTAAATTTTGGATCTCTCTTGCAATCAATGTAGAGTCCAATTGAGAGTGGTCTTGTGATAATTTAGGATAAACACATGTGTGAGGACCTGCGTACTTGGTTATCTCAAACATTCCATGACTTTTACGATGACATGCACGAAACCTCCAATTACATCTTTCTTGCCACTTCTTATATCTCACTGTCCACAATTGTGGTTCTAATTCACAAACAACCAAATGTTGATTCCAACATATTGCATAACGTTTTACAGCATATTGCAAGTCTTCTTTACTCTCAAATCTCAATCCTTTAAACAACTCATTAGATTCATTCCACAATTCAATACGTGATGTGAAAGGCCCAATAGTCATGCTATTTATTGCATCTCAATTCAATTGTTTGAACATTAGGAAAGGCTTAGTATGTTCACCATCATCTAAAAAAGCCTTATTTGTTGGAGGTTCATCATCATTTTCATTTGTAAATGAGATGTCAACATGGTTATTTGTTGCTATCATAACTGAGTTACTATTGCCAAATTCCCTCTCATTTTATCATTGTGTGCTAAATTCTCCTCCATTTCATCAGTGTGCACTGCCAAATTCCCCTTTGTTGACATTTCCACATCATGACCCATAATTTCTTGATCAAATGATGGACTTAACCCAAATGAATGATCCCTTGGACGTGTCTGCAAATACATTTCAATAGAATTCGATGGTGAGATTTATGCTACATCATGAAACATTAACCTTGCATCATCATTATCTTTAATTGGTATTTTATATAGTTAATGTTCCCATTTCCAATCAACATAAGAATTGGATATCGAAATATCATGGATAACATGGTATGAGCGCAATCGATCGACATGACATGACACAACTTATCCTTCAAATCATCATATTTGATCAAATTGTTCACTAAAATACCTTTTTTAGGTGGACAATTGTAACACATCCCATTTGGGCCATCAATTATTTCACCATCCTTGTAACACACAATTGTAATAAAACTATCCATTCATGTACCTAAAAAGAATCAAATAAATGATATATAAGACTGAATTGATAATAACTAAGAAAAAAAGAAAAAAAAAAGAATAGTGACAATGACGATGACGATGATGATGATGATGGTGATGATAATGATAATGATAATATAGAAATATAGGAATTAAGTGTCAACTAGGACTAATGGGCTCGGGCTAGAAATTTAATTGTTAATTTAAGATATGTGTAAGCCTGGTTATTTAATAAATATATTTAAAACATAATAATAATACTAATACTAATACTAATACTAATAATAATAATAATACTAATACTAATACTAATACTAATATAGGAATTTAGTGTGAACTAGGACCAATAGGAATTTATACTTGGACTAGGAATTTGAGTGTTAATTTAATGGGTTGTTTTTTGGTACCCACTCTTTATTTTGGGGGTACCTACCCACATTTAACCCCAATAATAAAATGACAAATGTATAGTGCATGTCATTAAAAAATTTACAAAATCTTATTAAATCGGTAAAGATGACCTATTGGTGAGAAATAATCACATGCATTTCATACATATCTAAATATTACAACTTTTTTTTTATAATTTATTATTAAATATCAAATATAATTTTTTATTTAATGAACTACGTAACTCTCTCTAAAAAAAGAAAATCATACCAACTACCCTTATATTCTCATTAGTCATATATAAAAAAGGATACTAATTTAATATGAAAATTAAACAGTTTCAACTACCATATTACAAAATATGTTAGATGTGTTTTGATAAATCAAATTTGAAAATCAGGTTTGAAACTTTATGAAGGAGAAAATTAAAAATTTGTATTTTATCAAGAAGATGAAGGATTTCAAGTGATTACCGGTGTCAAATGTAATATTTGATATTTTTTTATTTAAATATAAATTTTGTAGGTAGAAATGTTATATTAAATAACGAAATATGAAATGATTTAAAAAAATTTAAAACGAGTGTAAGCCTAGTTATTTAAATCAACAATTGGGGTTCAACAATTGAGCCCTAACTCATTCTAGCAACAATTAGTGGGTTTTTTTTTTCCACTGTTAGCTCATTATGAAAAAGCAGTACTTGATATAAAATAAAAATAGGTTGTATAGTACTTCCAGATGAACAACTAAAACTATTAAAGACCATATTTTAAAAATTATTGTCATTTGGGAAAAAAAATTTCCACAACTAATTACCATGATTCATAGCGCCATCCTTACCAAAAGAAAGCACCAAAAAACAAAAGGGAGAATTACCCTTAAGGGTAGGCTGGGGAAAAAAATGACCAATGAGGGTGGGTAAATTTGATAATTATTGTAAAGGGTAGGGTAAAATTATGATAATTCCTCCAAAGGCCTTATTTTATTTAAATGCCAATACTACCCTTAATAAGTGAAAAGCAACAGAAAATAAAAAAGAGTTTATTCTCCCTTTCTTTAACCTACCTGGAGCCGAGTTGTAGAAGAAAAAGGGGAAAGGAAAAAGGTGCGCACTTCAGGTCATTCTCTGCAACCGATACACAAAACTTGTTTTTTTTTTTTTTTTTGTGAATCTAACAAGAAATCCATTAAAGGTCAATTTTTTTTTTAATACAAAAAAAAAGTCAGTTTATGGAAAAATAAATAAATAATTTAAAAATCGGATTGAATGAAGGAAAAGTTAATAATTTTAACAATGTAGCTGTAAGATATTAGATCTGAAATATTGAATGAGGTTTTGAGAAAGAAATTACATTTTTTTTAAATGTTATTTAAATTTATTATTTTGAATTTTTTTATATTATTTAGGTCATATTGAAGATGTGTTTTTATTTTTAATTTATTTTCTGGGTGGGTTGTTTGATATGATTATTATTGATTTCCATTGAAAAGGTTTGCACTTTAGTTTTATTGTTAAGACTTTTTGACATGATTGAAGAAAAAATGTTCTCAGTTGTTTCATGCTTGTTTGGGACCACTTTGTTTGTGTATTTATAAACATATTTGGATTGTCATTGAAAACTGAAATCCCCTTTGTACGAGACCACTTTGTCTTTTATTATGAATTTTTTAAAGAGTTAAGATCACTATATTTTTGTTATAAATTTGTTACCTTTTTGTATAAGTATTATTTTGGTATGATGAGTCGAATGCCTAGTAGTTTGAAGGTTGTGTAAAAGAACCATTATTTCAGTTATAAAGTATAAGTACAATACAAATGCAATATAGTTACAATGAAAAAATATTAACATTATGATACATTACAATATACCAAAATGACAAAATATTGAATTATTTTTTACCGAATTGGCATTTCTAGGCTATCATGTTGTATTCCTATCATAACGCATCATTGCAAGCCAAAATTATAAAAAAAAACAACAACAAAAATACACTATTGTAATTTCAATACATGAAGTTGTTGATGATAATCCAATGATGGATAAAAAAAAATCTATAAAATTAATTTTTTTTATATAAAAATATAGAGGTATAATAAAAATACAGTACAATTACAATACAAATACAATAACATTACGATACATTACGATAAGGTAAAATTTTGAAAATGTCAAATTTCTTATGAAACTGGGCAATTATGGGTTCTTTGGCATATCCCTAACATGTATAATATACAACAAATATTGTTATTTATTATATAAAATATGTCTCAATTGATTATAATTTTCATTTGTTTATTTTGTATTATTTGTAAAATTTTCATTGATTGTAATATTGTGAAATAGTTGTTGATGATAATCCAATGATGGATAAAAAAAAATCTATAAAATTAATTTTTTTTATATAAAAATATAGAGGTATAATAAAAATACAGTACAATTACAATACAAATACAATAACATTGCGATACATTACGATAAGGTAAAATTTTGAAAATGTCAAATTTCTTATGAAACTGGGCAATTATGGGTTCTTTGGCATATCCCTAACATGTATAATATACAACAAATATTGTTATTTATTATATAAAATATGTCTTTATTTTGTATTCGTTGTAAAATTTTCATTGATTGTAATATTGTGAAATAGATTGATTTGATTGTCGGTGAAAGAAGACGTACTTCTGAATTGGTAAATGGACTTGGAAAATTCCATTTATGGCTACCTTCATGAAGGAGGAGAGATTGTACCTAAGGAGGATAAACAAATACAATACAAGGGTGGACAACAAAAAGGCATGTACATTGGACAAAGGATGTCATATTCTGAATTTGTTTCAAAGGCATGTGAACGGTTGGATATTAATTCAAATGGATATACATTTCATTACACCCTTGAGTTTGATCCATCTGCACTTCAACAGTTCGATGATGATGAGGACATGCATATGATGTTATCCCATAGTTATGATTATGCTCGTATTTATGTATTAAAACGGACTCGAAGAGTAGAAGTTGAAGGAGGTATAGTCAATGTGCAAAATGATTATTGGTAAGTGATATATCTTGTATTAGTTGTCATTAATTCCATGATGCAAAGTGCTTTTAATATTAATTAACTGAGTTTGCTATAATATGCAGTCACAATAGTATGGAGGAAACACACAATTCAGTTGCATCATGTCAAGCAAACAATGAGTCTAATTTAGGACTTTCTCAAGGCTTCATGTCCAGATGTGCAGAAACTGAAGTTATGCCACATGATTTAAGTCTTTGTCCTCAACCTATTATTGGGAGTGGGCATAGTTTTCCTAATTCAGATGAATTTAGAAATGCATTATATACGATGTCATTAGTTGGTAGATTTCAATACAAATTCAAAAAGAACTCTTCAAAGAGAATATCTGTGTGTTGTTTAGTGGATGGGTGCCCTTGGAGAATAACTGCTAATTCAGTAGGCACAACCAAAATTTTGAAGGTTAACATCTTCATTGTGCAGATGTTGAGTGTTCAAGCCAACCTTCAATGCGGGGAAGAGAGGTGCTCGTGTCATAGAGCAAGTAATAAGGGCAACCCCTCAGTATTTGCCCCATCAAATTTGCAAAGACTTCAGGAGTCGGTATGGTGTTTCATTGAGTTATAAGCAAGCTTGGACATACAAAGAAATGGCAAAAGAGAGAATATATGGTCTTCCAGAAAACTCATATATGTTGTTGCCATGGTTATGTCAGAGATTGGTAGACATTAATCCAGGGACGATTGCTGAATATAGCAGACAAGATGGGCATTTTTGGCAATTGTTCATTGCACATTCTTTTTCAATTCAAGGGTTTTTAATGGGTTGTCGACCTGTTATTGCAATTGACTCAACTCATTTGAGTGGACCGTATAGGGGCTCTTTATTTTCTGCAACAGCTTATGATGCTGATGATGGCATGTTCCCAATTGCATTTGGTGTTGTAAGTTCAGAAAACTATGAGGATTGGCTATGGTTTTTGCAGAAATTGAAGGGCATACTTCAAGATAAAGAGGTAGTCATAATATCAGATAGGCATCAAGCAATCCTTCGTAGTGTTTCTCAACTTTTTGGAGTAGAAAATCATGCATATTGTTATCGTCATGTGAAAGAGAATTTTAGTAGCTATGTGACGAAACATAGTATGAAGGGAAAAAAATGTAAAATGGATGCATTGTTGCTACTTGATAATGTTGCGTATGCTAGGTTGGATGATGATTATGTTGTAGCCATGGAAAAATTAAAGACATATAACAGTGACCTAGCGAAGTGGGTTGAAGAGAACAGTCCACAACATTGGGCAATGTCAAAGTTTGCCAAAAAATGATGGGATAAGATGACAATTGATCTTGCTGAATCATTCAATGCTTGGCTGAAGGAGGAACATCATTACACAATTTTCAACTTAGTAATGACACATATGGATAAGTTTGCTCATTTAGCATGTGATCATATGGGTTCTACAGAAAATTGGAAAGCTGCAATTGGCCTAAAGACCGAGGAAAAGTTATTGGAAAGCATTATAAAGAGTGGGTCATTGCCTGTATATCCCTATGTTGGTGGTGTGTTTAAGGTATTCAATATGAAAGTATATGTAGATGTGAATTTGAGAGAGCGTACATGTACTTGTAAGGCTTGGAAAATGGCCGGAATACCTTGTGAGCATGCATGTGTAGCAATACGCCAGATGAAACAAGATGTTTATGAATATGTTGACTCATATTTCAAGCTTCCAATGCAAGAGTTGATATATTTTGGACACTTCAATTCAATTCCAAATCACAATATGCCTATAGTTGATGCTGATGGATGTGTTCGTGATGCTCAAGGTCGCTTATATCCTTCACTTAAACCTCCATGCTCAAAACGACCACCTGGAAGGCCTCGACACCATCGAATAGAGTCTCAATTTAGTTCAAAAAGGCTTATCTTCTGTTCACGATGTCAAGTTGCAGGCCATAATCGAGCTTCATGCAAAAATCCATTACCCGCTCCATGATTCTAGTGTTATGCTTGTTTGGTGACATGCTACTTTTTATCTTATTTTGATTGTGATGATATGTGTGGTTTATGAAATTAGAATCTGTAAGAATTTGTTTTGGAACTTACTTATTTACTTGATTGTCATGACAAAGATGTTTGTATTACATATGCCACTATTTTAGATTTATGATCTTATCATTATTTAGGGTGGTTTGTAACCATGTTTTTAATGTTATTTTGAAGATCATTATTGACTTTGTACATGTTCATTACATTTGTTTAACTTGTTTTCCATTGAAATACGGGTTACATCATGGCATCTTCAAGTGCTTCATTTAGAAATATAAGAGGTAATACTAGAAATGGTGAATATCTACTTTATCATAATTGTATGTGTAAATGTTCACCCAGACAGAGGGCGGCTGTTAGAATCTCTGAATCAAAGGATAACCCAAATAGGTTATATTATTGTTGTCAATATGCAAATACTAGAGATGACTGTCATTTCTTTAAATGGGCATTCCCGGAAGGAAATGGTGATGGCAACACCTACCAAGAACCAGAAGAGGTTGTTCAAAGAAGAATGTATGGCGTGGATGAAGATTTTAAACATATTTTAACAAGAATTGAGTTCATGCAGAAAGTAATTGTAGTAGGACTACTTTTATTTTTTGTTCTATGTTTGAAAATTGCTTAATCATACACTTACTTCATGTCTATTAAGTTTTGGATTATATATGTAATGCTTAATTGTATTGTACTTTGATGTATTTGTATTTGGAGTTATTTGTAATAGGTTATTTATCTCCATTATGTGGACTTGTATTAGATTTTTAATTATAATAGTTCACAGTTTTGCTTACATTTTTAATTACATTTACAACATAAATTCACTAACATTACGATAAAAAAACACTAACTGTATGATAAATTACAACATAAACTAATAATGCAATCTTTTGACTAAATAAAGTCCAATTTCTTAGGTTGATTACCAATTTCTTATATATAATGGTTCAATATATATATATATATATATATATATATATATATATATATATATATATATATATATATTTTGTAACCTCAAATTAGAAACGTCTTCTTAACTTTGATAATGAGTTGTTTTTTTTAAAAAAAAATAAAAAATTGCAACGATCTGAAAACATTATAGAATAGAATTATTCATAAACTTATTTGCCTGTAAAAATAAATTATATTAATTTTTTAATTTATTAAATTAAAATCTATTTCTTATTTTTCTATTTTTTTAATAATTTTTTTCGTTGAAATGGACTCAAAATGGTAGCTTTTACCATGCAAAACTAGAGTGTCAAACCTTTTGTCATTTAGTTATAAAGACTTTGAAATACTTGAAATTACTCTCTTATAAGTTTCTTGAAAATGTAATATGTTTAATAGGAATTTTTTAAAATAAGATAAAATAATAGACCTCATTGTGTGTTTATTACTACAGTGAAAAAAAAATTGCTACAATGAATCAGTGATTGTGCAATTTTATGTTGTTGGAGTTATGATAACCCGCCTCTTGGTAGCTTGGCATGTAAGGGTATTAACAAAATTTATACCTAAGGTCCTTACACTAAAGTAGCAAAACTACTATAGCATAGTGGCTCTAGGATCGAACACTGGGAAGGGTTTTTACTTTAACTGGTGAAGTTCGGAGGATGGAGTGAACTTTTCTTAATAAAAATTAGGTTAAGATGAAAACATAAAAAGATGAAGGCGTTGTAAACTAAACTAACATGAAAATAGGTTAAAAGATGGAAAAAGAAGTTTCTCAAAGCTTTGGATAGCCATGCTTAACTCACTGTGTAAAAATGGAGATTTTGGGACTCTTCACCTCGAGTTGGGGAAACAACTAAGGTGATGCTTACTTCCCGAACCAGTATGAGTTTAACAATTGAGTTTTAGTCCTTGAAAACTTGCAAAAAGGGTAGCTGAACCTCATAAATGCTCTTTTATTGGTATAGGTCATCTCCTCGACTTGCAATACAATGGCTCGTAGGAGATAACTAATGAACATCAGTGGATCTAACAATAAGAATCCACTAAGACCAAAAGGTTATCAAGTATTGGCCATTCAAAGCAAGTCAGAGGGATTAAAAGCTTTACTTTTAATGAAAACATTTATGACGCTCAGCTACTTACATTTATGGCTTGGAAATCTCCATCCTGACACGGGAGCTTCACATGGCATCCATTACTTCAAGAAACTAAAAGGTTTTAGCCTCTCATCCTTGGGGATTTCATCCTCCAAGGATGTTTGGCTACTAAGAAAATGAGAAAGAAAAGAGAAAAGAAGCGTATGAACAAAAGTGCTTTTATAGCTTATAAAGTTACAGGTTACAAGATGATCGTGTCTGAGGCTCTTCACCTCTATTTAAAGACAATAAAAAGCTAAATTACAAGAGCTATTACAAAAACAACCTTTTCATTGGTTGATTACAAGGGTAAAATAGGTATTTACAAAGCTAAAAGTCAAGCAAAATATCTTGGAGAACTAGCAGTGGAATATCATCAACAGCGTCTCAAAACAGGGGATTTCAAAGGCATTTCACAAAAGGGGGGGGGGGGGGGGGGGGGGGGGGGGGGGAAGATGAAAGGTCCAAATTTCGCAAGGTGCCTAAATCCACCTTGCGAAATTTCGCAAGGTGGTTTCTTCATGGTGCGAAATGGCCAAATTTCGCACCATGAGGAAAATCCCCTTGCGAAATTTTGGCAAGGTGAAATTCACCTTGCGAAATGGTGTTCCCATTGCTTGTGCTCGTGTTTCCACTTGAAATTCAAGCCTGTAAACGTCCAAAATCCTTGCTTAACTCGCCCAAGTAGCTCCTCCATCAATTGGTATGCTTGAATTGGTTCATAAGCTGATGAAAAACATGTAAACTTGCCACTAAAAATGGTTAGAAGTAATTACTAAGGAGCTTAATGAATTAATTGGGTTAAATGAATATGATTACTACACAAAGGTGCTTAAAACCCTTATAATTAGGTCTACAAAATAACACTTTTCGATAGTAATCAAGTTATAATAATAGACCTCATTGTGTGTTTATTTTATGGGTTAGATTTCTCATTGTATGACAATATAATTATGAAATCAATCTCATATTTTGGAGTTTGGGAAATGATGAGAGATTCAAACAGGTTATAGCATAGGCTTAATGGTTTTTTTGCCATGCTGAATATTTTTTGCACGTCAATCTGATCCCAAACTTTGTGAAGTACAACAAATATGACAGTCTTTTTGTTTTGTTCTTGATGTTGTTATTTCAATTCTGCTTTGGCAGAAAAAAAAATAAAATTGATCACCCAAGTAGCTGAGCTAAGTTATCCCAGATTGGCCTATCATTGATGCGTTGGAGTTATCAATGTGTGATATCATTTTGATACCATGGAGTTTGGGAAATGATGAGTTGACAGTGCATTGCCTACAGCAATTCAGAGAAATTTGAAAATCACAAACAAATGATGGCATAACAATAATTATTAATAAATAGTAGCAGCTATGAGTTCCAAACAAATTAGTTGATGTAAGCCAATTTGTAAAAAAATATCAGACTAGTAAATTTGGAAATGGAACTCCATCAGACTATAAAAAATATCAACAACTATAAACCAAAAAAATTACAACATCACTGATCCATCGCCTGGTAGACATTTTCCCTGACTTCATTTTCTGGAGACATTATTAGTTGTGTTAGGAGTTTTTCCTTGTACTTTATGACCTTGTCCTGTACAAAAGAGTATATAATATAATATTAAGAAAAATTCATGATCATAAAAAAAATATATATATATTTTATTCACCACAATATAATACATTTGCAATTGCACGAGAAATTCCACGGTTACTCCATAATTGCATAAACTTGATTACAAATATGCCACAATCTGTTCTACAAATAGTAATTAAGGAAATTATAAGTCAATTGGATATCAAATTAGTAAATTTATAACCTGATTTGCTTTCCATAGTTAAAGAGGAATACAAATCTTGCAACTTATGGATTCAATTGTTGGACAACTTCTGGAACAACAAATTCAAATTCTGTCATGTCCACTGATGGTCTTCTTTCTTGAATCCCAATGACAGTTGACAAAACGTTCACCTTAACACAATATACAATTATAAATATGGACATCTTTAAAAAAATAATGACAACGATTCACATAAGTAATTGGACTATAACTATATTTACCAGTTTCTCTATGAAGGCATCCATCCATTTTTTCCTTCCATCAATTAATGAATCCAACAACTCTATTCTTTTCGCATGAATATTCAAAATGATTAAATACCAATGATTTTTCCTGCATATTGGTATGAACAACTAAAAGGAACAAAAAATAAAAATAAAACAATGATTTTATCAAATTAGTTGTGTTCATGTATTTTCTGCACAATACTTAAAAATATCCAACTACAAAGTACTTTTATTAAACTAAATAAAACCTGTTCATATGTGCACAACCGAGTATTTTTGAAATATTTCCATAAATTGTCACATATGTATTTTGGAGATAAGGAACCCCTCTTGTTTTCCACATCAGACTGTAATAAAAAAAATTACAAACCATACATTAGATTAAAACAATCTACGTAAAACAAGAAAACCAATCTATAATTCTTACAACATATCTTACCACAAAGTTTGGAGATAAGAAATGCTTCCTATTTTCTTTATCCATACCATTCAAAATTCGACAATGCATGGTTACAACCTTCATGTAAATTAATGAAAATTAGATATATAGTTTTAGAGTAATTTTATCATAACTTCACATAACTAAATATGAATACCTTATTGTCAACCAATTTGTCAGGTCCCAAGCATTTAAAGTCAAACCTTGTCAAGAAGAAATTGTGCATGGAACATAATATTTGGCTACACATAAATAATTATAATGTTAGAAATTAAAACTAATTATTTCAATTGCCTATCTTAATTGTATTTGTTTATACTAAATTAAGTTCAACCTTACCTTTCATCACGTGTATCATCCAATGCATATGCCAAAACTTGCTTTGCTACAGATGAAGACGCTGAAAATTTGATTGACGGTTGTACCACGTATGGTGATTGTAGGGTAGTAGCATGTCGACGTAGCTGATATGAACGTATTGGAGGATGTCCAGTCTCGTAAGGAATAATAGCATTCATTTGAACTTCATCCTCAACTATATGTATAGAAAATAAAATTCACTAATGAAAATAACACGCACAGGAAATACTAGCCATTATTATATACTCATTATTATTTTGATATTAAAACATAAAGAAGTAGAAAGTATATTGCTATGCTGCGCTGCTGGCTGTGAGGTTGATGAGCCTACATTATCTTCACCATCAGCAAAATGATCATTCAGTGGCGATCCATAAGCTAATTTCAGAATGCATAATAACCAAAATTATTTTTTCCAAAAAAAAAAAAATTATACAACATTTGCAATTAAATTAAAAGTAATACAAAATTATAATGACTAGTGCTATAAAAATCGTACTACCATGTGGTGGTGATGGGAAAGAATCATTGATATCAGGTTGATTATGACTTCTGCTTTGATGAGAAGATGATGGGGTTTTATTTGTATTCTGCCGCTTTGCTAGTTTACTAATTGCTCCTCTCATTGTTCGAAGCAATTGGTGAATTTGTCTCTCTGCTGCATTATATTCTGCTATAATTTCCTACAAAATGGTACAAAGTGTCAAAGATGTATATTATTATGCATAACATGTTTGGTTTTCACTTTAAATAAAAGAATAGATGTAGAAGGTTCTCACATCAGTAGTCTCTTCTTCAACTTCATTTACTGGATTACCAGGGTCTTCATGTGCATCTTCCTCCCTTTCATCTTCTTGAACCTACAATAATAAAAAGAAGAATATATAATTTTTATAAATTTATTTTTCAAATATGAACATAAAATAAAATGTTGAAAGAAAATTGTCCCTTACATCAGCTAGTCCAAAATCACCATAATCATGCAATTCCGCATGCACCCTTTTCTTCATCAAGTCATCAGTTCACGCTGCACATATTGGGATGGTACGTGGTACCAACATGGTTGGAATGTAAAATTTATTTACATAAAAAAGCTGAAACACAAATATTCCACACATCAATACGTTATTTAGAAAAGACTTGTTAAAACATATAAAATGATATGGAAACCTTCAACATTTAATAAAAAAAAGGTATCTACCTGTAAAAAAATAAGGCAACCTGTAAACCATGAGCCTTTACCCAATCGAAAATGTCTAATTCCAGCAACCAGTGTGTCAAGTACAAATTGACCCCAATTAACATTGATGTCAAAGTCTCCAGCAAGCAAAGTACACCACAACTCATGACTACCATCCAACTTTGATGTTGGAGCAAGTAATGTAGCACATGAGAAGAAGATAAACAATTTTTTGAACTCGGCCATGTCTTCCATTAAAATCAGCCTATCTCTAAGATCTGATAGGTTTTCCATCCTATTATTCCTATTGGTAGGTGAACGTAGGAGCCTCCTACCAATATATGGAATACCCAGAATTTCACCTACATCAGAACAAGTTATTGGAAATTGCCTTTCTTGTCCTATGTCTAACCTACAGGCTATATTGAAATGAGTTATTATCCATCTACATAAACTATGCCTTATCTCTATGGAAGAGAGCTGAAGTAATCCACCAAAGCCAATATGTTGAATTATACTCTTCTTTTCATCACTTAGCTCATCAAGTAGATGTCTAAGTTTTTTGCTGGAGCATCGACTATTTATTTTGACCTCCTGTAAAAGTAAATAAATGATAATATAAAATTAAAATTAAAACAGTCAAATTAAACAACAATGTCAAACATTAATATAGTCAAAATAAAATAATACTAATTAAAATAATGTTCAAACCTGGTTGTATTGTATTGTTTTTTTTCCTTTTATCCATGTATTATACTCCACACTACACTATGGAATTTATATCAAATAATCAATTTTCATAATTAAATGTATAATGAATCAAGTAATATTGTAATATATTGTACTTCTAGTGCAATTGTATTGTAAATGTAGGGCATTTGTATTATACCCTTATTTATTTTGGTTTAACTACTATTAGTGATCCCAAATACAGTTACATACATGCCACTGCCACAACAGGAGGTCCACTACCAGTTCCCACATTACAATCAATAAAATCAATTATATGTTCAAACTTGTTTTTGATTTTTAATAGAATCAAAACAGCATAAAATACATCTCAGTTGATTCCAAGTTTAACTAGGGATCCAGGAACATAAGAAAGTAGCTCAGAACAGCATTTTCTAAGAAATTTGACCACTGCCATGATTACATTTATTAAGGAGTTCAAGGATTCAATATTTTTTTCTCATATGTTTTCCTCCAGCTTCTCGGCATCCAGATAGATTACCTAAATCAACCTCTATCAACAGTCATAATACTAAATAAATTGGCACAACCCAATTCCAAATGGGTTTCAGAATTAGACCAATTGCATCTAAACAAAACCATGTTGATTCATCATCAAATCTTCTAGCTAATCACAAACACAAGCAAATACAACAACACTAATAACAATTGCAGGTCCGTTTGGATGCTGAGAAAGTAGAAAATAAAAATTAAAGAAAAAACGTGAACTTAAACAAAAACCCAAATACCCGATACCCACATTCTTTGTAATCTCAATCAAAATCAGTAGCCTAGAAATCTTTTCTTAAAAATGAACTCAAACAAAAAAACACCCAAACAACTCCTCTAACAGAGCCTAGAAATCTTAAAATTATTTTAGGACCTGCAACACGTGAACTCAAAAACCCTAAATAGAGCACTTGCATATGTGAACCAAAATAAAGAATTAGAGTTTAGAGATAGAAGTACTTGGAAATGAGACTCAATTGCTTTATTAAAATCCTAAAACCCAAAATAAATTTGGATTGAGGGTTACCTTTGATCAGATCAACAATGTCGAATGAAAGTGGAGTGTCTTTCCAACTGTAAAGTCTCGGATGGAGAGTAATGGAGGAGGAGAATGAAGAAATTATCGCTTTGGGGATGAGGTGAGGGTTGAGGATGCCGGTTGCAGAAAGCTACAAGGATGGGTGGGCTAGGGTCAGGCGTCGGGTTGAGAATCGTACATGGATTGGGATGGATTTGGAAGGCTTTGTGAGGACTTTACCTTGGACTAGTGGGGAAGTGTGCTTGAAGTATCAGTTACCGGGTGAAGATCTCGACGCTTTGATCTCGATTACCAACGATGAGGATCTTGAACACATGATGCTCGAGCACGATCGATTGTGTCGCCCATCCAACAAGCAGGCTAGACTCGGGTTATTTCTCTTCCCGCTGACCCCTCCTGCATCCACCAGTTTCGGTTCCAACGAGACCAAATCGGAGCGGCAGTGGTTCGTGGACTCATTGAATTCTGTGCAGATCCAGCCTCTGGAAGGTTCTTCACTTCAGGCGGCGGCCTCCGAGACTAATCCGGATTTTCTGTTTGGGTTGGATAAAGGGCTCGCTCCGCCTCCCCTCGTGAAATTGCTTCCCAAGGATTATTTAGTGAGATCGGATCCAGGATCGGAAATTCCTTATAAATTATAATTTTAGAATTTAATTGAGGGTAAATTGGTCTAATAAAAATATTAGGCCTTCAGAAGAATTATCAAATTTACCTACCCTCATCGGTAATTTTTTTCCCCAGCCTACCCTTAAGGGTAATTCTCCCAAAACAAAATATATATTCTGCCATTTGATAATGAAAATTTAAAATTAAATAAATAAATAAAACCAAAGAATGATAATCAAAGAAACTTTCACCCAGAGGCAAAAAGACCTTCAAGAAAATAATTAAAGCCAACAACTTGAATAAGATACTACCTAAAAGATTATCTTATCATCATAGTGACCCAATTACCAACACATTTCTTAATTTTTTTCTTTTCTTTTTTTATTTAAAACAAAAATCAAAACATAAAATTATTGTTTGGAACATTATTTTCTCTCATTTTCATGAATTTTTCCTATAGTATCCAATCATTACCAAATCAAATTGTCTCAAAAAAATATAATTTTATGCTTCATTCAATACGTTAGATTTAATATTTTTATTTTTTAAAAAACCAAAAAACATAAAACACAAAGCCAAAAATGTGTTCTTTTGTTTCCTAAATTGTCACATGAACCAACACATAGTAACATCACATTTCCATGCATTATCAACTAATGGTTGTCTTAGTTAATCAATAATTGGGTCATAGTTTGAGATAAAACAAATACGATGTCAATATAGTAGTTAAAATATTAATAGATAGCAAATAGAATCACAACAAGCTCACCCACAAGTAGAACCACAAAATTTTCAACTTTCCTACACTTTAGTGGCAACCAAACAGAATTACAACAAGTGAAACCACAAAAAAAAAAATGAAAACTTTCTCCACAATTTTTAGCCTACTCAATTTCATTGTAAAAAAACAAATGAAACCTTTATTTTTTTTTTTCAACTTTCCCACACTTTCTTGGTAACCAAACACAACTACATCACCAAATATAATCACAAAACTTACAGAAAACACCCAAGGGCCATGGTGTCTCGGATCTACACTTCACTTCCTTCCTATTGGTATTGATGTAAGGAGATCCACTTCATGATCAACTCGTGTGGGAAAATGGGTTTTCAGGGAGATAACAAAATGAGTTTTGAGGCAGAGAAGAAAATGGGCTGGGGAAATGGGTATGCACTTCTTTTCAATTATAAAATACTATTTTTTTTCACTCTCATCCTACGTGTTAAAAAATGTGGTAGAATTGGAATTATTTTTCAATTTATAGCATTTTAAAAATTACTTTCCCTAATAGTCGTACATTTATAAAAAATCCCAACATTATCATAGTCCCTTGGATAGATGTTTTATTTAGGGGTTTGAGATAGAGAAGGAAATGATTGAGCTTCTTTATCATGCATGCTCTCATCAACACAGAGTTTGGGCATGTCATAGATAAAAATCAAAATGAACCTAAATAAATCAAAGTTCTAAGTGGAAAATGTTCAACAAGGGATTATGTATCTAACTGTAACATGATTGAATTCTATTCAAACATGGAAAATATTAATGATTACATACCTTTTTTTCCGACTTTGCTCATCCCATTAACATTTTTCATCCACAAGAAACAACCTATATTGCAAAAAATGAGAAATAAAATAAAAGTAAAAAAAAGTTGTATTAGAATATTAAGAAATTTAGAGTACTTATAAATATAAAAGAATCCAATTGTTTAATATTCAAAAAAAAAAAAAAGATCCAAAATTTAAAATCTAAATATTGAGGGTAATTTTCTATTTTTCCATCTCATAATCAATTAACTTCCTAAAAGGCTCATGTCAACATTTTAAATACTACAACATTTTTCACCTTAGAGCGAATGTAAAATTATAAAATTATTATCATTCGACAAATACTTTTCTAACATATAAGTGAAAAAAGAAAAATGAAATAAAATAAAAAGAACACAAATTTGTTAACGGTGCATATAAATAAGTTAAAGCAACAAACAAAAAATATTCATTTACCGAAAAATCCAAGTTTTGAAAGATACCAGGAATCCATTGTGTGAGTTTAACAATTAAACTATCCTACTTTAAATGGGAAGTAGCTACACACTAACGTGCTTATCAAAATCTTGTCTCTATTCTCCATAGATCATGCACAAATTAGAGAAAAGAAATAAAATCAAAAAGAAAAATATGCCATAAGGTATATTTATCTCAAGCTCTTCAAAGTACTGAGAGCACCCACTTTACAAAATTGTATTCGGGTCATGTAACAATTGAATCCAACTCATCGCAGCTCATCGTCTTTCTCAAAAACGGGTTTTTTATTTTTAACTTTTTCTTATTAAAAAAATAAAAATAAAAACTGATAAACTAAACCACAACATCAAAAGATTATAAAACTAAGAATATGTATACATACCACCAGGCGAAGGAGCCATTAATGTTGTTGGAAGTTTGCTCTTCAAAAGAGCTTTAGAAGTGATTGTTCTTCAAGAGAGCTTCCAAAGAGATTAAAGGGGCCTTTTTCTGTATCCAATTTGTTGATCCCACTCTCAACCAACAGTAAAAGAAGTAATCTTATCATGAAAGATTAAAGGTAACCATAAAAGAATCGAACTCACCTCAGTATTTATGAGTTGGATTTTTTTCCACAGAGAATGAAATAGAGATGCTTCTGAGAAGGGAGAGTGAGGAGATACAAAGGCGGATTTGTGTGAGGAAAGAATCATTTACTTCCCAAAGAGATATACGGGCTTCCTCACAAGGAGTATTTCAGTAAACTTGGAATGGATTTAAACTGCTTTATGGTAATAAAAAAAAATAAAAAAATAAATAAAGAAAACGCGTCCTCCAACAATTTATTGATCCTGTGAAGTGGAAGTAATGCTAGTACAACATCTACAATTGTGGGAAATGACACATCTGCAGGAGAGAATCCTTTTGATATATTCTACGTATTAATTTTATTGTTAACTCCACCACTGCAGTGATAAAAGGACGAAAAAGAGAGTTATTTCTGAACCGAGAGAGTAGGTACAGAAAGAACTTTATTTTGCTCCTTGAAAGAGTTGAAGTCCGCCAGTGTAAAGTTTGAATGGACAAGACTAGTTGATGGGAAGAGATGCAGTTTATTGGGACTTTAATTGAAATATTTTTCTCCCAACACCAGCCTCTGACCTCTGTCACTTGCAATTCATCAATTCAGATTCATTTATATGGTTTTTTTTTTCCCGGTTTTTCTAATGAAAATATTTATTTTTTCTTTTGTTTGGTTGAATAGTAGTATATGGAGATGGCTTCCCAAAGATACGGTATTTCTGTTATTAGTTCGGATTGAGGGTCTTTCTATTTATAATATTTTTTTGTCAAAATGTTTTTTTAAAAATATTTTTAACAGAATCACTTATTAAATTAATTTATATATAGATTTTAAAAAATTTTAAAATTTTATTAAATATATATTTTTTATTAAAATAAAGTTTTTTATGCTAAAATTTTTTCTCACCTTATAAGATTGTGTTTAGTATCAAGAAAAGAAAAAAAAAATAAAAGAAAATAATTTTCTCATATTTGATTTTATTAAAAATTAAAAATAAATAAATAAATAAAATTAAAATTAGTTAAAAATTGATATATTTTAAAATTATTTAATCTTTATACAATGAAGGAAATTAAATAAAATGGGTTTGAACAAACATATAAAAATAATTTATTAATTTTAAATCTATTTTTTATTTTTTATTTTTTTTTTGCTTCCACTTTTCTTCTTTATTTTCTTTTCCTCAAATTTTCAAGGAATCAAACATAGCTTATTTATTATAAATCCAAGAATAATTCATTATAATAAATAATAGGCAAACATTTTCACCATCATTTTAAACAAGGTTTGTCATAGAACAAATACTCATATTAAGGGTAACAAAGATCATTCTAGTCTTAAATTTAAAGACTCAAAAGTAAAAATGATCAAAGACTAAAAACTAATGCATCAAACACTAGATTATTATTCAAACAATTTCAAACTCAAATAATTCAAATAGTCATCCATTTATAACATTTAAATAATGTGCTAAATAAAAGTTCAAACTCAAAAATGTTTATCGAGAATGATTTTCATTCTTACCACCACTTCTTGTCGGAACAAAGAGTATTTGAGTGCTTAAAAAATATTCAACAAAAGGGAATAACTTCAAAGATTTAAGAACTTTAACAAAGTTTCATTAGTAAAAAGTTTTCAAATATGAATACAAAGAAGGATATATAATTTAATAACCACTTTCATAAAAATTCCTTAAAGCTTAAACATGGTAAGAAATTTAATGTCTAATTAAGTTGAATTTACAACTGGATGACTAATTTCAAATTTGTTCATTTCAAAATTGAACAAAATCAAACTCTACTAATACTAATAACCTTTAACCAAATCCCTTTTGGTTTGGGTCAATGCAATTGCATGTCCCACCATAAAAATGTAAAAATTGATAATAACATCATTGTCAATTAAGACAAAACAAATTAAAGTTTGTTTCATTTCATTTGAACTTAGAACATAATAACACCATTTTTTTTTTGTTTAAACAATTGAAGATAATCAAACATATTTTTCATATAAAAATGTATTTGATCCATGTTAAAAAAAATAATTGTTTATATAATTTGAAATAACATATAAAAAATATTTTTTTATATAAAATTGGTATTATTTTTCTTTACCCAAAAGAAGCCTTGAATTTTGTTTGGAGAATTTACTATTGAAGAATTTAACTCTTACCTAACATAATATAAGCAAAAATACAATTATTACTATGCGCTATTTATCTAAAATAATAGTGTGATAATCACTTGGGGAGCCATAATGGTAAAAATGCAATTATTACTATGAGTTATTTATCTAAAATAATAGTTTGATAATCACTTGGGGAGCTTTGATAATCACTCCGGGAGCCAGAATTGTAGGGCGGGGGAACACAAAAAATCTATTTCAGGGCAATATGATATGAAGATGTAAATTTTGCATGAAAATTTGATTTTTTTGGGAGCACTGGACCCCTTAAGGCATACATTGGCTTGATATGTGTTGATAATCCTAATAATATTCTCTATTGGTATTATTATTCTTGATATTTATTATTATTATTATTATTAACTTTAATTTAATTAATTAGCTTATAAATTCCCAATTTGTGTAAAACTCTTATTTTTGAAGTTTATTTTTAAGAATCTTCTCTTTTCTTTATTTAATTAAACCAAATCTCTTCAAAACCTATTTCTTTTGTTTGTTGAACTAAACTTATTATTCTTATAAATTTTATTACAATTATTTTATATTACTCACCATTAATATTTTTATTATTCTTTTTTATTATTATTATTATTATTATTATTATTATTATATCTAACACATTCTCACGCATACACATTACCCATGTATGTATCACTTTTCCTCCGCTGTAGCCACGTATCATTTTCACTTTTCCTATAGCTATTTTTTTCTAACCAATTAAACACTCATGCCATCATTTCTTTTGTTACCTTTTTTAAGTTTCTCAATAACACCCTTCGGTCATGCAATGCCCTCACACTCACAACCATGAATTTCCCTTCTTTTTTTTTTTTTTTTTCCATATCCAAATCCACATAAACCCCCCATCATTTACTTTTCCTATTCATTCTTTGCATCCATCATATGCACACAGTGCAACTTCCCTTCTAATTTGTATTTTTATTTTATTTTATTTAGGTCCACCCATTTGAATATATATAATTTCCCTACCTCGATAAATAAATCAATCCATATTCATATATTTAAAATTAAATAAATCAAAGTCTCATCAAGAATTAATTTTTTCAAAAAAAATATTTAAATTATTAAAAATTAATAATAAATCTAAAATTCTAATATAAGAGTTAAAGTTTTACTTGAAAAAACTCATCTTCAAATACTAATCATTCTTACTGTGCAAAAGGAATGGGAAAAAGGAGTTCTATGTAAAGAAGTTAGAAAATTTAATTTATAGTTTTAATGCAAAAACTGCCATTTTTTAAATTTATTTTTATTTTTTATTTTTTATGTTATATTTTAAGCCCTAAAGAAATTAAGTTTAGGGTATTATAAGGTTTATATAATCACTACTAGTTAAAAGGAAAGATTTAAAACCTCCTTGTCAAAAAGGATTTATCTACTATAGTTTTAATTAATGATTATTGAGTTAATAATATTTATGAATTCTTTAATTAATTAAATCATTAATCAATATTTTCTAGAATTCCAACGGTATAATGGGATACAATTTACATGAAAAACCATTGACAAAACCTTTTAAAAACTTTACTGATATAAAAAGTGTATATACATATTTATCTAATGATTGCTACTTTTTAAAACTTAAACCCAAATACCTATAACTAACCCCACATCCATGATGCACTACCATCATAGTCTTTAGAAGACTCTTCAACACCTTGAGGGGTTGCGTTCCCCTACTCTAAAATTAATAAATTAAGTTGAAATGATTTAACAGTTTCAAGTTAAGCATAGATACTAATGACTTAAAAAGCTTAGGCATATGACTTCTTAAAGAAATTTCTGGTTTATATTAAAAAAGCACTAACGGAGTTTGACTCAAATTTTAAAAATAAAAAATAAAATCATATTTTACCAAAAAAAAATAATTTAGAAAATTTAAATAATTTTGGAAATATTTTATTTTTATAAATTCAAAAAGATTTGAATAGATTTTCCTCTTTGAATTTTCAATTTAAATTGACTTTCAAATTTCTTTATTTGTGAATTACATGTAAGTCAATTCTATGTTTTGACCTTATTATTTTCCATTAATGCAATTATACTATAATGTTGTTAATTTTTATATTAATTTTTGTTAGTTCCACCACCAAACCTAAGAAAAACAAAATTAATTACTACAAGCCTAATTGATAAAATACCTTTTATTTAAAGGCTAGATACAAAAGTCCTTTGGGACATGTTTGGTACATGAGAAGGGTAATGAAGAATGTGAATGAATATTTTATTTTCATTTTTATTCTCCTTGAATAGGAATAATTTTGATGATTATAATTCTTGTTTTTAGATACACCTAGATTAGAATGATTATTTATTTCTATATCATTGTTAGGTAATAATGAGAATGAGAATAAAAATGAAAAAAATAAATAAATTGACAATGATACCTGTGCATAGAGTTTAAAATACATTTTTTTATTTTTATCTAAAAAAAACATATTTGAGATTTCTTTATGCTAAATAATAAAAATCCATTTGGTGGTGTGATTTAAAAATGATGTTTTTTTAAAAAACAGAAAATTCATTTTAAAAATTTATACCATTGTTTGGTTTTTATTTTCTAGAAACAATTTTTAAAAACAAAAGAGAATTGTTTTTAGAAAATAATTAGAATTTGTTCTAATCAATTTTTGAAAACAAAAGGAAAACATAGAGAAATAAGAAAAATAAAACAAAAACCATAAAAAGAAACAAAATAGAATTCGGTATATATCTTCTTTCATTTTCTCTCCATCGCCCAATACTAATACAACAAATATTCTAACATGATATTCATTTAAATTATACATATAATCTAAATTTCTTTTAACTTCTCTAAATTTCTTTATTAGAATAATAGATTTAAAATCAAGCAACACTTCATACAAAAAATTAGTAATATTTAAAAATAATTTAAAACTTAAAACTAATTCAATTAGTATTAGAAAGTCGTGGAACTCAAAATCGATCAAATTAAAGCTAAAAGGTCACAATTCATTTTTAATGACTTTGCTAGTTTTTTTTTGCACATGATTATATTTTTTTTAATCTTTTTTTCACTAAGTATATAAACTTTAAAAACTTAATGTGTTGAATTCACTTAATGAATCTAGTCATTTTTAAAAATATTTTAAAATTCAAATAGTGGCATAATAAATATAAAAAATCTATAGAAACATATATATATTTTTTATTAATAGAAAAATGAATTTCAAATCAAACAAGACCTAGTATTGAATTTATTAATGGATTTAATAATTTTTATAAATACTTTAAAACTTAAAAATATATATAATAATTAGCCTAAACTAGTACCTTATGAATCATGATTTACTATTTCTCCTATAGAAACAACTATATTTTTTGAATTTTCTCACAGATAAACAAATTCTAAATTAGGTGAAACATAATTATTGCTTTAAATTATTTAATAAATCATCTAAATTTAATAATAATTTGAAATTCAAAACTTGATTAATTAATTACAAGTTAAGTAAAAAAAATTAAAATACTATATCCTAATTAAGTACTAAAAGCATGTGTGTAATAAACTATTTGATTTATTTATACTTTAAAAAATTAAACTTTATTTGTTTTTAAATTTATTTAAAATAAAATAGTATTATCAATTATTAATTTAAATATTATTATTTATTTTCAATTATATAATATTTATAAAAAATATATAAATTTTTATTTTTTTTAATATTACTAATCATACTTTATTAAAAATTATTATTTTTGAATTTAATTGTAATTAAAAAAATTAATTTCCTATTTAATAAAAACTTGAATTAATGTTAGTTTATATTTTATAAATTGAATTTATAATTTTTTTTTTATAAAATCATAATAAAAAAAATTATTTTTAAGAATAATTTATTCAAACAATTTTTTTTTTAATTTTTTGAATAATATTTTTAAAAAAACTTGTAATAAAATATCTTGTATAAAAGATGACTGAAAATTCTACTTTTATTTTATTTTTATTTTTTGAAATTATTTGTTATTCTATTTCCGTAGCTATCAAGAGAAAAGGAAAATGTTAATTGTCACTCATTATTCCTGCTTAAATGCCATTATAAATGGAGTGGGTACGAATCTTATTGAAAACAGAATTTCTTCTGAGGAGAGATGAAAGTTAGCCTGTTAATCTGCAAGGTTTGAATGAAGAGGACTTTGAGTTGAGTTGATGGCAAGTGGAACAGTTTATTGGGAAGCAAATTGTAGTAGACAATCCTTTATCATTTAGAACAAACCAATAAATTGGTGCACAATAATTTTTTTTTTTTTATAAATCTACGAAACAATCCATTACAGTGAACAACAAGCAAACATTTTCACCATAATTTCAAATAATGTTTCATATAATCACTACTACCTAAGAGGAAAATTTTGAAGCCTATTTGTCAAAAAAGATCGGTGTACAATAATTTTAATTAATAATTATTGAGTCAATAATTTATTTGCTGACATATTTTATTATTATTATTATTATTAAATAATAATAAATTGCTTTATGGTGATAGAATTTTTTAGTAATCAAAGATATTAATCATGTGTGGAAGCATCCCAAACATTATTAATATATTTTTTATCATCATCATCATCATTATCATTGTTGTTATCATCATCGTTTTCTTTTTTTCTTATCTTTAGTAAGTGGTGGGTAAATTTCTAGAATATTAAAACTAGATTCAAGTTACATTACAATCAAACATATTGCATTAAAAATAAAAATAAAAAAACCACATTCAAAGGGTTTTGTAAAGGATAGTATGTTTTGATCAAGTGTAGCTTCCAATTCTTATATAAAAGTTCATTTATTAAAAAATATCAAATTGAGAAAAGACAATAAAATTTTAAAAATATGAAAATAATAATACCCTTACACACCTTGTTAAAATGTGCATCAAATTCCCTTTTGGATTGACTGTACAATTGTTATTAAGTAAAGGATAAATTTTACAAATGTTTTTGTTGGTATATGATTTAGTTGTGATGCTCCAATAAGAAATCAAGGGTCATTGGACTCATAGTAGTACAAAAACATCACAATATGCCAAATTAATTTTTAAGGATAAAATAATAAAAAAAGTATAAAATTTATTAGATAAATTTAAAAAGGGTATAAAGGTCTTCTTATATTAAAAACCCTAAGTGTAAATTAGATTGTTCTAACATCTTTTTACAAAAACCCTTTATTACAAATATCAAAGAGCGTAAGGTAAAATGAGGCTAAAGATTTGGGAGTTTAGAATTTGAAAATCAATTTTTTCAAAAAAGATTCTAACTCTTAGATTAATATTTTAAATTTGTTAAATAATTTTGAATAATTAAAATTTTTTTTTGGAAGATGTGAATCTAGATTATGATTTAGTTATTTAATTTGTAAATAAAAAATATTATTATTATTTTTTTTTATGAATATAGGTTGATTTATTTATGAAGATATAAAATTTCTAAATATTCAATTGAGTTGAACTAAACAAAATCTTATATCTTAGATATGATAAGAAAAAGAGTTTTGTGGTTATATGTGGTGATTTTGGAAAAAAAAAAAAATCAAATTATGTAATTGTGATAATCATGATAGGGTGTGAGTGCTATATATATATATAAGGTAAATTACCCTTTAGGGTGGGCAGGGCAAAAAAAATGACCTGAAAGGGTCGATAGATTTGATAATTCTTCTGAAGGGTAGGTTGAAAATATGATAATTCCTCCAAAGGCCATATTTTGTTTAAATGCCAAGACTACCCTTAATAAATCAAAAGCAACAAAAAAAAAAAGTTCTTTAACCAAGTTGGAGCTTGAAGGTATTGAAGAAGGAAAAAGACAAAGAGGAAAAAAAATTCAACACTTCAATTCATGATCTGAAACTGTCTCCATAAAGTTTGTTTTTTTGTGTGAATTAATCAAGAAATCCATTAAAGGTAATAATTTTTTTTAAATGCAAAAAACAAACAAACAAACAAACAAACAAACAAAAATACGCCAGTTTATGCAAATAAATAAATAAATAAATAAAATAAATAAATAATTTAAAACTTGGATTGAAGGAGCAAAATGTTAATAATTTTAACAATGTAGATCTAAGATATTAGATTTGAAATGTTGAAGGAGGTTTTGAGAAAGAAAATGCATTTTTTGTGTCAAATGTTGTTAAAATTTATTTTTCTGAATTTTTTATATTATTTTGGTCATATTGAAAATGTGTTTTTATTTTTAATTTATTTTTCGGGTGGGTTGTTTGATATGGTTATTATTGATTTCCATTGAAAAGGTTTCTACTTTAGTTTTGTTGTTGAGACTGGTTTAACATGGTAGAGGGAAAAAAAAAATTTAGTTGTTTCATGCTGGTTTGGGACCACGTTGTTTGTGTATTTATGAACATATTTGGATTGTTGTTGAAAACTGAAATCACTTTGTATGGGACCACTTTGTCTTTTATTATGAATTTGTTACCTTTTTGTATGAGTATTATATTGGTATGATGTGTTGAATGCCTAGTAGTTTGAAGGTTGTGTAAAAGAGCCATTACTTCAGTTATAAAGTACAAGTACAATACAAATGCAATACAGTTACAATGCAAAAACATTAACATTACGATACATTATAATATACCAAAATGACATAATATTGAATTTTTTTTTACTAAATTGACATTTCTAGGCTATCATGTTGTATTCTTATCATGATCAATGTTTTGAAGCAACCTTGCAAGCCAAAATTATAAAAAGACAACAAAAATACACTACTGTAATTTCAATACATGAAGTTGTTGATGACAATCCAATGATGTATAAAAAAACATCTATAAAATTAAATTTCTTTTTAAAAAAAATATAGAGGTGCAATAAAAATATACTACAATTACAATACAAATACAATAATACTATGATACATTACAATAAGGTAAAATTTTGAAAATTTCAAATTTCTTATGAAATTAGGCAGTTGTGGGTTCTTTGGCATATCCCTAACATGTCTAATATACTACAAATATTGTTCTTTATGATATAAAATATGTCTCAATTGATTACAATTTTCATTTGTTTATTTTGTATTTGTTGTAAAATTTTCCTTGGTTGTAATATTGTGAAATAGATTGATTTGATTGTCGATGAAAGAAGACGTACTTCTCCATTGGTAAATGGACTTGGGAAATTCCATTTATGGCTACCTTCATGAAGGAGAGGAGATTGTACCTAAGGAGGATAAACAAATACAATACAAGGGTGGGTAACAAAAAGGCATGTACATTGGACAAGGGATGTCATATGTTGATTTTGTTTCGAAGGCATGTGAACATTTGGATATTAATTTAAATGGATATAAATTTTGTTACACCCTTGAGTTGGATCTATTTGCACTCCAACTGTTGGATGATGATGAGGACATACATATGATGTTATCCCATAGTTATGATTATGCTCGTATTTATGTACTAAAATGGGCTCGAAGAGTAAAAGTTGAAGGAGGTATAGTCAATGTGCAAAATGATTATTGGTAAGTGATATATGTTGTATTAGTCATCATTAATTCCATGATGCAAGTTGCTTATAATATTACTTAACTGAGTGTGCTATAAAATACAGTCATAATAGTATAGAGGAGACACAAAATTCAGTTGCATCATGTCAAGCAAACAATGAGTATAATTTAGGACTTTCTCAAGGCTTCATATCCAGATGTGCAGAAACTAAAGTTAGGCCACATGAGATAAGTCTTTGTCCTCAACTTATTATTGGGAGTGTGCATAGTTTTCCTAATGCAGATGAATTTAGAAATGCATTATATACGATGTCATTAGTTGGTAGATTTCAATACAAATTCAAAAAGAACTCTCCAAAGTGAATATCTATGTGTTGTTCAGTGGATGAGTGCCCCTTGAATAATAACGTCTCATTCAATAGGCACAACTAACATTTTGAAGGTTAACATCTTCAATGATGTACACAATCATTATGTAGATGTTGAGTGTTCAAGTCATCCTTTAATGCGGGGAAGGAGAGGTGCTCGTGTCATAGAGCAAGTAATAAGGGCAACCCCTTAGTATTTGCCCCATCAAGTTTGCAAAGATTTCAAGAGTCGGTATGGTGTTTCATTGAGTTATAAGCAAGCTTGGATATACAAAGAAATGGAAAATGAGAGAATATATGGTCTTCCAGAAAACTCGTATATGTTGTTGCCATGGTTATGTCAAAGATTGGTAGACATTAATCGAGGGACGATTTCTTAATGTACCAAACAAAATGGGCATTTTTGGCAATTGTTCATTGCACATTCTTCTTCAATTCAAGTGTTTTTAATGGGTTGTCGACCTGTTATTGCAATTGACTCAACCCATTTGAGTGGACTTTATAGGGGCTCCTTATTTTCTACAACAACTTATGATGCTAATGATGACATGTTCCCAATATGGTGTTATAAGTTCAAAAAACTATGAGAATTGACTATGGTTTTTGTAGAAATTGAAGGGCATAATTGAAGATAAAGAGGTAGTTAGATAGGCATCAAGAAATCCTTCATAGTGTTTCTCAACTTTTTAGAGTAGAAAATCATGCATATTGCTATCATCATGTGAAGGAGAATTTTAGTAGCTATATGACGAAACATAGTATGAAGGAAAAGATAAGTAAAGAGGATGCATTGTTGCTACTTGATAGTGTTGTGTATGCTAGGTTGGATGACGATTATGTTATAGCCATGAAAAAATTGAAGACATAGAACAGTGACCTAACGAAGTGGGTTGAAGAGAACAGTCCACAACATTGGGCAATGTCAAAGTTTGCAAAAAAAAAAAAAAATGATGGGATAAGATGACACTAATCTTGTTGAATCATTGAATGCTTGGTTGAAGGAGGAATGTCATTACACAATTTTGAACTTAGTAATGACACATATGGATAAGTTTTCTCATCTAGCATGTGATCATGTGGTTGCCACAGAAAATTGGAAAGCTCCAATTGGCCCAAAGATCGAGGAAAGTTGTTGGAAAACATTATAAAGAGTGAGTCATTTCCTGTATATCCCTATGTTGGTGGTGTGTTTAAGGTATTCAATATGAAGGTATATGTAAATGTGAACTTGAGAGAGCATACATGTACTTGTAAGGCTTGGCAAATGGTCGGAATACCTTGTGAGCATGCATGTACAGCAATACGCAAGATGAAATAGGATGTTTATGAATATGTTGACTCATGTTTCAAGCTTCCAATGCAAGAATTGATATATTCTGGACACTTCAATTCAATTCCAAATCACAATATGCCTACCATTGATGCTGATGGATATGTTTGTGATGCTCAAAGTCGCTTATATCCTTCACTTAAACCTCCATGCTCAAAATGATCACTTGGAAGGCCTCGACATTGTCAAATAGAGTCTCAATTTATTTCAAAAAGACTCATCTTCTGTTTGTGATTTCAAGTTGCAAGCCATAATCGAGCTTCATACGAAAATCCATTACTCGATTCATGATTTTAGTGTTATGCTTGTATGGTGGCATGATATTTTTTTATCTTATTTTGATTCTGATGATATGTGTGGTTTATGAAATTAGAATTTGTAAGAATTTTTTTTGGAACTTACTAATAGTTTACTTGATTGTCATGACGAAGATTTTTGTATTACATATGCCATTATTTTAGACTTATGATCTTATCATTATTTAAGGTGGTTTGTAACCATGTTTTTAATGTTATTTACAAGATCATTATTAACTTTGTACATGTTCATTACCTTTGTTTAACTTGTTTTCTATTGAAATACAGGTTACATCATGACATCTTCAAGTGCTTCATTTAGAAATACTAGAGGTAATAGTAGAAACGGTGAATATCTACTATATCATAACTATATGTGTAAATGTTCACCAAGACAGAGGGCAGCTGTTAGAATTTTCGAATCAAAGAATAACCCAAATAGGTTATATTATTGTTGTCAATATGAAAATACTAGAGATGATTGTCATTTCTTTAAATGGGCATCCCCTTAAGGATTTGGTGATAGCAACACCTACCAAGAATCACAAGAGGTTGTTCAAAGAAGAATATATGTCGTGAATGAAGAGTTAAACACATTTTAACAAGAATTGAGTTCATGTAGAAAGTAAGTTTAGTAAGACTGCTTTTATTTTTTGTTCTATGTTTGAAAATTATTTAATCATACACTTACTTCATGTCTATTACGTTTTGGATTATATATGTAATGCTTAATTACATTGTACTTTGATGTATTTGTATTTGGAACTATTTTTAATAGGTTAATTATATCCATCATGTGGATCTGTGTTAGATTTTTAATTGTAATAGTTCACAAATTTTCTACCACTTTTATTACATTTACAACATAATTTCACTAACATTACGATAAAAAAACATTAACAGTATGATAAATTATAACATAAACTAACAAAGCGATCTTTTGACTAAATACATTCCAATTTGTTGGGTTGATTACCAATTTCTTATATATAATGGTTCAACAAATGTGAACCTATTGAAAAGCAAAAAGGAAAAGTTGATTGAAAAACTTGGTGGTCATATTGACCCGTTTTTTTAAAAATTTATGTTTGTAATTTTTCAAGATGATTAACATAATGTGTTTCAAAGGCAAATACCAATGTATAAGACTTGAAGGAAAATCAAATCCTTCTCACCAAGTATGTCTTAAAATAATTTTTTTTGAACCTCAAATTAGAAATGTCTTCTTAGCTTTGATAATGATATTTTGCATTTTTTTAAAAAAAATTGCAACAATTTGAAAACATTATAAGATAGAGTTATTTATAAACTTATTTTTGTCTACAAATAAATTATAAAAATATGTGAAATTAATTTATTAAATTAAAATCTATTTCTTATTTTTCTAACTTTTTTCTTCTAATTTTTTCCTTCAAATGAACTCAAAACGGTAGCTTTTAGCACGTAAAGGTAGAAATATTAGGAAGGTATATAACGATGATAAAATAGGCAATCATCATTTTCCACTTGCAAGAAAATCATAAAATAGGCAATGGTCATTTCAACATCTATATCATTCATCATAATAGTAAATTTGGAAATGGAACTCCATCAAATTGTGAAAAAAATCAACTATTATAAACCAAAAACAAAAAAAAAAACAAAAAATAAGGAAATCAAAATAGAACTTCCACTTTGAAACTATTGCTTGTATGAACTATTATCCACCGGCTAACTTAACAGAATTGACATAGCCATAAACCTAATATACAATAATCATTTTGGCAATCTAGAATAATCAAGCATAATTTCAAAATGTGATTCTCATGCTTACAATGTTATAGACCAAACAAACTAATACAATGACTTTTCTCAACTGATACAGTCTTAAATAAATCCTATTTCAGAAATAGCATAACCCAATTGCCTAATGAAACAACATCACTGATCCATCAACCGGTAGACATTTTCCCTGATTTCATTTTTTGGTAACATTATCAATTGTGTTAGGAGTTTTTCCCTGTACTTCATGACCTTGTCCTATACAAAAGAGTATATAATAAAATATTAATGAAAATTAATGTTATTTTATTAAACATAAAAAATAAAAATATATTGTGTTTAGCACAATATAATACATTTGCAATTGTACGAGAAAGTCCACCATTACCCCATAATTGCATAAGCTTGATTACAAATATGTCATAATCCATCCTGCAAGTAGTAATTAAGGAAATTAAAAGTAAATTTTGCATCAAATCAATAAATTTAGAACCTCATTTTATTTCCATAGGTAAAGATGAATAAAATTCTTGCAACTTACGGATTCAATTGTTGCACAACTTCTAGAACAACGAATTCGAATTTTTTCATGTCCATTGATGGTCTTCTTTCTTGAATCCCAATGACAGTTGACAGAACGCTCACCTTAACACAAAATAAAATTATAAATATGAACATCCCTAAAAAATAATGACAACAATTCACATAAGTAATTGGATTATAACTATATTTACTAGTTTCTCTATGAAGACATCCATTCGCTTTTTCCTTTCTTTAATCAATGAATCCAACAACTCGATTCTTTTCGCATGAATATTCAAAATGTTTAAATACCAACGATTTCTCCCACATATTGGTATGAATAGCTAAAAAAGAAAAAAAAAATCAATGATTTTATCAAATTAGTTGTGTTCATGTATTTCCTGCACTATACTTAAAAATATTCAACTATAGATGACTTTCATTAAATTAAATAAAACCTGTTCATATGTGTACAACCAAGTGTTTTTGAAAAATTTCCATAAATTGTCACATATGTATTTTGGAGATAATGTACCCCTCTTATTTTCTACATTAGACTATAATAAAAAAAAATACAAAACATACATTAGATTAAAACAATCTACTTAAAACAAGAAAACCAATCTATAATTCTTACAACATATCTTACCGCAAAGTGGAGAGATAAGAAATGCTTCTTATTTTCTCTATCCTTATCATTCAAAATTCGACAAAGCATGGTTACAACCTTCATATAAATTAATGAAAAATAGAAATATAGTTTTAGAGTAATTTTATCCTAACTTCATATAACTAAATATGAATACCTTATTGTCAACCAATTTGTCGGGTCCTAAGCATTTGAAGTCGAACCTTATCAAGAAGAAATACATAGAAATAATTATGATGTTACAAATTAAAACTAATTATTTCAAATGATTGTCTTAATTGTACTTGTTTATACTAAATCAAGTTCAACTTGACCTTTCATCACATGTATCGTCCAATGCATATGCTAAAACTTATTTTGCTACAGATGAAGACGTTGAAAATTTGGTTGATGGTTGTACCATGTATGGTGATTGTAGGGTAGTAGCATGTCGACGTAGCCAATATGAACATAATGAAGGATGTTCAGTCCGGTAAGGAATAATAACATTCATCTGAACTTCATCCTCAACTATATGTATAGAAAATAAGGAAAAAAAATTCATTAACGAAAATAACATGCACAAGAAAGACTAGCCATTATTATGTACACATTAATATTTTGATATTAAAAATTACTATAAAAAAATAAAGATGCAAAAAGTATATTGTTATGTTGCGCTACTAGGTGTGAGGTCGATGAGCTTGCATTATCTTCAACATAAGCGGAACGATCATTCAGTGGTGATCCATATGCTAATTTCAGAATGCATAACAACCAAAATTTATTTATTTTTTTTTTAAAAAATATAGAACATTTGTAATTAAATTAAAGTTAATAAAAAAATTATAACGACTAGTGCTATAAAAACCTTACTACCATGTGGTGGTGATGGGAAAGATTCGTTGATATCAAGTTGGTTATGACTTCCACTTTGATGAGAAGGTGATGGGGTTTTGTTTTTATTATGGCACTTTGCTATTTTATCAATTGCTCCTCTCATTGTTCGAAGCAATTGGTGAATGTTTCTCCGCTACATTATACTTTACTATAATTTCCTACAAAATGGTACAAAGTGTAAAACATGTATATTACTATGCATAACGTATTTGGTTTACTCTTTAAATAAAAGAATAGATGTAGAAGGTTCTCACATCACTAGTCTCTTCTTCAACTTCATATACTGGATTAGTAGGGTCTTCATGCGCATCTTCTCCCCTTTCATCTTCCTGAACCTACAATATTAAAAAGAATATATAATTTTTTAAAAATTTATTTTTCAAATATGAAAATAAAAAGAAAATGTAGAAATAAAATTGTCCCTTACATTGGCTAGTCCAAAGTCACCATAATCTTGCAACTTTACATGCACCATTTTCTTCATCAGATCATCATTCCACACGGCACATATGGGGATGGTGTGTGGCAACAACATAGTTGGAATGTAGAATTTATTTACATTAAAAAGTTGATACACAAATATTCCACACATCAATATGTTATTTAGAAAAGACTTGTTAAAACATAGAAAATGATATGGAAACCTTCAGCATTTAATATATAAAAAAAGAAGATATTTACTTGCAAAAAAAGAAAGCAACCTGTAAACCATGAGCCTTTACCTAATTGAAAATGTCTAATTCTAGCAACCAATGTGTCAAGTACAAATTGGCCCCAATTAACATTGATGTCAAAGTTTCCAACAAGCAAAGTACACCACAACTCATGACTACCATCCAACTTCGATGTTGGAGCAAGTAATGTAGCACATGAGAAGATGATAAATTTTTTTTTGAAGTCGCCCATGTTTTCCATTGAGATTAACCTATCTCTAAGGACTAATAGGTTTTTCATCCTATTATTCCTATTGGTATGTGAAAGTAAGAGCTAGCCTCCTACTAATATATGGATTTTCTAGAATTTCATCTTACATCAAAACAAGTGATTGGAAATTGTCTTTCTTGTCTTATGTCTAACCTATGGTGGGCTATATTGAAATGATTTATCATCTATCTACATAAGTTATGCCTTAGTTCTATAGAGGAGAGCTGAATCAATCCACCAAAGCCAATATATTGAATTATAGTTTTTTTTTCATCACCTAGATCATCAAGTAGATGTCTAAGTTTTTTGGTGGAGCAGAGACTATTTATTTTGACCTCCTATAGAAGTAAATAAATGATATTATAAAATAAAAATTAATACAGTAAAATTAAACAACAATATCAAACATTAATATAGTCAAAATAACATAATACTAATTAAAAGAATGTTCAAACATGGTGGTATCGTATTGTTTTTTTCCTTTTATCCATGTATTATGATCCACATTGCACTATAGAATTTATAACAAATAATCAATTGTCATAATATTAAAATTTTAAATGTACAATGAATAAAGTAATGTTGTAATATGTTGTACTTCTAGTGCAATTGTATTGTAAATGTAGGATATTTGTATTGTACCCTTATTTATTTTGGTGTAACTACTATTAGTGATCCCAAATATAGTTGCATACATGATACTATAAACACACTGAGCCATTGTAATAGTGGATAACAAATTTTGGTTGTTTGATGGTAATCCAATATGTACACATTGTTAATGCTCATCATGGGTAACCTTTTAAACTATATATAATTTATAAAAACTAATTATGAAA
Organism: Vitis vinifera; assembly: GCF_030704535.1. Classification (NCBI taxonomy): domain Eukaryota; kingdom Viridiplantae; phylum Streptophyta; class Magnoliopsida; order Vitales; family Vitaceae; genus Vitis; species Vitis vinifera. Next base: position 17,173,263 of record NC_081806.1, read on the forward strand.
TTTAAATTAAGCTAGATTTTGATTTGAACTCATTATAAAATTTTAAAAGTATAATAAATCAACTATTGTTGTAATGTGTTATATTTTTACTATAATTGTATTGTAAATGTAATGCATTTGCGTTGTACCCTTATTTATTTTGGTGTAATTATTGTTATTGATCCCTATTAGAATTAAGTTAATTTTTTCATTCCTACATTTCCATTCTTATACCTCAATATTTTATAAAAATTGACAAATGCATAAACTTTCTTTTTCAATGATCTATCCATTAAGGAAGTTGAAAATACAAAATAAATCAAATAAAACCAAGTAGCAAGTATCCAATGAGAATTGCACACAGATACTCATATAGGAAATCAAAAGCATAAATGATACATACAAAGAGAACCAATTATGGTGCTTTGACTCATCTAAAAATATTTGACTAGTTGGGATTTAGGTTTTCTATAGGTTTAATTATACAAAAGATAATCATACAATGGTGTTTATAAAAGAGTGTTCGATGCTTTTAGCTTTAATGGGTCTAATTTTTTGACAATAAAACTCAATGTAATGATAAAGAGTTCATAGGTCCAATTCATATGTATACAAATGATTTTCTGTATGTTTTTAATTCAATGCACTAGAGCATCTTGAACTAGATAGATAAAACATTATTACTTGTGGGTAATCAGCTATATTTTATAATTCCTCAGTTAGGAGGATAAGGAATGTTTAAGGGCAACCAAGTCATGGAATTTAAAGGATAATTTTTCGTTTTAAAAATAATTATTAATACCCTATTGGTATTAACACATCATTATTAGTACAAGAGGAATAACACACAAATGTTTATTCATACTAATTTGAATTCACAAGACTTGTAGTTTTTGTTTTATATACAAAAATTATTAAATAATTTCTATATGGTAGATGAATGATATAAATATATTGATATGATGTGTTAATACCAATAGTGTATGAATAAACATTTTTAGAATTATTACTTTTGTAATCAAATATAGGTACAACATAAATGCATTATACTTACAATATAAATACACTAACGTTACAATACATTACAACAAAATTTAATTTATTTATGTTTAATTTTTTCATATGCTACATGTCCCCTAGCCATCCAATATGGTGTTTGATAGCTCCCAGATTGAATGCTAGCCTTGTTTTATGGACACCTAGGCATTGGTGGGGATAGTGAAGAAAATGATTACCATGTAAGCTTTGAAAGTAATAAGGTAATGTTGGTGGAACTTGGAACCACTAGAAAGTATAGATGATTCCTTTTTTACTAGAAAATGAGTGCAATGGCTTTGGAAAAAAGAGTGCAGGATGACTCAGTGGATATGAGGAAAAAAAATGGGAGAATTACTGGATAGGGTGGGTTAAATAGGATAATTACTAGGCAGGGTGGTCTCTTATGATAACTATTAGAAAGGCCAGTAATATGCTTAAATACCAAAAATGTCCTTCAACTAAAAGCTTTCAAAATTCAAAGCATTTAAAGCATTTCACTTTTTGTCACAACATTTATGGTACATGGGCCCCATATTTATTGTAATTATTGACATTCAAATTTTGGGTTTAATCCTTATCGTTATTCTATATAATGAAAGTATAATTTGTTATTTATACTATTTAAAACAAAAATAATTCTAAAAAATATTTTGGTGTTGTTTAAATTTGTTATTTTAATCTTACAGCTTTATTAGCCTAATATACAAATATTCAATCAAATAACACACAATTATTCAATGGAATAACATGGAACTATTCATTGGGTAATATAGCACATGAAAAAAATTAAAGAAAAATAAATTAAATTATGTTGTATTTAATTTCATTAAATTATGATCAACTCCTATAGATTCTTGTCTGACAGAAGAACCTTATGGTCCTGCTCGGACACAACTATCTCAAACAACTTGTTGAGCTGGACGAAAGAAGCTTTTTCTACCCACTCCACAAGACGACCCCTCTTCTCCTTACCCGCACCACACAAACAGAGGGATCAACAATAAGTTCATAGCTAAGAAGAACCAATTGCAAAGAATGGACAAAGGTTACAGGGATATATCCTACTCGGAATCTCTAACGAGCGTCGTGGATAGAAGACTCTGTCTGGCCCCTCATACGGACCACTCCAGGGTCCAAAGATAAGGACATGCCCCTTTGTTCCACCCTTGTTCGATTCTGGGAGCTCGGTCACTAGCTGGAGGGAAGAGATGTTAGCGAACATGCTAAACATTTCCTTCTGACTCATCTTCACCATGTAGATGAACATAACTTCTAGCAAGAAAAGGTTTAGCTAGTAAAACATGTCTAGGATGCTGCATCACATCAACACTCGGACAACATTTGGATGGAGGAAGGCTAAAGGTATTTGGGTGAAGTGGAGAAACTGCTCGAAGAGAGGGTAGAGGTAGACGGAGCCCTGAATTAAATTGCTCCTTGCTGAAGTACGTCGCGTTGTGGGACTATTTTCGGAGGACAAAGGCTCACCATCTACTAGGAGAATAGCAATTTTATCTGGGATGCGAAAGCGAGCCTGGAACTCCTGTTCGAATAGAAGATTGACTGGGTGCTCTAACCTAAGGAACCCGACTCCAGTGCCCTTCCGTCCACCTTTATGGGCCCTACCACCTCTGTTGGTGGAAGCATCACCTCCCATTACCGACATGCTGATTAGTTATAGGTCGCGTGGAAACTTGCGTAGGACAATGTAGATTGTTAGAATCAGTCACCCAACCTGTTCGCCGTTAGGCGGTGCCTCAGTTGTACAACAAGGAACCTAAACGGATCGAAAGTCCAAGTCTAAATGGCTCACCTAACAAAACTTGCAGAGCAAGCCTTAACCCCAAGAAAGGTCTTTCGCGTCATACTGACACGACAGTTGTAAGACGAAATGCCTTAATCAACCATTTAGTGTACCGACAATGAAGCAATAAATAAGGGAATTTGAAAAGCCCTAGGTTCGACGGACGCTACAATCATCTTCTCCAAAGCAAAAAAACACAAGAAAACCCTCAAATTTGGATTCTATGACGTCAATTTTCTATCTAAACTCAACAATTATCGGTGCGACGCCCAAAGTGAACAATAAACAGAAAAGGAAAATGACAAACAAGGGAAAGCTTACTGAGATCAAAGGAGAGCGTTTGCTAGCAAAAAGGAATTTGCCTGAAGCAGGCCTAAGAATGGCGACAAGAATGACAAAGAACGAGCAGCGAACGACATTGCAACAACAAAGATGCAGGAATTGAGAAGAGAAAGCTCCAAAGCAGGAAAAATAAAAAAATAAACCAAATGGTGTGGGCCCCCCTATTTATAGGGACCCAAAACCCTAGAATCCTAAAAGATAAGTTGCCTGGAAATGCATCCCGAAGCAGTGTGCTGTCTGACAGTCAACCTCAATGGATGCAACCCCTCATTGCCACTTTAAGTGACACGTGTTCCAAAGTGCCCAAGTGACTTGAAGAGACGTATAACTCATTCCACCTCTATCCGTTGATGACTTGAAGAGACGTATAACTCATTCCACCTCTATCCGTCGACTACTTGATCGGAAACAGGTAGACGGATTAAGGGGACATTGTGGGGGGTTCCCTTCCACGTGTCCATTTCCAGCCCAGACACTTTGGTCGTCTAGGAAAAGTATGCAACCCAACTGGATCGTTCCATCCAGACCAAGAAAATTTCCGTCTGGCACCAAGAGTGAGAAGGTTCCTTTCCCCCATGGGACCAGACGACATTAGGAGTTTGGACTCCCAAATAGGAAGGATTGTCCAGTCAAGTCCAACAGACCTCTAGCATGCATGATCATTCACGCTTGACATTTGAGTGGTGGACGAGACTCCATTTAGCCCACAGGTCCATGTCAATTAATTACTGCACATAGTCTTAAACATCAACAAGCTGAGGTGCTGGTAGCTACATGATCCAAGATCTTGGCAAGTCAGCAGATGGCACTTGCTAGCCGCCCTTGACAGTGATGATTGCCTAGCCGCCCATGGGACAACCATCATTATAGAAGAAAGACAGAGTGCCAAATCAGCACTACAGTGGTGGTGCCATCGACTCTATATAAACCCTTTAAAAAGCACAAACAAGGTATGTGCACACATACGTCAATTCTCTCCCACAAAACAGCTTGAGCTATTCTTGTCTGACTTAAGCTTCAAAGGGCTGTGCTCAGACCACCCGTCCGGACATCCTTTTCTGCTGGAAAGAAGCCTGTCCAGTTTCATTATTGCTAGACAGATTCTTTAAGAGACACGAGGAAAGAAAGATGGTCGTCTGACTTTAGTCAACCTAGATAGACTTGACTCCAATTGGCTTAGTATTAACAAATACTAGATCATTAAGTTTAAATGTATACTTTTTTATCATTAAAATATATATTTTTAATCTTAATAATAATTTTCAAAGCACATAAACTTCAATAGTGCAATTTTATTTAGCAATTATGACACTATAAAATTGAAATTGCATCTGGAAATTGCGGTTTCACTTAATTTTTATTTTTATTTTAAAAAAAATGATGATATGGCTCCTCTTTGGCAACAAAAAGAGCATTTTAGACAAAAGTTTAGGAAAGTGGTTAAAATTTTTTTTTCCCCTCATAATAGGGCTATTTTGGCCCAAAACTCTTAAAAAACCTTCCAAAGTTTTTTCCAAAGTTTTTTTTTCCTTTTTCATTCTCATTAATGCCTAATATTGGAATGAAAACAAATAATTATTCAAACCTTATAGTCCTAGGTACATTCAAATACAAAAATCAAAATCATCAAATCCATTTCTATTCAAGAAGTAGAAATGGAAACAAAATAATGATTCTCTTTCCCCATTTTTATGTACCAAACATGGCTTAAACATTTGAGAGAAGAAAATGATTAAGATTCTTTATTATACATGCTTCCTTCAAAATAAAAATAAAAATTAGGCATTAATTTCATGCATTGGTAATGATCAAATTGAACCTAAATAAATCAAGTATTAGGCGAACATCTAAATAAACTTGACTTTATTAGTACAAACATGAAAATATTTAATGTGGGGTTATATATCCATGTGTAACATGATTGAATTCTATTCAAATGTGTAAAAATAAATAACTAAATAATTACATACCTCTTTTTCCGGCTTTGCTCATGCCATTAAGATTTTTCACCCACAAAAAACAACCTATATTACAAAAAATGAAACAAGATGAGCAACATTTTTAATGCTGAAGCAAATGTTCAAATTATAAAATTATTATCATTAGACAAATATTTTTTTAAACATATGAGCAAGCTAATAGAAAATAATAAATATAAAGAACAAAGATTTTTTATAATGCTTATAAATAAGTTAAAACAACAAATAAAAAAATATTAATTTACTGAAAAATCTAAATTTATGAAAGGTATTAAGAATCCATTGTGTAAGTTGAACAATTAAATAGGAATTTAAAATTAAACTATTATACCTTAAATTGGAAATAGCTAGATACTTGGTGTTATCAGAATCTTATCTCTACCCTTCATAGATCATAAACAAATTAAAGAAAAAAATAAAATTAAAAGGAATATTTATTTCGAGCCCTTTGAAATACTAAAAGCAACCACTTTACAAAATTGTATTCATGTCATGTAACTCACAGGTTTTTCTATAAAAAAAAGAAAAAGAAAAAGAAAAACCACAAACTGTTGATTGTCTTGGAGTAATTCAAAGAATAGCCCTCAATGTATCATAAATTCAAATTAAACCACAAAATCAAAAGAATGTAAAACTAAGAATATATGTACCTCCAGGAGTAGGAGCCGTTGATGTTGGAAGTTTGATCTTCCAAAGAGCTTTAAGATGTGATTGTGCTTCAAGAGAACTTCCAAAGACCCTAAAGGGCCTTTTTCTGTATCCAATGTTTTGATCCCCTCTCAACCAACAGTACAAGAATATAGCTAATCGTAAAAGATTAAAGCTAACCATAAAAGACTCCGACTCACCTCCATACATGCTTCTGATTTTTTCCAAGAAAGAATGAAAGAGAGATGCTTCTGAGAGGAGAGAGAGGAAAGAATCGTTTATTTCCCAAAGAGACATTCAGACTTCTTCCAAAGGAGGATTTAATCATTTAAGTTAACTGGGAATGGATTTAAACAGCTCCATTGGAAACTGTAAAGGGGACAAAATGCAACACCATTGTGGGAAACGACACATCTGTAGTGTTGGGGTTTGTGGTATTGGAACTTTCAGATAAGGAATTTGAAAATATTTAAATATAAAATTTAAAAATAAAAAATTGGTCGAATAAGAGAGTCCTCTCAATATAATCTTTATGAATAATAAGGAAATGTTTGCATGAAGATCAACCCAGTATGATTTGTATGTTCTTAATTTTCATAAAGAAATGTTTATCGAAAAAAGAGAGTTCAAAGATATTTCTGAACAGAGAGTAGATACAGAAGACCCTTATTGAATGTAAGGTTTCTTCTGAAAAGAGACGAAGTCGGTCAACATTTCTGAAAATTCTGAATGAAGAGGACTTTGAGTTGAGTTGATGGGGAGTGGAGCAGTTTATTGGGACTTCAAGAGAAATATTTTCTGTCTTTCACGTTGCCCTTTCAGCTGTCTCCACTCGCAACTTTTCAACTTATCCTTTCTTCCGATATCATTCAAGTTATACACTACAATCAAACCTACTACATTAAAAAAAATAAAATCATAAGTAGCCAGATTCAAGAGGTAGTGTAAAGCGTAGTATGTTAATTTTGACCAAGTGCACTTTCCAATTCTTATACAACAGTCTATATATTACAAGAAATTAAAGTGAGAAAAGGATTAAAATTTTAAAAACATGGCAATAATAAAACCCCAAGTAAATTTCTATTTGAAAGTGTGTCAAAATTTGCCTCAAATTGCCTTTTGAATTAACTTTACTATTATTATAATGGAAATATAAATTTTAAAAAGATTCTCTATGATTATAGGATTTAATTCTAATGCTCTTATAAGTAGCCAAGGGTCATTGGACTCATGGCAGCACACAAACATATCCCCTTGTATCTATGAAAATAGTCATGCAAAATACAAATATTCCCTCGTACATACTTATTGTGTTACAACATGTGTATGAATGTGTATTGTCATCTTAAGCAAACTAATGTTGCTGTCATTTTTTCTTGGACGGTAAGCTCAATTTTTTTTTTTTTTTTTAACAATATAAGGCTATATAGCAGATTCAACTGATATTTTTTTCATCTTGTCCTACATATGAAAATTATAGGTTGTTCAAGTATCCTTGTTGAATGCAATTGATTGACAAAAAATCTTATTTATGTAAATTCTCAAATACTTACAACAACAATCATTTGTACAAAGCCCAAACCCCCACCCTGTCTTCATGAACTTCATAACAAAATACAATAATCCTCCCTATGAAATAGGAACAATTAATTTAATATCAGTAAGTCCATATTGCTTTCAACATCATGCACAAGGAGGGATTTGAAAGTTTGTCGTTTTATACAATAGAACCATCTAGAGGGAGGTTGAATAGATAATCTTTTATTATTAGCTCAAAAACTTCAATTTTATTTTATTTTTTTGAGTTATATAATTGTGAATATTTAAAGATCTTATATCATAAAACTACTTGGAGGAGATTTAATGTCTTCATGTATTGGTAATTCTAGGTTGAAATTTTCATTGTATTCGCCTAACTCAATTACTTCAAATCCTTCCTCAAACTCTTGTCATTCTTAAATTGCTCATAATTGGAGATTGTTAAATGAGATAGTTAGTGTTCTTAAGGCGATTGATGATATTAAACATTGATCAATTGAGTTTTAAACTTTTATTCTTTTATTGAAAATTGGAGTTGAAGTTTAAGGATATCAAATTTTGTATTTAAAACATTTGGATCAATTACTGATTGATCATGCTAAAAGGTAACAATTTATGTTATAACAAGAACTTTACAATCTCATCTTATCAATTAGAATTCGATCATATCTATAAAATCTTCATTTTTTTTTTCAAACGAATTTAAGTTGTTAGATGGAGATTAAAACCTTTGTATTTAAGCCATTTTTTTAGAAGAGGCTTTAACAATTGTAAGAGCTACATGGCTTTCTTAAGCTTCAAATTCTTTATCTATTTTGGGATGCTTGGTTTGAAATTTTTTTTATGGCTTTTAAGTTAAAAATCTTTCAATATAGGTTTCATCCACACTATTGCATTTGTCATATTTAGGATAAAATCTAAATATCTTCTTGTATAAATTCAAGAGAAGATCGGAAGTTTGGTGTGAATTCTAAGTATGTTCTAAAAGAAGAAAGTGTGTAACTTAAGTTTGAAGGTATTAGGCAAACAATTCTGAAGAGAATTGAAGGTTTGAATTAAGTAAATCCTTGTCTTCAGTGTATGTATTTTTATTGTCTATTGGCCTGTGATATTTTACCTTTTCAAAGGTTTTGTGCATTAAATCTTGTTGTTATTGTCTCTTTATTTCTATCTTATATTTCATTAGTCTATGATTTGTCTATGCAAGTTCCATTGATTTGTTATATATGTTGGTTGATTGAGAAAATGAACTAAAATTTGATCATTTAAACTTTGGCATAGTATGAAATAATTTATGATTTAGTATTAATGAGAATTGAAACTTTGTAAATTATTAAAACTTTGCAGATTTGGGCTCGAATGTTGAAGCATCTCTTAAAGGCAGCTGAGGTGCTCTCAACACTTGAGTATCCCTTGATAGCACTTGAGCATCTTTTTAAGGCTCTAGGGTATACTTGAAGCTTTTTGATTAAAATAAACATCTAATTTTTCAATTTTCATAATGTCTACTTCATGTATTCTTAAATCATCATTATTCTTTTTGTAACTCCCAATATTTATCTATATTTTCTCAAGTCGATTGTACAACAACCTTGCATCTTCAAAAGAAGTGTAAGTCAATGAAACCAAATTGCGAACCTAATCTAAATAGATTAATGCACCACCACTTTAATTAGGATATAATTAATCAATTTCAAAAAATAGCATTTAATCATATAAGGAAATATATGATTTATGTTTAAAAAAAACCACCAATAAAGCATCCTAGAGACCTTACATATATAAAAATCACAAGGTTCATAGATTGTTAAGTTAAATCCACTAAATATGAAGAATAAGTATATAGATTTACCTAGTAATTATTACTCTTCCTTAAACTTATATTGTCAGTCACCAATTCTCAATTCCATGACATAGTTACCTCCATGCTGCATGCTTAGTGGATTGCTCATGGCCTTGAGGAAATGCAATAGACAATGTGAACTACAAACAAGGCAAGCTCATTAAGATGTTCCTTTTTAGTGCATAAGGTGTGCAATAAAATGAGATTGAGAATCCTATACTTTGAGAGAAGGATACTACAGTAAAAAATGGTACCAAATACTATTGAATGACAACACAACTCTTATCGCTCCTTTATTTTTATTTTTATTTGTGATTACATCGCTTTTTGTTTTGATATCAACATTAGAAATAAAAAAGTCTCATATTTTTTTAGTGCTTGCATATTGAAGGTTCGTGCTATAAGAGTTTGAAAAACTTGAACAAAAACTCCCTTGAATGATGTATCAAAGCTCAATGTATCAATGTTAACATAAAAGTTCGAGTAGAATAGGATAACATTTCTATGTCATATGAAGAAACATACTAAAAGGGAACCATGAATATGATTGGAGAAAAATATAATATAATTTAGAGGATTATTATAGTCTATTGGTCATATTCAAATGGAAGTAATATGGTAATCAATATTTCTATGTCATTTGAAGAAATATAATAAGAGGGAACCATGCATGAATATGATTTGAGAAGTATATATTATAATTTAGAGTATTAGTACCTTATATTGGTTATATTCAAATGAAAGTAATATGGTAATCAATATTTAATCGATAAGGAAATAGGTTATGAACAAGTCATTATAACTACCTCAAAAATCAATAATACAAGGATGAAAGAGGTATACTGAGGAAGGTTCACACCTAAAGGATCACTTTATTAGCACAAGTAGGAAAATGTTAACATAGGGTTATGCATTTAAGTGTAACATGATTGAATTCTATTACAATGTCTAAAATTTAAATAATTACATACCTTTTTTTTTTTTCCTGATTTTGCTCATGCCATTAAGATTTTTTATCCACAAGAAACAACCTATATTATAAAAACTGGAAAAAAAATTATCTTATTTTAGAATAGTAAGAAATTTAGGGTTCTTATAAATAAAAAAGAATATAATTGTTTAATACTTAAAAAAAAAATATTCCAAAGTTGAGAATCTAAGAGCCTATTTGGTTGTGTGATTTAAAAATAGTTTTATGTTTTTAAAAATAGCAAACTGTTTTTAAAATTTTCCAACATTATTTGGCTGTCATTCTCTAAAAACAATTTTTAAAAATAAACTGAAATAGAGAATATTTTTTAAAGAATAAGTATGAGCTGTTTTCACTAATTTTTATAAATAAAAGAAAAATATGGATCCGTTTGGTCATTTTTTTTAAAACTTGTTTTTAAAAACTGTTTTTTATTCTTTAACTTAAAAATAATTTTTAAAAACAAATTTAAGAAAATATGGCCAAACAGACCCTAAATATTTACAGTAATTTTCTAGTTTTTCATCTCATAAGCAATTAAAATATAATATTTCACTATTAACATATTAGAAATGCATTATCAACTTTTTAAGTGATACAACATTTTGCATATTAAAGGGAATGTAGAATTATAAAATTATTATCATAGGACAAATACCTTTTTAAACATATGAGCAACCTAATTTTGAAAAAGAGAAAAAAATGATAAAGAGCACAATTTTTTTTATAGTGCTTATAAATAAGTTAAAACAAAAGTAAAAAAATATTAATTTATTATAAGGTATATTTATTCCAAGCTCGTCGAAATAGAACATCCGTTTAATAAAATTTGTATTCAATTCATGAAACAATTGAATACAACTCATGCGACTCATTTTTATTTATTTTTCTCAAAAACAGGTTTTTTAATTGAAAAAGAAAAAAGACAAATTGTTGATGGTGTTGAAGTAATTCAAAGGATAGCCCTCAAAGGTGGGTACCAAAAACCACAACATCAAAAGATGGTAAAGCTAAGAATATATAAAGAGCCGATATATTAAGTAGGATTTTTTTATAAGAGTATGGTAGTTTTAAAAAATAATTCCTAAACTATTGTAGTGGGAAAAACAATTCCAAATCTAATGTAGTTTTTTCCAGGTAGGAAATATGATTTTTTTTTTTAAAAAAAAAAATCATCTCTTCAAAAGATGATTGATGACCTTTTAAAAAAATTTTTAAAAAAAAAATTGTCTTTCTAAAATATGAGAATTGTCTCTTGAAGATACGATTTTGGCAAAATAAAAAATTGAGAAATGAGAAATGAGAAATGACGATTTAAAAAAAAAAAAAGAAAAACAACAACAACAACAATATAAAGTGAGAAATCATTTCTTCAAAAGATGATTTTTACAAATAAAAAAAAAACTTCAAAAATCCATTTTTCCATTCCTTATTATATTTATACAAGAATACAATTATTGTTATTATTATTATTATTATTCATATTATATATATATATATATATATATATATATATATATATATTATATAAAATTAATTAATTTTATTTACTAAATTTAATATAAGATAAATAATATTTATCTATTATTTTTTTTCTTTCACTTCGGAATTAAAAAAAACTATCATCAATTTACGTGAAAAATGAGTTTAAAAAAACAATTTTGTTATTAATTTATTAAATTATTATTTACAAAATAAATAATTTTGTTTTGTTTTAATTTTTAAATTAATTTTATTATATAAATTTTAAAATTAAAAATATTATTAAAATTTCACGATAAAAGGAATAATTTCACATATTTTTAGGAGAATTTTACTTAACACAAGGCCTCCACTACACTCATCATTTATCGTAGTCCAACAATGCACTACACCCATAGCCCATAGGAGAATCTTACCTACTGCACTCCATCGCTTCACACACTATTACACTACAATTCCATTGCAGCACTCAAACAATTTGACGAGAGTTTGAGGTGTTGTCATTTCTTCTGAAATGTTTGAACACTCCACCAATTTGACCGTTTCAAGTATTGTCATTTCTTCTTAAATATTCAAATGTTATATATATATATTTTTAAACACCCCCCCCCTATCCTGCACATTATACCCGTCCTACATCTTCCCAACTTCACTTTCAATATAAATCGGCTTCAAACTTCTTTATCCTCATTTTCTCTTTTTGTCCCATTTGAAACTCAGTTTTTCACTTTCCATCACTTTTATTCATATTCCTCATTTCTTTGTGTGGAACTTCTCTACATATCTCCTCTCTTTTCTTTGGATGCTCATGCTGCTTATCTTAAAAGGTAATGTTTTTGCTTTATTTTTATTTCAAGTTATTTTGCAATATATGGTTTTATTATTATATAAGCTTTTAAATTTATTTGGATTATGTAATATTTGTTTGAATAATATTTATTGAAAATTCTTATTTTAAATAGATTAAATCATTTAAAAATAAATAAAATTTATATTATTTTATTCCTAGGTAATATTTTTGCCTTTGTTTCACATTTATTTTGTAATGCAAGATAGATATTTATTGTTATATATATTTTTTAATTTATTGGATTTATGCTAATTTTTTTAGAATATCATTTGTTGTAAATTATCATTATATAGAGATGAATGGATTAAATTATTCAAAAAATAAAAGTAATATTAGTTTATTTAATTAATATGAAATAATAGGATTATTGCATATGTTTATCAATCAAATAATATGCTTTATAAAATATTAAAATTGAAAATTAAAAATAAAATAAAAATATTAGTAAAATGAGAATGGGAAATAATAATAATAATATAATAATTATATATCTATATATTTGCATAAAATATGATTTAAAAAATATTAAATCTAAAAAATAGAAATACAACATTATTTTAAATTATGAATTTATCCTATATATTTTTTTAAAAAAAGTTAATGTTAGTCTTATATCATTGAAAAAATTGTTGTAAAATATTGAGATGTAAAAAAAAAATATAAATAAAAGTAGAAATAAAACTAAAATGTTATTTGATTTATTTAAATGAATATAATATATAAACTATCACAGGCCTATAGACAATAAAAAAAAAAAAAAAACACTATGAAAAAAATTAATTGAATACAAGGATTTACTTAACTCAAACCTTCAATCCTCTTTAGAACTGTTGGCCTAGTACCTTCAAACTTAAATTACCCACTTTCTTCTTTTAGAGCATACGTAAAGTTCACACCAAGCTTTCGACCTTTTCTTGAACCTATACAAAAAGAAATTTAGATTTTATCCTAAAGATGACAAATGCAAGAGTGTGAATGAAACCTATATTGAATCAACTCATTTTGAAAGATTTTTAACTTAATTAAACCCATAAAAAAAATTTCAAACCAAACATCCCAAAATAGATAAAGAATTTGAAGCTCAACAAGGCCACCTAGCTCTTACAATTGTTAAAGCCTCTTCTAAAAAAAAGGGCTTAAATACTAAGGTTTTAATCTCCATCTAACAACTCGGATTTGTTTGGAAAAAATGAAAATTTTATAAATATGATCGAATTGTAATTGATAAGACGAGATTGTAAAATTCTTGTTACAACATAAATTTTTACCTTTTACAATGATCAATTAGTAATTGATCCAAATGCTTTAAATACAAAATTTGATATCCTTAAACTTCAACTCCAATTTTCAACAATAGAATAAAAGTTTAAAACTCGGTTGATTAATGTTTAATATCATCAATTGCTTTAAGAACACCAACTATCTCCTCTAACAATCTTCAATTACGAGCAATTTAGGAATGACAAGAGTTTGAGGAAGGATTTTAAGTAATTGAGTTAGGCAAATACAATGAAAATTTCAACCTAGAATTGCCAATACACAAAGACACTAAATCTCTTCCAACTAGTTTTACGATATAAGATCTTTAAACATTCACAATTATATAACTGAATAAAATAAAATAAAAATTGAAGTTTTTGAGCTAATAATAAAAGATTATCTATTCAACCTCCCTCTAGATGGTTCTATTGTATAAAACCACAAACTTTTAAATCCCTCATTGTGCATGATGTTGAAAGCGATTTGGATTTACTGATATTAAATTAATTGTTCCTATTTCATAGGGAGGATTATAATGTTTTGTTATGAAGTTCATGAAGACGGGGTGGGGGTTTAGGCTTAGTACAAATGATTGTTGTTGTAAGTATTTGAGAATTTACATAAATAAGATTTATTTTCAATCAATTTCATTTAACAAGGATTCTTGAACTACCTGTAATTTTCATATGTAGGACAAGATGAAAAAATATCAGTTTAATATGCTATATAGCCTTACATTGTTAAAAAAAAAAAAAAAATGAGCTTATTGTCCAAGAAAAAATGAGCTTAAGATGACAATACACATTCATACACATGTTGTAACACAATAGGGATGCAAGAGGGAATATTTGTATTTTGCATGACTACTTCCATAGGTACAAGGGGATATGTTTGTGTGCTGCCATGAGTCTGATGACCCTTGGCTAATTATAAGAGCATTAGAATTAAATACTATAATCACATAGAATCTTTTTAAAATTTATACTTCCATTATAATAGTAAAGTTAATTCAAAAGGCAATTTGAGGAAAATTTTGACAAAGTTTCAAATAGATATTTACTTGGGGTTTTATTATTCCCATGTTTTAAAAATTTTAATCCTTTTCTCACTTTAATTTCTTGGAATATATAGACTTTTGTATAAGAATTGGAAGCAGCACTTGGTCAAAATTAATATACTATGCTTTACACTACCTCTTGAATCTGACTAATGATTTTTTTTTTTTTTTTGTAATATGTTTGATTGTAGTGTATAACTTGAATAGTTATAGTATTTCAAGGGAGGTAATGGGTGAAATTTTAAGCTGATTTGTATTTAATTTAAATCTTAAGAAAAATGAATTTATTTTAACTAAATTTTGATTTATTTAGAATAGCGTAAAACCATGAACATGTAATAAAATCCTCGAAGTATAATTTTTATAACAAAAAAATAAATTAATAATTGATTAATTATTAATTAAAACTATAGTTGATAAATCATTTTTGACAAACAAGTTCTAAATTTTTCCTCATAAATAGTAGTGATTATAGGGAAACATTGTTTGAAATCATGGTGAAAATGTTTGCATGCTATTCATCGTGATGGATTATTTTATAGATTTATAATGAAATTTTGTTGTGCTATGTTGGCTTGCTCTAAATAGTAATTAAGAGATGGTGGGTAGACGTTTATACTAATAAATTTTTAATTTATGTAAGATAAAATGTTTTGTCAAATGCTTGTTTTAATGCATGGGCAGTGAAATATCTTTCATTAGAGTATTTCCAATCCAAAATTTTAAAATATTAATATTAATTAAAATATTTTAGTATAGTGGCTTAATATATATTATGTTATTATTATTTGAACTCATAAAATAAAATTAATACATAAAATAAGATTGAATTGGTTTTACATATGAAATAACATTTGAGGGTAGTTTTGAAATGGTTTTTTTATAAAAGGGAATTGGATAAAATTTTAAAAATGTCTAAAATATTTTAACAAATCAATTATAATATATTTATATTCGTTAGAAAAAAAAATGAGTTTTGACATATTCATATAAAAATAATTATAAAATAAAAATTCTTTCAAAATAATACAAATTTTTTCAAAATAATTCAAATTTTATATATTTATCAATTCAAAATAGTATTTTAAAAGGTAAAAGGTAGTACATATATAATTGTTTAAATAGTAAAAATAGTAATTTTAATAAAAAAAATGTAAAATATTAATTAATTTTAAATAATTATATTTTATAAATTTAAATTTTTATTTTATAATTTTATTTGTTGGGATGGTCTGGTACAAAAGAAAAGTTGCAAGACACAGCTCAAAGGGCAGCGTGATAGAGAGAAAATATTTGTTGAAGTCCCAAGAAACTGGTCCGCTGCCCCATCAACTCAACTCAAACTCCTCTCCATTCAGACTTTTCAGAGATGTTGACCGACTTCGTCTCTTTTCAGGACTGGAGACAGCTGAAAGGGCAGCGTGATAGAGAGAAAATGTCTGATAAAATCCCAATAAACTGGTCCGCTGCCCCATCAACAACTCAAAGTCCTCTCCATTCAGACTTTTCAGAGATGTTGACCGACTTCGACTCTTTTCAGAAGAAACCCTACATTCAATAAGGGTCTTCTGGATCACACTCGGTTCAGAAATATCTCTGAATTCTCTTTTCTCGATAAAAGGTCTTTCAGTAAATTAGGCTTGTAGGAATTAATTTTGGTCTTCTCAGGCTTGGTGGTAGAATTAATAATAAAATTAATATGAAAAAAAAAAGAAAATGAAAATTAACAAGAACATACAGATCATATTGAGCTGTTTAAATCCATTCCCAGTTAACTTAAATGGTTAAATCCTCCTTCGGAAGAAGTCTGTGTATGTCTTTGGGAAATCAACATTCTTTCCTCTCTCTCCTCTCAGAAGTATCTCTCTTTCATTCTACGGAGGTAGAGTCGGATTCCTTTATGGTTAGCTTTAATCTTTCACGATTAGGTTTTATTCTTGTAGTGTTGTTTGAGAGGGGATCAAAACTTTGGATGCAGAAAAAGGTCGTTTAGGCTCTTTGGGAGCTCCCTTGAAGCACAATCACATCTTAAAGCTCTTTTGAAGAACAAGCTTCCAACAACATCAATGGCTCCTTCCCCTGGAGGTATATATATTCTTAGCTTGACAATCTTTTGATTTTGCGGTTTAATGTGAATTTATAATACATTGAGTGCTGTTCTTTGAATTACTTCAAGGCAATCAACAGTTTATGCATGTTTTTTTTCATAAAAAAAAACTTTTTTGAGAAAAAACGATGAGTTACATGACATGTATACAATTTTGTAAAGTGGTTGCTTTCAGTATTTCGATGGGCTCGAAATAAATATGCCTTAATTTGTTTATGATCTGTGGAGGGTAGAAATAAGATTCTGATAAACACCAAGTATCTAGCTATTTCCAATTTAAGGTATAATAGTTTAATTTTAGATTCCTATTTAATTCTTCAACTTACACACTGGATTCTTAATACCTTTCATAAACTTAGATTTTTCGGTAAATTAATGTTTTTTTATATGTTGTTTTAACTTATTTATAAGCATTATAAAAAAAATCTTGGTTCTTTATATTTATTATTTTCAATTAGCTTGCTCATATTTTTAAAAAAGTATGTGTCCAATGATAATAATTTTATAATTTTAACATTTGCTTTAGCATTAAAAATGTTGCTCATTTTGTTTCATTTTTTGTAATATAGGTTGTTTTTTGTGGATGAAAAATCTTAATGGCGTGAGCAAAGCCGGAAAAAGAGGTATGTAATTATTCAATTATTTATTTTTACACATTTGAATAGAATTCAACCATGCTACACATGGATATATAATCCCATATTAAATATTTTCATGTTTGTGCTATTAAAGTTAAGTTTATGTAGATGTTCGCCTAAAACTTTATTTATTTAGGTTCAATTTGATCATTACCAATGCATGAAATTAATGCCTTCTCTCAAATGTTTAGGCCATGTTTGGTACATAAAAATGAGGAAAGAGAGTCAATATTTTGTTTCCATTCCTATTTCTTGAGTAAGAATAGATTTGATGATTTTGATTCTTATATTTGAATGTACCTAGGACCATAAGGTTTGAATAATTATTTGTTTTTATGTCAATCTTAAGCATTAATGAAAACGAAAAAGAAAAAGAAAAACTTTGGAAGGTTTTTTAAGAGTTTTGGGCCAAAATAGTCCTATTATGGGGGAAAAAATTATTTTAACCACTTTCCAAAAATTGTCTAAAATGCCCTTTTTGTTGTCATAGAGAAGCCATGTCATCATTTTTGCCACATGTAATTTCAATTTTATAGTGTTGTAATTGCCAAATAAGACTTCAATATTGAAGTTTATGTGCTTTTAAAATTAAAAATATATACTTTAATGATAAAAAAATTATACAGTTAAACTTAATGATCTAGTATTCAATAAAAATAAATTGATAATAATAATAATAAATTATTATTTTATTTATCAATAAATTAATATATAATTTTAAAATAATAAAGTTAAACGTCATAGACAAACTTAAAATAAAATGAAAAAAATGTAAGTGTATGAAGTTAAAAGTGCAAATGCAGTTCCATTTTTTTGACTTTTTGCCCTATTGAATTTCATACTCTTGAACTTTTTAATTTCACATATTTGCATGTTTTTTATAATAATAATAATAAAAAAATATTTTCTTATTTATTTATCAATTTAAAATATTTAATTTATTGATAAATTAAATGTTAATTTATTAGTATTTTAACAAATTTTTCTCTATTGAAATAATAGTATCTTAAGTTTCCGTATATAATTTTTTATTATTAGTTTAAAGCATAATTATTTTTAATTTCATGTAAGAATATTATTAATTGTACATACACAATATATATGCTTTGAAAATATATTTCAAAATTAGTTAATGAAATTAATTTGAATAATATGTTAAGTGTACACACAATCTATTATTATTATTATTATTATCAATTTATCTTTCTTGAAGTAATACTAGATATTTAAGTTTAAACATATAAATTTCTTATTGTTAAAACATGTTTTTTCAATTTCATCAGTAATTTTTAGTTTAATATATTTTTTATTATTAAATTTTAGGAAGAATTATGCTTTGGACCTAGTTAGGCTTGAAAATTGGCCTTCAGTCCATGTCACCTGGCCAAGCCTAAGACCTACCAAAAGGCTAAAAATTAAGAAAAAAAAGGATATTATCCTTCAATATTTCCTAATAAGCTCTTTGTTGATTATGAAAAAAAAAAAAATACAGGGTGGAATTTCAACACATGGTTGTATTGTTGCCTAATGACCCAATTATTTCCCAAATCTTTGAAAGGAGAAAGCCAAAAATCCTCAAATATTTTAGTTCAGTCCTAGTTTCCAAAGAATTGAATGTCGTTGTCATGCCCTATCATGGTAGCCACACTTAAATTGTTGTTGCTCCTATAGGCATCGCCATTGTCAGGGTCGCGTTCTCACTCTTTCTCTCCCTATCTTTCCTTAATTGTCATCTCCAACCATTATTTTGTGATTCAGATCTCTCGCTCCAATGAATCCAAACCACCACACTCTTTTCATTTGTCTTGAGATTTTAGATTTTCTAGGTATTGATTATCGCTTCTTTGTAGTTTTTATATTTGTTTTTCCTTCATTTGGTTGCCAAGAAAATATTGGAAAATGGACATGGACCTTGTGTTTGAGTGGTTGATTTTCAATGCCTAATGCATTTGTTTGAGGATTTTTTTTATTTTTTTTATTAATGGTAGTTTATTTTGTCTTATATGCAATAGACGATGTACATTTGTTTTGGATGGTGGAGTGTTTGATAGGATGATAGGTTTTGCTTCTTGTTTATTTTGTTAAATTTATGGATTTGTGTAGGTTGTCAATGAATCATATTAGGGAAGGTTGAGAGTCTTCCATTGGTGGTTGGACGTGATTGACAGGAGGATTTTTTCAGATTGTTTTTGATTGATGGCATGATTTCGGAAAATAAAAAGAAAACAACAACCTTAGTCTTGATTATATTAAATGGTAAATTCATGTATACATTATCTTGAAGGATGTATTGTCTCTATTGAACAATATGATATTTTCTATCTAGGTTTTCATTAATTTGAGTGGTGGATCGATTTTATTTGATGATATGTATGATGTTTTTTCCCATTGGACCAACTTAGTTTTTTTAATAATAGATCCTGGTGATAGAATTTTGCTCACATTAATTCATATGGGAACATTATGTATTCTAAAATGAAAATAATTTTTGGATGACATTGAATATGAATAAATTGTGCTTTCTATTTGGAGAGGTGTGTTGTCTAATAAGGTTTAATTTTTTATAGTGTTTTGATGTTGTGGATTTTTCTTTGATTTCAATTTGTGTCTTGGTGGTTAAAATAGGCTTAAGGTAATTGCATTGTTTGGATGACAACAAGTGATGCATGATATAAAATTTGAGAAAAGTGTGGGTTATGTTTGCTCAATAATATGAAACTGGTGTCTTATGTTTGAATAGGTTGATGGGCGCTACAAATAGAATATATTGTTGCATTTTCGTGAAAGGTAAATTTATCCAAAAAAAAAAAATGATGGGTAGAGGGAATACGTAGGTAGAAGAAGCAAAGATATTCACATATATAATGGAATGTCATTTCAAGAATTCACTCCAAGAGTATTAAAGAAATTTAACATCTCCCCTTAAGTGATGAAAATGCATTATGCCCTCAAGTTTAACCCCAAAGTCATCCAAGATTTAAAAGATGAGGATGAGTTAGATAATGTGGTTTCCCATGGTGATGACATAGTGGAGTTACCTCATGTGGAAGCTATTGAAGAAAATAAGGAAAACTGTGTTTCCAGGTTGCTATTAGGAAGATATATGGTTTTGGAAACCCATGTAAATGAAATATGAGATATCCCTGTTAATGAGAAAAATATTACATTTCTCATGTACTATATACTATTTAGGTATGCATTTCCAAAATTGCCCTTTAATGTTTCCCTGTCAGAAGCCATCGGTGTCCATGTTATCAGGCAGGTGCACAATTTAATAAAGGCAGAATTGTGTTTTGGGTTCAGTTGGGCCCAAAAATTAACAATTGGTCGATAGATGTTACAAAATTAAGCCCATCACCCAAGCAAAGTCTCAAAATTGATAAGAAGGATATCTCATGTATAATCTACCGAAAATGCCCTTTGCTGGGTATTAAAAAACTAAAATCCACATTGGATTTCTTTTTTTGTTTTCCCTAAATTGGAGTCTACATTAGGCGTTTTCACATTCCCAACTTCGTCCCTCGCTTTCGCCCAAAGAATGCCCTAATCCTCTGTGCCAATCTCGTTATCTCTCAATCTTGTATATCTCGGCCATCTGATTTTAGGTGTAGGTAGTGGAGTTTTTCATCTCTATCAATCCATTGGCATCAATGATCACCATTGGATTTGGGTTCCGTGGCGAAGTAGTTGATAGTTGAGGTTAGTAGGTTCAACAATTTCATTTTATGCTTCATTTTAGCTATCCGGACCATTTGATTTCAGCCCAAAAACATTTCCTTAATTTATCTCACGATTTCAGTTTGTCGTATATTGTTTCCTGATCGATCCCCACTGGTGGTGCCCTCTGTGCTGAGCATTGTTGGATATTTGATGTTAGGTGGGACTTTCTGGAGGTTGCTTGCTGTTTGAACTGAGAAGGGAGCTTTTCTTCCCATTAGGTAAAATAGTCTTTTTTTTGAAGCTTAAACCCCGTCACTGATGTTTTTTGGTTTAACATATATTTTTTTTGGGTATTTTTTGTTAATCAACTCTTTATTTTGTGTGGATGACTTGATCTCTTGATAACCATCTTTCATTGTGGGTTATGGTGTTTATAAGACATGACTCACAGTTTGAAATAGTGAGGATCTTCATGTGTTAATTGCAACTGCATGCCGTGGTATCAACAATTTTTGTTTAGATAATTATGTTTGTGTTCAATTTACAAGATTGATAGGCTTGACATGGAAAACACACTTTTTTTTTTATTAACCTGTGATGTCACCATGATTGACTTGTTTCTCCATCAATATGACAACCCGCAATTGGCATGAACGATAATGGTGATGATGAAGATGACATAAAAATATTTTTTGATTTTGCCTGCATTTTACTTGGTTCACTGATGTTTGTTTGATTTAGCATTGCATACTCATTTAAGAAGTTTGTTTTATACATGCAATTTGATTCTAATATATGAATAGTCAATGCAAATTGATTTTCCTTTTGCAGACATATTTTTCCTCATTTGGTTCAAATAAAATCTTTTAGCATTATATTGACTTCCTCGTGTGGCAGTCTAGTTAAGTACGATACTTTGTTTGTTAACTTTCTTCGATTAAACCTAAGTTCTGGTGACCCTATAGTATGAGATATTGTGGGCTACTTAGTATGTGTAGATAGATTATCATTTCCAACTTCATGAAATCTGTAGCTAACATGAATATAAATGGCAAATAAAGAAACAAATAAGTTCAAAGCCAGTTCAATGACCCTTAATTCTATTAAATCATACCAGCAACTAGGGATTCAATATTGTAAGGGTTTGATGATTCGTCACCGCCCCGTACACATGTGGAGTCTGAGAGTGGCCCGACAAGTAGTCATGTACGCAGACTGTTTGTTACTTTACAAATTAAATCCATTTGAATGCCATTACAATTAGGTTTACTTACTGGAATATTGTAAATCATTGGTTATAAATATTTTCTTTAATATTTTTAGAGTAATTTATCTGTAGGTAATTCGTTAACATGTCATAGGAAATATTGGAGAAGTACTATGCAGCAGAACGCGTAATAAATGCATATCAAAAGGGCATTCAGTAGCAGCACAACCACAAATCCGACAGTTTGCCATCAAGATGGACCTCAAACAAGCAGCTGCAATTATATTTGATGGGGACTTGGACCCGAGGTATGTTATAGCATATAATACTCCACTTTCAAATGTATTCACCTATAAAAATTTGGTATTACCCTAACATATATGGTTTTGTTGACAGCGAGGAACTTGTTTCAATGCATGACACGAGTTTAAGCAGAGGTAACTTTGCCTTTTTCCAAGGAGATAATTGGATTGGCAATGGTGTTAATATATCAATTTCTCCATTACTTTGCATTATTTTTAATTTAATATTCATGTAACATCTTGTCATTAGTTAATCTGAATATTGCTTACATATTAATCATTTCTTGTCTTAGGTCGTGGATGTGTATTGTAGAATGTTGCAATTCAACGATGTATCAAGGACCAAACTCTTTCTTTCTCCATACATAGCTGTAATGAAGGGCTTTTATGGACATTACATTTGAATGATTTGTTGTTATAACATGTCGAGAAGTTTGGCTATCTTTTAAAGCTTAAACTTTTTTCATATGATATGCAGGAAGTGGTCATGCGTTCCAACGCCAAACATTTGATGCACGACGCAGTAATTGCCCGTTTTGAGCCATATTTGTATCCCTTAGATGTTTCGTATCAGAATGTTAATGAGGTCAGCTTAAATGCATTGTTTTATGTTTGTACACTTGTCATCTCCTTCACCCACTATATGTTGTAATCCATTGTAAGTGGCATCATGTAGGTCTACTTACCGATTCTTCTCAAAAACCATTGGATGCTTTATGTGTATGACTTGCATAACAAACGAATCTAGATCTTGGATTCTCGACCTGGAAGGAAAAGGAGTTGTATGAGTGGAATACAACAAAATTTGGTAAAGTAGCTTGTAGTTTCATAATCTTTGTTGCTTGCATTGTACATAAGATGGGAAGTTTGAATGTACTTTGTTTGATTGTTTAAGGTGAAGGTTGTTCTATAGCTTGTTGGTTATAAGAAAGAAATGGTGGATGTAGACTTGAAGATGTTCCGTTTTGTCATGCTAGATGTACCATGTTAGCCAAATGAGTGAGTGTTTACTTTGCAGTCCGTAACTAGCTTTAAATTTGATTGCAAGGCAATTTTATATTATACTTGCCATGTCACGCATAATAAATAATTACTCGTTACTTTGTGTGTTAGCAATGACTATGGAGTATTTATTATGAAATTCATGGACAACTGGTCAAATGGAGGACTCTCCAAATCCATCGATGTGGTATGTCCATACACGATTGTAATATACCATTATTATATAAAAGTTGCATACCATGACCAAAATATTTAACATTTCCTTATATGTCTTTTAAACATGAATGAATACAGGGCAAGACTAAGAAGTATAAATTATAGATAATGGAGAGATTGTTGCTTTCATCACATAATGCACATCGACATCGATTTATGGCGGATTGAGGGAGACTGTTAAATTGGATGTGCCGAGGATATTTTCAGATGATTGTACATTATTTGCTCAAACATAACTCTTTCCAATGTATCGCAAATATTATGACTTATATATAGAAGTTAGTGATGAATTCACAACTAAGGTTAACAACAGTATGATTCATGTTTAAAGCAAGCAAGTTGAGTGTGGAAAAACCATTGGCTTCAAAATTATTCACAAATGAAATAGGGTTGATACTTCAAATGTATACAGTCTACAAAGTTGAGTAGGAAGAGGACTCGTACTTTGATGGGTCATTATAGTCAAGCATTACTACTACATTTTACATTTGAACTTAAATCACAACTTTTACATTTGGAACACATTGATCGGTCTTGATGGTACATCGATCGGGCAGAGAGGACAAGGTCTGTTACTTTCAGTCCGCTTGATTGGGACTCGATCGGGACTCGATCAGTACTCAACCGGGAAAGATGAACCGGTCGACCGGTGCCTAAAAACATCAACCGGTAGTTTTTACCTATTGGATGAGAGAGAGAGTTCTCAACTGGGCTTAGATCGGTTCGTGATCGGATGTCGACTGGTAAGAGGGTACCTCAATCGGGAAGGCCAAGGCACTGGATGAGAGAGAGTATGTTTGTCACCCCTCATCCTGGTCTCAACCGGTCGAGAGGCCCTTCGACCGGTTGAGCGAATTTGTCCAAAACACATATTTTTGCAAATCTTGTCTTCTATGATTGTAGTTGTGATTGTTCTGTGTTGTTCTATCCATTAAAACTCATATTAGTTATTTCACTATTTTAATGTAAAGTTAAATAAAAAATATAGAAAGTGACATTGGTTTGTAAGTAATTTTAATTATTATTATTTTTATATTTTCACTATTAAATCAAATAATGTACTTGTTTTTATTATTTAAAGAAATAATTATATAATTCTAAAAACAAATATTACAGATTTTAAAAGTAACTTTTGATTTAAAAATGGATATTTCCCTAAAGGAATATTAATTTACCTCATTCTAGTATATGGTTAAATAATAAATAAATGAATAGTTAAGAGTATATTTTTTATGAGAACTTTAGTTTGTGAGACTTATTTAAATCTCTCAGATGGTGATTCATGGGAAATTTTCACAACTCTACCTCTTTGGGTATATGTAACTCGGGTAAGACTTAATAGTGCAATAAGTTAATTTATAATTATGTATCTATTTGCTTTCATTTGTTTTTAGAAATGTTAAAATGTTTAAATTCCCCAAAATTGTAAAATATACTTTGATTTGTTCCTTAGTTTATTAAATAAATCCAATTTTGTGCTAAAATTGAAAAAGAAATGGAGAAGAATAAAAGATCCTTAGGAAAAAAATTGTTTAGGTAAAATCATTTTCACATGTTTAGTTTTATAATAAAAAATTGAAATAAAATAACATATAATTAAAATTAATTTAAATTTTATATATATTTAAATTATTTAAAGTATCATCAAAATCATTTATTGAATTTAAATCTTTTTTTTATTTTTTTTATTTTTCCTCTCAATATATATATATATATAATTATTTTTATATATTAATTCAAATTCATTTAACTTATTTTAATTTGCAATGTAAAGATTAAATAATGTGAAAATATATAAATTTTTAATTATATTATATTTTATTTGGTTTACTCAATAGAACAATTAAATATGAAAAGATTATTTTTCTTAGTATTTTTTTTTCTTAGTACTTTTCAAGAACCAAACACAACCTTATTGAATCTAACATATTGAGATAAAACCCTTTATAAGAAGGAAAAAAAAAATACTAAGTAAATTTTTTAAGCTTCCATCCAAACTAATTAAGCCTATGATAAATAGTAATGATCCTTCTATTGATGCAATTCAAATTCATTTTGTAGAAATCCTAAGAAGTTACAAATTTATATTACAAAAGATGATCTAAGTGTGCTTAGAAATAAAGGCTTAATTAGTTAGTTAAAATTTTGCCCCTTCAAATTATCTTAATTTTTTACCTTGAAGCTTGGACTCTTAAATCATGTTTATTTGTTTCGTGGCATAGGGTCATTTAGCATGTATCTGACATTATTTTTAGTGAAACTATTTTTAAAGATTCACATGATTAAAAACGCTATAAGTGATTTTTTATACATTTTTTAAAACTAAAAGCACTTCATAGAATTATTAACAAATGCACTCTTAGAGTACATTTGGCACTACTTCTAATAAAAGTGTTTTCTTCTACAATACTTATGTGCAAAACTCTTTTGTGAAAAACGCTTTTATGAAAATCTAGAAAAGTGATTGTAATAGTGCTTTTGATAATATATTGCATAAGTACAAAAACACTTTTAATCGTAATAAATTACTAAAAATGACATTTATTACAAAAAGAAAATATTATAATAAACCAAAAACGTTTATTACAAACAAATGTATAAGCATTTATATTGTTAAAAAAATTAAGAAAATTATTTTTATTAAAATGAAGTGAAAGAGAAAAAGAAGACTGACAAGGAAGAGGAGAATGAAAAGGAAACTGATGCTAGCGGGAAATGATCTTTTAGGAATATATGAAATTTTTTGAAGTGTTTTTTTTTTAAAGAAACACCTCCCAAGTATTTCTCTAAAAAACACTTAAAGTGTTTTTCTAAATTTTGAAAAGTGTTTTTTCAAAATTTTTCCTATTTATTTATTTTTTATTAGGATGGGGATGCCAATTAATACAAATAATCCAATGAAGTTGGAATTGGAATGATTCGTCCAAAAACCATTTTGTTGTTACCTTTACGGGTATTGAAAAATATTTTTCGCTGTAGAGCTCTTTCACAAGTATAGTTTTATAAGACTGGGCCTAGTTTCCAAAATAAAGACTAAATAAATAAATAAAACAATAAAAAAATAGAATTTAAAATTAATAAATTCTTTTTATAAATCATTATAAATGAATTCCAGTTTAATTTTTTTTATGTAAAGATTAGATAATTTAACAAAATAAAAGCAAGTAATTAATTTCTCATATAAAAAAATGAACAAACAAATAAATGAAATGATTAAACAGGCGGTCAATCGGTTCTAGACCGGTCAAGTTATTGGTGGGGTTGTCTTTTGAAATACCCCTCCTGTGCATCATTTTGACAGTGGATTCCTCTCAAGCTTCAAGGGTTTTGCCTATTCAGCTTCAAAAGACCACTTTCAATGCCATTGCAGCTATTTCATGGCTTCAGAGTGAGTTTTGAAGGGTGCAAACTGATATTTGGGACGTAGGGCGTGGGTATTAGAAGTGATCCTCCTTCAACACGAGTCATAGGCGGTTTCTCACCTGTTCCCGCGTGCCAAGCCTCTTAGATTGGGATTGTTATCACTTTGGTCTGGTCACTTATTTCTTTACCACCCTCGTTCCCTTCAGTTTTACTCTCTAATGGCGCCTAGGAGAGAGACGACTGCCTCTAGGGCACAGGGCAAGCGCCCTGCTAAGCCATCTCAGCCCGATGAGGCGGAGGCTCCCCGAAAGGCGAGGTTTGACACCGACCTTTTCACTTCCATGGAGGAATATCAGAGGTACAAGCAGAAGTTTGCCCAGAGGAAGGTTGTTCCAGGGAGAAATATTAATTTCTCCCAACTACAACATTTCGGCTTTGAGGGACTCTTCCCACGGATGGGGTGGTTGCCCTTAATGACTATTTCAGAGCCAATATTTCTGACATTAGTGAGAACATTCTATTCATGAGTGACATATGGACATGGAGGACCGATCATTTCCACTGTTAGAGGTGTGCAGATCAAGCTTGACCTAGAGAGCACATGCCTCATTTTAGACATCGCTCCAGTTGGACTCAGGGTTTATGAGTCCAAGGCTTGGCCCACTTTGGCGGGTTTCAAGCCTACAGAGGCTATTAAGAGAATGCGCGGCCTTGCAGATGCCCAGGGGATGGGCAAACCATCGGCACATAGCCTGCCAGTGAGATGCCGAGTCCTTCACCTCATGATCTTGTACATTCTCTTGCCATGAGGCGGCCACCGAGATGAGGTCTCCTATTTAGAGGCATTCCTCATTGATTCGATTATGACGGGGAGACGGATTGATGTCGGATATCTCATGATGATGCACATGATGGCATGCTGCGAGAGCTCCAACCGCATTGTCCCTTATGACCGATTTCTCACACGAGTATTCAAGGATGCGGTCATGATACATACGATGAGCAGTCATTGGACCGGATGAAGTTTTGAGAAGGCTCCCGATGGCTCATGGATTAGGAAAGCGAAGAGACCAATAGCACAACCTGGGGGACAGGGAGAGGTACATCCTACAGTTGAGGAGGAGGCCGAGATTCGGGAGATAGAGGGTGGGGTCGACCCTCAGAGAGATTTTGACCATAGAGAGACTAAGTTTGATATCCCTCCACAGCAGTCCTAGGGTGGCTAGTTGGGGGAGACTTTATCAAAGCCGATGATGTTTGAGCCAGTTTACACAGTGGGACCATCTTCTCAGCCATCATTCATTGAGGCTCCCCATGCGCAGACATCACCTCATCAGGCTCTTTACGGTCCTGGTCAGGCGCCTTGGATGGATTTAGCTGCTCAGATCAGCTCACTTGGCACTCACATGGAGGAGCTTGTAGTTGTTAGCGATACACAATTCTACTCCATGGAGGATTGCATGGATCAGCAGCAGGCTACGTTTGAGCATATCCTCCGGAGGCTTGATCGCCAGGAGAGTCAGCATGAGGACATGATGGCTTACCTCCGCTCCGTGTTTCCACCACCACCACCTTCTCAACCTTGATACCATCGAGACCCCCTCGTTTATTTTTATGTTGCAAAAGCGAGAGATATTTAGGATTAACAGACGTATATGCAGATCATTATCATATTTGTTTCATATGTCTATGTTTCCTGTACATTTCACTTGACTATATATATATGATATCCTTTTGTCTTATTTGAATTATATGATTGGACACAAATGTATTCACACGGGGAAGTTTAAAGGAAAAGACTATATTTGACTTTGAAAATTAAAAATTTATGAATTTTTCTTATTTACATGAGAAATCTATAAGGAGAAGAGAATGTAACTATTGAGGAATGCAGTTTATCTCGACTTTTCATATCTGCGTTTGAGAAAGTGATAATTTAGTCTCTCTTCATGATCAAATCCTTGATTGGGACAGTATATTGTCACGGATGGAAACACTTCTTAGTGGATTTCAGGTATATTAACTCATTCTAGGAGAACAATATTTAGTTGTATTCTCTTGCATTTAACATCTCATCGTCTATAACAACATAGGAAGGCATACTGATTATATTTGTTGGCAACCATCAACATATTAGCTATTTATGAGGATTTTACATCCAAAAACACCTAGTAAATGGATAAGCATAAAATAAGTGTTAGATATTTATGATGGAAGAGTAAATCCTCAGGCACAACTCACATAAGAGCACATGCTTGGATCACAGTGGAAAGCTATGAGATATTAGTACACGTGTTAGAATCAGGTCACTTTTGATGAGGGAATTAGAGCCGTCCAACTCTAGAATTGTGAAAAAGTAAAAAAATATACAAACCCACCACAACAAATTTTATTGATGTTAGTATAAACAAAATTACAACCACAAGAATTTATAATGGGGTTAGATTTCACAAAAAGGGAAAAAGGAAAGATTGTGGTTACTGAGTGGTGATGGCACGAGTTCCACTCCTTAACCTCCCCCCACCATCCTTCTTTAGTCGATTAAGTATATCCCAATCTATTTATTTTCTTTTTTATATCACCAAAATACATTTTAATTCTCCTATTTCATATTAATTATTGTTAACAAATTCAATAAAAAAAATATGAGAGAAAAAAAAAATATTTTTATATCCTTCTCTAAATTGATTTATTTATAAAATTTAAATAATTTAAAAATTATCATTTATATTAAATGTTTTAAAAATTGTGATTTTTGATTTATTTTTTTAAACAATTTTTAAAAAGAAATTTGAGAATAATTTTTAAAAATTATTCTATGATTTTTGTAGAACAAATTTTTTTTGGAAAGTTAAAATATTTTTAATATTTTTAAAAATAATTTTTATATTCAATACTTCATTTATGGTTCATGAATTTGGTGTGTGCTCTTGGGATTCTTCAATATTGTGATATGAAAAGATCAAACATAGAAAGAGTATGTCTTGTATATTTAATTCCAATGTGTATGGAAGAATTCATGAACCATAAATTTTGTAGGGTAGTAGACAAAATTCAACATCCATTTCATTTCAATGTTTTCAAAATAGTTTCGTTATGACCAAGGGGCATGAATCAGGGCTCATGGGTGTGACAAGAATGATTGTTTCACTCACAATGTCATCTACAATGCAATGTTTATTTCTCTCTTATTTCTTGTTTAAGACTATGTGATGTTCAATAGGATTGTGAGGTTAGAGTTTTACATTAAGGTTGTAAATTTGTTTTGATACTCTAATAATATGTTTCATCCTTTATAAATGTTGTTTGCTCGGAATTCATTATGACTTCAAAACTGATGTATTTATAAGAATTTACTACATATATAGAATTAAAAATTTCTTTTTCCTTATGATATGAAATATTACAAGGGTTAGGAATTTGATATTCTCTTTCTAAGAAAAAAATTTGTTAAACCAATTTAATGGTATCCTTGGAATACCATCTTCACTCCAAGGTAACAAGTGAAGTGAAGATCCAAATGAGAGGATAGAGGTATTTATTGAATAATCTTGGTAATTTGGTAAGGTAAGTTATGCCTTTTATACGCGTTTTCTGATCATTGTGCCCCAAAAGTTAAACTTCCGGAAACATGGACCAACAATATGTATCAAGTTAAAGTAAAACCTCAAGCTTTCAACCTATCCATCTCATCATCTGTTCCGATCGAGGGTATGAGCAACCGGTCGACCAGTGAGGGAACCGATCGACTGATTGAGTTCCGGTTGAGTATCGGTCGAGGATCTGTCCTCCATCTCTCTCATCTAGTTGGTTGCTCTTCTTGGTTGGAGAGTCAATATTTTATGACTTTGGTTTTGCATTTTGTTAGGTTAAATTATGAACTAGTAATTGGTTGTTGAAATGAGATGGCTTTTTAAGTTTTCACTGTGATTGGACTTGGATCCATGTTAGAAGGGCTTGACGCAGGGCCAGTGAAGGGGATAATACAAGACACCATTCGAAAGTTATCACTGCCCTCACACAATGGCTATAGGTTACTTCAATATGTAATCGTATATGGAAGGGGCCCTTCCAATTATATCCAATTATAGTATGGTTATAGAATGCATTCAGATAATTTTTCAAGATTCTAAATACAACAAGTAATTGTTCAACATGTCCATTATGCGGGACTGAAGCTTTATTAATAATGCAAATGTGAAGACTTAAGTAATGGTAATAATTAAAAAAACATTATGAATTTTGTATATCAATTGATATTGTTTTTTTTATATATATATTTAATTAAAAACTCCTAAAACAAGTATGATAAGAACATCTTAATTTAGTTTTGTTCCTTGTAGTCTCCAATTTCTCTTTCCTCAGCTGCAACAACCATCAACTCATCAAAGTTCTCGGTCTTTCGAACCAAAATTTCAATCTGAAAGCGAACAAAACAAAGAGGGTAATGTCAGTCTTGCATCCTCCAAGGTGCCTTGAAACTGTAGCAATAACTGAGTCATAATAAATTAATATGGCCTATTGTCACAACTTGGATGTTTCCTTGTTGTTTTTTAAACACACATACAACACTTAGATAAGTCAAGGCATTTTGAAGTTATTATATCACTCGAAATTAGTTTGTCATGCTAGGCAACATTATATGACATCGAAGGTAAGGAGGATGAACATAGGAAGAATGGAGGTTTGAAAGAATATAGCTTTAATTAATCAAAGGTACATTACAATGTTTTGGAAGTTTTCAGTACTTTATAGCACCCTTAAATAAGCTCAATTAGGACAGTTTGGGCATGGTGCGATGCTACAATCTGGTCGAGCTTCTAAACCAAGCTTGGTCCAACCATCAATCAACAAATAACCAACCAAAGCATCAAGGTGATATGCTAAACCGACAAACAACCTGTTTTAAAATCCATGATCCTAGGCATAGGTTGAAGAACAACGCACTAAGTTACACACAAACCATTGCCTTTGCAGGTGTAAACTCTAGCAACTTCATGAAAGCATGCATGGTTATGTAGACACTAATAGAAACTTTACAACTACACGAACTTAATTTTGGAGGCTATGTAAAATTCAACGCTCAATGAGGCATGATAAAACATGACATCATTGCTCCATTATTGAATTACCAATAAGCATATGACATAACTTTCTATCAGTGAAAATGGGGAAAATGAAACCCAATTTAGGTTCCCATTCATCATAAGTGTGCTAGCACATTCCAATGAATGTGTATGAAGGGAAATGAGGAATGAGTACGAGGAATGTCCCCCTATGAAAAAAGAAATGAGCAAGGAATTTTTTGAAAAAAATTTGAAATCCTTCAAGATAGGTAGCCTTGTACACACTTGTATAATTAGCACATTTGCATTGTACACTTAGTGTAAATGCCTTGTACAGTAATGAAATCTAACATAGGAACGATCGAACAAAAGCATGTGGGTGGGTAAACAATGGTTCCACTCTCATGGATAAAAGAAAATGAGGAAAAAGTTAACCCTCGTTTTGGTTCATATGCATCATTAGTAGGGGAGCTACTAGAATGAATTAACATGGTAGACATCAAATAAAATGCGTGCAATGAGTGTGTTGTCAAGCAATATGTGTGAGGAATGTCCCCCATGATTGGAAAAAGGTAAATGAGTAAGTTCTTCAAAATCACTTGAAATCCCTTAAGATACACACCCTTGTACACCCTTGTACATTTAGTACATTGTCCTTGTACACTTAGTGTAAATGCCTTGTACAGTTGGAGAAATCCGACATAGCTACAACTGAATGAGTGTAAATGGGTGGGTTAACCACTTCCCAATGTCATGGTTCAGTGAAAAGGGGGAAAATGAAACCCAATATAAGTTCCCATTCATCATAAGTGTGCTAGCACATTCTAATGAATGTGTACGAAGGGAAATGAGGAATGAGTTTAAGGAGTGTCCCCTTATGAAAAAAGAAATGAGCAAGGAATTTTTTGAAAAAAATTTGAAATCCTTCAAGATAGATAGTCTTGTACACACTTGTACAGTTAACACATTTGCATTGTACACTTAGTGTAAATGCCTTGTACAATAACGAAATTTTCAAACATGTGAAATTCCATTTTTTAGGAGATATTTTCCAACGGATTAACTGTATGTTTCTTCAATTTACTTAGCCTGTGCTTTATTCCTATGAGCCAAGATGGATATGATCAAAGCCTCATTTATACCCCACCCTGCACCCAAAAACACGTTATTAAGTTCAAAATTTTTTAAGAACACCCCAACATGAGATCAAAACGGATGTCTTTCCTCAAACCTTGTACTGATCCAGTAAACAAACATCCACCACATCATCAAAGGAACTAACATGATCAAATTAAAATGTGAGAAAAAAATAATTCACACCCACCCTCATTTCGATTTGGGAATGATGATGATAAAATACATGCAAAGGCTTTTCTGAGTTGCTTAGAATCCTCAGTTGCTGAAGAAACCGATTGGGGCACATTCACAGTTGACTTTGTCTTTGACCATGGAGTTTACGGAGAGAGAGAAAGGGGTAGGAGGGTGGTGACTCCTTTTTTCCATTTATTTCAGATTTTTCAGTTAGATGACATGGCATTTCAAGTTTAACATCTATGAAACCACTTTAATTTATAACCATCTGACTTGGAAATAATGAAGAGCATATTGGTTAGTTAATATCTCATAGCCTTTCTATTAATTTTGTAACATCTATGGACCAATTGTTAATTTTTGGGCCCAGTTGGGCCCAAAACACAATTATCCCTTTAATAAACACCAAATTTTGAAACTTGAAGTTATCAAATTTGAAACCCACAAAACACCCGACCCGAGAAACATTTTAAAGTTGAGAA
Organism: Vitis vinifera; assembly: GCF_030704535.1. Lineage (NCBI taxonomy): Eukaryota > Viridiplantae > Streptophyta > Magnoliopsida > Vitales > Vitaceae > Vitis > Vitis vinifera. The sequence continues at coordinate 17,207,405 of NC_081806.1, forward strand.
ACTCTCTCTACCACTTCTTCTCGTTTTACCCTAGCCCAATCTAAAAAAAAAATCCCATTTTCATAGCTCGTTTGTTACACGAAAGTAGACAACCGATCTGTTTATTGACATCCTGACCAGGTGATGGATGCCCATCTTCCCAAAGCCATCTCCATTTGATTTTGGCCTAACCCTAGTGTGTCTCTTTTCACGATTTGACCACCCAAACCTGATAGGCATCTTCTAAAAACCTTCAACGAAGCCATAGTCGAGGCATATCTTCATATTTCTTCATCAAAGGTTGAACTTTTTTAAGGTTTCTGGAAACCGAAATGGAGCTTCATCTTGCTGTGGATTAATCAATCACAAGTGAGTTTTCCATTTAAGGATATGTTTGGTTGTTGAGAAAATATTGGGGCCGAAGGTGTTATATTTTAGGGTTTGTTGTATTTTGATTAATTTTCGCATGAATGAAGATGAGGGAAAATTTGTTTTGGTTAAAGAAATTTTCAAATGGACCGACTCTTTTTGAATCGGTTTCTTTCTGAATTTAAAGCCACCCAGTTTTCCCTTTTGTTTTTTTGGATATTTTTTTTTCAATTTCTTTAGCTTATTTTTCTATTTCTATTTCGAGGAATATGTTGATATGGATTCTCTTTTTGTTTCTGTTCATATCCATATGAGTTTAGTGTGAAATCAAATCTTGAAGTAGGATTTTGATGTACAGAGAAGGGTCAGGGTAAGAGGGTTTGATTTGGGTAATATGGGCCTATAATTATTTGTCATGACTTTCTTTTCTATTTGCTTCTTTTGTTTGTTTGCATGATTCGAATCAATCCAAAATCCAAAATATCTTCTTAGGTTTTAAATTTTATATTTGTTTGTTAATTTTTGTTTTAAATTTTGATGATGATTCAAATTTAATTCCTATTTCATCATATACTTGTCCTTTTGAGCCTTCTATTTACTGGATAAAAAGTGGAGAGGGGGCTTGTACCCTCAACTCACCATACTCTATTTCAGGTTTGTCCGTTAAGGACACAAATAAGTTTCTGAATGTCCATTGGGACCCCAAAAGAGGCAAAAGATTGAGGCGTCATAGGTTGGAAACCTAAAAAGTATCTAGATGAAAGAAGGGGTTTGATGGTAACCATCCAGAAAAAGCATTTGTAGAAACTGGGTTTTGTTCAGAAACAAACTCAGGCAGAATTATTAATTCTAATAAAAGAAGCACAACCTGGAAATATGTTGATGGAAAATGTTGGAAAGAAGACTAAGAAACTGACCAAATTAGGTCTTAGACAAATCAAATCACTGAACACCATCATACTAAAGTCCAATCTCAGCTAAAATTGGGCTTTTCAACAAGTTCCAAATTCAATACAATGCACGTTCCTCCAAATTTTTTGTAACAAGACTATAATGGAATTCTAACACTAACCTAAATCATGCCTGGCTCACTCAATAACAAGACAATGAGTGAAAATCTTAGGGAGATTAAAGTTCTACTTGTGAACAAGATGAAGAAATTCACAAAATACAACTTAATATCCTTTTTTCTTAGACATCAGTCACTTATAAATCTAAAGGTTTTAGGAAACAACTTCACCAATGTCCTAATCTATGAGTCCCAAACTTTTCAACTTCACCCAACATAACCATGACCACATGACATGACAAGGGTGTGGGTGTATGATCCTTGGTGGATACTTGTACTTTGCATCAAATATTGACTACTGCGAAGTTTTTTTTTTTTCAAAAATAGGCAATAAATGGAAAAAGAAAGAGTTTTTTTTTATCAAGGATATGTTACTTTTTTCTTTCTTATTGAGTAATTGATTTTTTTTCTTTGTTATGCCACATCTAAATACCATTCAAGATCCTTTTCCAAACGAGTCACTATGTTGTAGAATTTGAAATATGAAGGATCAAACACCTACACACACACACCAGCACAATGCCCATACCTGAAAAGTAACATAGGTGCTGACAATTATTAACTCAATTATGATTTTTTAGTGGCACACATGGTCTAGTGGTAAAACCGCAAGCTTGGGGTGAATTGTAAACTCAAACAACCTGGCTTGACTCTTATAGGCATTCAAACACCCAGATTTACTAGATAAAAGTGTTCTATGAGTGATTGCATGTATTTTTCATTTTTCCTGTTTCCCCAACTCAGGAGAAATTCTCAAACACATTTTCAGATAGAAGAATATTTTAGGAGGGTTTCTACTAAAAAATCTTATGCAGGTTTTAGGTTTTTTTTCCACCTAAAAATAAAATAGTCATTCTAATTACTTGTAAGTTACTAAATGTTAGATTTGGTACAAGGCAAGACATAGCTAGATGTCCACTAGTATATTAAATCAACATCATACCCAAAATAGGCAATTATTGTAAATTCTGAACTACTAAAATTTAGAAATGGGATCCCTGATCCACCATTCCAGTTTGTTAGAAACCTTCAAGATGGGAGTTAGAAATAGTGGAAGCATTCCTTAAGTAGATTCAAGACACGAAGGTAAGAAGAGAATGTTAGGGCAAGTTAGTTTCGAGATTTAACAAGAATGGGAAGTTCTCTATAAAATCCTTTCATGGACCATTAGAGTTAAGTTCTCTAGTCCCTTTTTACATTAAACACATAAAACTTTCGGATCCTCCCATTCTTCTTTTCAAGTGAAGGACTAAAAATTTGCAGGAAGAAATGATGATGTATCACCCACAAATTGAGTGCCTTTTTGGTGCTCAATTCATTCAACTGAACTTGTGAGAATGAGAGATTTTTTAGATTGTCTTTCCTTGCAACTGGAATATACTAATATTCTTAAGAATAGGGTAAATCTACACAGTCAAGGCATGACAACAATACCATGGATATATGAATCATTCCATGGAATATGACTATGATGTTTTTCAAGATAATCTTCCAAAAGGGGAAAAAAAATTGTGACTATAACATGGCCAATTGCTAAGGGGCTTTTTGAACTTTGCTGCGTGTCAATTTTTAGCTCATAGTTCAATTCGCATACAAATTAAATTAATCTTTATTCATGTTGGTGTGTTTTGCATATGCATTTTGGGAGCAACTAAAGGTGGTTGCGTAGAGGAAGGTGTGGATTTTGTTATATTTTGTGCACTTTGAACCACTTACAACATTCAATTCTTTGGTCATGATTAAGATAACAAATACACATTATTGCTTAAGGGCTTTTAATTGATAGGCTATATTTATGCTATACTTGTTTTTTTTTTTTTTCATTCTATAAAACTTTTATGACGTGCTTGGATGTCCTATTAAGCATAAATCATTGAAGTATGTTGTTGATTAACATATGAAATCAACTCACATTGTTATTTGAGTAGCCTTATTTTTAATTTCCATGGCATACTGCCTTTCAATTTTTCTTTCCCTATTGAATTTCTTGATTAGTCTATTATCTGTGTTTGCTTCATCTTTAGATTGATTTTCTAACTTTAAATATATGAAAATGACATTGTATTGCTTCATTTTATTGGATAACACATTGTGCTTATTCTCTACATGAATTTCTATATATATTCTAAGAATATCAAGGTTGGATGGGTTGCATGTACCTTAGTTTGTGTTTAAGTTGCAAACATTTCAATGTTACCCTCATATTGTCAAGATTAGGTTATATATGTTGATTACGTTTCGAAGATGGGTTAAGGTGCCTCATTATTGTACTTGACATGAGCATCTCCCTTATCTTATGATATATCAAGGTTTTGGGGAAGAATTACATTTATTAATATTACCTTATAATGTAAATTGGCTATCATATTGATACTCAAGTTTCTCGAACTCACTATCGACCTTAACTGCTTACCAAACCTTAGGTACTTCCAAACTCAACCTTAGGTAGTACATTAGTTAAGTGCAAAACTAAATGCCAAAATAAGTCAAAAACGTTATTTAATCCAACATCATTATAATTACTAAGTGGTCCTTAATACAAAGAAATCTTATATTCATACATTATCCCTAATTATTTTTGTTGTCGTTTTGTTTGTAACAAGTTTTTATGTACTTAAGGAGATGAAATGGTACATGTTATGCTACATTCATGAAGATGGTCAGCTAGTTAAGTGTGCTGATGGGTTTGTAGAATATCAAGGTGGTCGGACCGAATGCATTATTGTTAGCCCGCATGTGTCATATAGTGATTTCGTTTCAAAATTGTGTGATGAACTGAACATTTATCGAAATTCAATCAAATTGGAATTCAAGGTCAAGTTTGACCCATCATGTCTACTAACGTTGCATGATGATGCAACCATACTTTAAATGTTTAGATTCAACGAAATGTTTTGTTGTGTCTATGTCTCACCATCAAGTGAAGTTTCTGCAACCTGTATCGCACCGACTAGGTGCATATAACCTTACCAACATCACATTCACTTTGTCTAATAACTTTTGAAATATATGTAGATGGATGAAGAATTTGTTTTTATGTTTTATTTGTAGTGCCCCTACCCCTATTGTTGGTTCGAATTTGGCAGAAGTAGTTTCCTCTAGTGATGATTCGCCAATGGATATCTGTAATGACTCTCTTACAATCGAGTCATATGGGTTTTCCCAAAGATGTGCCGAATCAAATATACTTGAACGTGACTCAAGGCGATTTGAAAATTCCATTATGGGTAGTGGACATACCTTTCCCAATGCGGTCGAGTTCTGTGATGCCGTGTATTTGATGTCAATTGCTAGTAGATTCCGTTATTCCTTCAAGAGGAATAGTACGAAACACATGACAGTAGTTTGCACAGTTAATGAATGTCCTTGGAAAGTCATCGCTTGTGCAGTGTGGGATTAGAACATCGTTTAGGTTCACACTTTTCAAAACGTCCATAATCATAGTTTGGAACATTTTCCACATCCCAACCTTTAGTGAGATCCAATCGTGCCTCATTGCTTATTGATGATGTCATACGGTCTACTCTCGATTACCAACCTCGCCAAATTTGTAAGGACTTCCAAAGGCAACATGGAATATAATTGGCATACCTTCAAGCCTGAAATATCATGGAGAAGGTGAATGAACGCATTTATGAAGAGTCCAAATATTATTACAAGTTATTGCCTTGAATGTGTGTGAAAATGGTTGCAACAAATCCGGGAAGCATTGTTAAGTTGAGGCATTCAAGTGATGGGCATTTTAAGCAACTCTTTGTTGTTCATTCGGTATTTATCCAAGGGTTTGCAATGGGATGTCAGCCAATCATTGCTATTGACTCCACCCATATGAGTGGCACATATAAGGGTGTGTTATTTTCGACCACGACATACGATGCTAATGACTTTATGTTCCCCTTAGCCTTTAGTGTGATGAGCTTAGAAAATTATGAGAATTGGTCATGGTTTTCGCAAAACTTGAAGAAGGTTGTTGGAGATAAGGAAGTCGTTATTATCTCGAATAGACATCCTGCCTTCCTTCGTAGTGTTCCTGAAGTGTTTGGGCTTGAAAACCACACCTATTGTTATTGTCACTTGAAGGAGAATTTCAGCTCTTTTTTAAGCAAACATAACAAAAAAGGGAATAAAGGTAAATAAAATGCACTCTAATTCCTTGATAGTATTGCATATGCAAGGTTAGAGCACGATTACAATGTTTCCATGTTTGAACTACAAAAATACAATGACACTTTAGCCACATGGATATAATAGTAAACATGTTTGGACCTCCTAATTCGGATAAACCTATAGCCAAAGCTTTAGATGCCAAATAGGGTTAAATAAGAGAAAAATGGGGGAGGTGTTAGTGTGGCATAAAAGGAGGAAGACGAATAAATTTTTTATCCAACTTTAATAAGTTGGAAATGGTTGTAGATGTTTTTAGCTCTAAATACAACAACACTTATATTTAAATTAATGGTAAATATCCATATTTTCCCTTTAATTATGTTCCTATGGACGGAGGGTAGAGAACCTCATGGTTATCAAAACCACTTAGGCAATAATCTGAACCTACAGTTAGAGAATTGTTATTTCAGTAGTTAGATATTTGAACCTTTTTTTCAAGCATGGCAATGCAAAAATTAGAAGGCAATAACAAATGTAGACATAGTTAGTTGTCCCTATGATAAGCATTAACTAAAGCCTCCATCCCCATTGTCAAGTGGCTCTACTACCATGTGCCACCATATTAAGACGAAAATAATTTGTGGCTTGCATACTAATTTTAAGGTGGTCATCTTGCAATTCAATGTACAAGCCATGCCTTAAATATTATCGATTCACCCGATTCCATGTCTTAGAAGCACTTCAAGAATGCAAAACACCATCTTAGGCACCTTAAGAATGAGACTTTGGTCAAATGATAATACATCATATTCCAGTACTTTAAAAAAACAAGATTTCTTTGATTTTGTTCATGCATAGATTGATGGTCTTCTACAATTTCTACTTTCTTCATGTTTGCCTTAACAAAAATTACTATATTTTGTTTGAATGATAGTAAGCTATTTGTAACTCACAAATTTTGAGTCCTACGCCTATTTCCACTTGCATGAAGTGTGTTGCCAATGGATGGATCTATGTACAACTGAAGAAACTTTCACTCGAAAACACCAAAAGATTTCTCAATAGCATGTATAAAAAATGACCACAGTTGTGAAGCTATGATGTTTGTACTGCATATTCCTATAGAATAAAATACATTGACCAAGACATTATTGATATACTTTAAAAGTGAAGCTATGATGGATGGATAATTTTTGAAGGTTAAAATTGAATTATTTTACTTTGTCAATTTTCAACCCCTTGTCTCCACTGCCTTTTGTATAGTTACTAAATGGGGTCAATACTTAAAGTTGGAATTTTAAAAATTTTGTGGCTAATGAATTCTTTTGGTTTTAGATTGCTTCTATGCCTAAAATTTTCATGAATCATGCTTTAAACACTCATTAAAATAGGTACATGCTTATCATTAAGACAAACACACATGCAATTGAATTGATATATGTCGTACCATATCTTTTTTATCATCATATATGTTATTTATTTTCCTTTTTTCTTCTTCATTGTATTTCAATACTCCATAGAAGCTAATTTTTTTAGTTTGCTTATGCTTGTTTAACAATATTTTCATGCAATATTGAGAACTTGTGGGTAACACTAATGAAGGTTTTTGGAAAGCATTTATAGATGGAGCTTCAACAGTAGCTAGATCTAGAGGGAAATTATGAGCATTGCGTTCATGCATAACTTCCATACCAAGGTTAGCACGGTTGATAATATCAACCCAAGTATTAATTACACGACTTTGGCTATCAACTACAGATTGGTTGAAATTGAAACCATTTAGGTTGAAAGCCATAGTGCTGATACCTAAAGCAGTGAACCAGATACCTACTATAGGCCAAGCAGTTAGGAAGAAATGTAAAGAACGAGAATGATTGAAACTAGCATATTGGAAGGAGTATCGTAAGTGTTTCCCGATAGGAACATCCAAGAATTTGATCAAGTACTCTTCGCGCTTTGTGAGCAGACATAGAGATAGATTGACTTAAAGCGTATACTTCTGTTTTTAATTTTATATCTTCTTTTTCTCTTGTAAATATAAATGGGTCTTTATTTATGTTCCTTAACATATTTTTCATAAGGTTCACCTCCCACTAATGAATAATGAAGGATAAGTATCGTTATTTTAATGATGAGATCTATTATAATTTTTTGCGTTACTTATGTCCAGTATCTAGTCAAATTGGATTCTATTATTCTAATAGAAAACTATTAATGCATTCTATGACATTGACATTTAAATCTGGCAATAGTGACACAGTCACACCACTCCAATTTAGATTGAAAAAAACAAAGAAGAGAAGGGGTAAAGTCAAATAATCTTCTTCACAATATACATACTATGTATAGAAATACGGTACAATTATTGCAACAAAAGATTCCCTTTTTATGTGGAAAAGGCCCATATCAATAATTCTGATTTTATGTATGGACAATTCCTCAATATTTTGTTCATTCGCAAGAAAATATTTTCTTTGTGCGGCAGTAAAAAAAAACATGCTTTTTTGGGGAGAGATACTATTTCACCAATCGAGTCACAAGCATCTAACATATTCATACCTAACAATTTTCCACAAAGTGGTGACGAAACATATAACTTGTACAAATCTTTCCATTTTCCAATTCGATCCAATCCATTCGTTCGTAGAGCTATTGACTCGATCGCAGACATTTCTGGGTTCAAGTATATCTTGTCTTTACTAAGAATTATTTTCCTTGGTTAACACTAATTGTAGTTTTGCTGATATCCGCAGGTTCCTTAATTTTTTTTCTCCCTCATAAAGGAAATAAGGTAATTAGATGGTATACTATATTTATATGTATGTTAGAACTACTTCTAACAACCTATGTATTTTGTTATCGTTTCCAATTAGATGATCCATTAATCCAACTGGTGGAGGATTATAAATGGATATTCTTAGTTTATCCATTTGCACTTGTAATGCATGATTTATAATATGGTTCAAGGTGAAGTTATTGGTAGAAAAATAAAGACTAAAGAGTTTTGATGATGGGCTTTTAGTAAGAAAGAAAGTAAGCCATGATAATCGTGAATTGTCAAAGTACGAGGCTAAATTTGAGTAGCCTAAGAGGAGAGAGGGGTTGGAGAAAGTTGAAGGATCAAGGTTCTAAGAGGAAAGTTTACATATTCTTAGAGAACCACGTGATGGGCTCAAGAGCACTTTCAAAATAGAAAAAGTCAGTCCCTTCAAAGCAAAGCCTTTGAGTTCTCTGTATGAAGCTTAAAGGGAACAAGCCATTTTTGAGACGAAAGTGCCAACTGATAGGAGGCTTGTAAAGCCCAAGGCTTAGGATTTCCTTGACTCAAGATGCGGAAATGATGACATGTGCCTTTTGGATATGCTTAATCTCCCTCTTTCTCGATCAATTTGAAATGAGTCCAATATATGCTCTGTATATCTTGTCTAGACATACTTCCAACACTATTCATCAAGCCAAATCCTTGAATAAATCATAAATATATATTGATGGGATGGATACACTAAACACATGTAGGAGTGATGCAATGCTAAAGTGATAACCACATTATTGCCGAGTAGAAACTAAGTTGACCTAGCTATTCAATTATATTTATATGCATGATAAGTTCTGTTTTATTTAAAGTATCAGGAACTCAATTTTGACCAAATATAAAGCATCGAATATGTGGCCAAACAAATCATCTTGGTAATGTACTACGTATGCTCTCTTTAACATTTTATCTTCAATTGAAGTTAATGACTATGTAGTCCACAGTAGTTGATGGCTACTTTATCCAAGGTTGATGTTGAGCTAAATTTATTAAGGCTATTTTGGACACACCATGTAATATGTTTCTATCATGGATTTGCTCATTTTCTTACAGAAAACCCATATGATGACAAAATTTGTTTTTGATAATTAATGTTTCTTTATGAAAACATTGGTGGCTTGCTCCAATCACGAATAGGTTATGGCACATTTGATGTGGGCGTGAATGCACTTGCAAGAATGCAACTTGTCCATATGAGTTTTCTACATATAGATATGATAAACATACTGAAGTCTGTCTGCATTAATAGCTGCATTCAAGACTCTATGCTATCCTATTTTTTCCTTTTTCCAATTTTATGGCCAAATGATGTGGAAAGTATGGTGGAGTAGTGGCTTCTGTTAGTGATTCTTATCATTGTGATGAAACAAAAGAACTAAAATAGTCCTACAAGAGCCTTTAATATATGGCAAAGGAAATTCTTCATGGATAACTTACATATGAAAGTTTGAACAAATTGAAATGTTCTAATAAACAATCAATGGCAAGACCTAAATATATAGCATCTTTTATGTGAAAATCTCATCTTAGTCCCTATGCTCTCTTGACCTTTTATCTTTAGTCGAAGTCAATTGATTATGTACTCCATACTCAAAGGTTACTTTGAACCTTCATCCAAGTTTTATTTTGAACCAAGTTTCATAATAAAGGTCATTTTAAACACAACACTTGATAAGTTTCTAGCTACTGATCTACTCCTTAACTTTAAGAACTTAAGTCTAGGACATCTTGGGTTCCACTTTGAAGTAACGTGGCTGCTGTATTTGCATTGCATCATACTCTTAGAGTGGAAGAATACATTTTTATGAATTTGTATCAAATCCTCGTAATATTATGATAAATCTTAAATGTTAAAAGGTAGAATCATCCGGAAGTGAATAGGCTAATTCAGTAATATTCTACCTATCTATTTAAAGTGTTAGTAGTCACAAAGGAGTTGGTATGTAAAATCGAGTGGAAGAGACCCACCTCATGTAGGAGATAATTTCTATTCCTTAACATAATCGAGTGGGGGTTAAATAAGAATCACATAATTTTGTTTTATGCTTATTAACATATGTGCACATTTATATTATAGGAGTGGTGTGCCGCATGTTGAATGCAGAACAAACACGACCATCGTGAGCACACTACTTTGACCCATCATTCTCAATGAGGCCTGAATTAGACTTCTTTAATGCGTTTCTCAATTATTTTTAATTGGACACTATGTGGTGAGCCGTAAAAACACTTGTATAGGTGGTGCTGGGCAGCCTTACAAACAAGGCTAAAAAACATGAAATAAGAGACAGATGTCGGATGTTTCTTGATGCTGAAATTGTGGGACACGATTTCTCAACTTGTGAGTTGGTACTAAAAACTTGTTAAAATGGAATCATAGCCAATTATCGTTTTTATTTATTAAAAATATGATTTTTCCCTACTGACCTATTAATGGAAATGTCCTCAATCCTTATGCGATTTTTCTTTCCAGTGTGTGATAGCAACCATTGGCACATCCACGTTATAAATATTCCAGTAGCGCGAGTTGAAATATTATTTTCTTTGCCTTTACGAAAGGGTAACAACATAAGTGTCGTAATGAGAAGATTGTTTGAGGCAATTGATAAAGCCTTCCATGCTCATGGCATGCATAGGCAATTGGAGGCGTTTAAATTCGTGCATGTGCAACCCCAGATTGTGCGGCAATGAAATGGATAGATTACTTTCGTTGTGATCATTTTCGTATAATGAACTATGTGATAGTAATGTAGTTGCATTTTCCGCTTGTTGTATGTATATGATTGGTGAAATGCAATTGGTGGTGTAGATATGATTGTGGGATGTTCGCTATCAAGTACATGCAATATTGGTACGGGGCCACACTAGCACATTCAATTGCGGAGGTAAGCACAACCAATACATTATTGTTTGGTTTTGCGGAAGTTATTCCATACCAGGCTATGATTTTTTTGTGCGTTGTATAGGACAAGATGCATCTATACAGATTGAGGCTTGTCGTGAACTTGCTTACCAATGAGGCAAACAATGCTAGAGAGAAGGTCATATAGGCATGTCCAATGTGAGGTATGAGGGTTTTGCCTTTTTTGTTAGTTTCAATTTATAATAAACTCAAGCTTGCCTATAGCAAACCAAAATCTTCCTTTCCACATCACCCATGTGATCATACATCCATTTGAAAGTGAACCTGCAAATATGAAGGTTGCATAAAGTTGCAAAAAGGTACTGCATTTCTACCAATCAATATTAAGCTTTTGGCATATGTTTCCAATGATTAGCACTTGTTGAAACAAAAAAAAAAAATGATATTCCATGCATGAGATGCTTAGAGAAATTGTAAATATATTGAGATGTTGCCTTGATATTTTAGTTAAGAACTAAATAATTAAAAAGATTTTTATTTTTTTATTTTATTTTATTTTATTTTTTTACTTAAGTCCCTTGATTCGTTTATGTTAGAATTTCCAACCGAGGTGATTTGGGAATTTCCAGCTCCCATGACAGTGGGATTTTTTGCTTAGGAAGCGGCTAAGGGTAAGATTTTGACTAAGGACCAACTGATGAAAAGAGGTGTCATTTAGCAAATTTTTGTTATTTGTGTGAAAAAAAAGGAAGAGCCAGCCAATTACATTTTGATCCACTGTAGCCTAGTCATAATCTCTAGCATTTTGAGCTCTCTTAGTTTGGACTTTCTTGGATTATTCCTAGGTCATCCAAAAAGGTCTTATTAGGGTTGCATGGTAGACTTGTTGGGAAAAATCACAGAAAAGTTTCGACAGTAGCTCTCCTTTGCTTATTTTCAACAACATGAAAAGAAAAATTAGGGGATTTACAAAGTTTTGGAATTGTCGGTTCAAACTTTAGAGGAGTTTTTAATTCATTCTTTCTTCTAGTGGTCTAAGTATTTCGATTTGCATCTTTTGTTTTTGTTGAGTTTCATAGATGGTTTAAACCCTTACTAAGATTCTAGTGCTAGCTTATTGAGTCCTAATGGGCATTCATTGTATACCTCCTGTGTATATGGGTGGCACTCCATTTCTTAGGTGTCTTTTATAATAAACTCTTTCTTATTGAGGAAAACAAACAAACAAACAAATTAAGAGCAATTCTACTGAAGGAATCCAATAAAAATATGGCAAAGTAATTTGTAATAGATTAGGATATTGGGACAGTGTCTAAAGAGGAAACTTGTTACCAAATCAATAAAGAGAATGAAAAACAGTAGGAACTTTTAACACTTAACTCATTATCAAAGACTAAACGATTAATGTCAATGTTTAACAAATTAAGCAACTGTGCTATAAAAGAATAAGATAGAAAAGAGGAATGACCACCTAAATAATATGGTGTCCTAATGTGGGGTCCTGATTGCACTGAGACCTTCTTAAAGAAGTTAAATTTAAAGGTTCTATTATTTAACTCAGTCCCTTGTATCTTAACTTCATACATATAAAACTAGAAAAGTTTTTCTCTACTTAAGTGTGAGAAATGACTAGTTTGAAGGGTTGAAATGTTGATATTCAGAATGTTGTCTTTTGTGGCTAGTACAGTTGATTGTCATATCACATGAAGGCCCTGATGCAAGGGAGAAACAAGAAGATCTTGGTAAAATGGATGAAGGGTATTCCATAGATCATGAAGTAGAATCATGGAAACTTGTCACTCTATTTAGTGCTCTAGACTTTCTGCAGTCTCAAGTCACTTCTGTTAGCTTCTTTGTTCCAACAATCACTCATATTTTGAAATCAATGGTTTCACAATTTACAACATTGAATTTTTTCTTTAATAGCTTCCACTTAAACACATCTTGTATAGATTTTATGTGTAAAGGTAGAATGTAACATCACATGGCCTAATACTCCTTATGTGTCAACATGGCCATGTTTTACATGTACATATCATCAACAAGACAAGTAGTATGCTTAAAACCTTAGGACATAGTCATGCTTAGATATCATTTGAGATTTCACATGGAAAGTGAGAACTATTGCTTCCATTGCTCTAACTTATGCTTAAGACAATAATTTTTTAGGAGAAGATTATAATGTAATTCTTGAAAGAATGTGAGTTATTGAAATTATATATACACACATGGACGTATAGATAACAACTATTTGAATGCTAGTTTGAATGACATAGGACATTGGAAATATGACGCATATAGAAGATTAGGACCATACCTTTTGACATAATTAGTTTGGACTTCTTGGAAAACTTCGATCTATAACCATCCAATCTTTTGAGCATATCAAAATTTTCTTATTGGATTTTATATGGAGGCATTGCATTTCCCCTTATAAATGTTATGCTTGATTAACAACCTTCAGAATCAATATATCTTGAATAAGTTCAGAAAAAGCCCATCTTCTTCTTTATCTCTTCTTATTCTTCTTCTTCTTAACTTTCTTCCTATGGTTATCTTTTAGTTCAAGGCTGGTGGAACAAGTAGTAGAGTGTAAATGGCAATAGGCTTTATCTAGTCTAAACTATATAAAAAACAAGGTTTTATGACATCCATCTTGCAGATTTTTTTAGTGTCATCTTTCTTTCTATGTAAACTATTTGCATGTTCCATTTTCATAAAAATAAGTAAGATAACGAACACTAATTTTGATCTATTGGTATAGCGCAAAAAAATATGGATCAATACCTCCAACCACACCCTTCCCACCAACATGAAGCTCCTTCACCAACATATTTCATCATTTTTTATTTATGAATTATGATTGTTTATTTTTTTTTAAATTAAATAAAAATAAATAAATAAAATAAAGAAAGAAAAAGAAAAATAATTTGTTAGCATTGGTTGCTCGAAAAATTGTAATCCATCATAATTGTTGATTTCTCTACCATGTAGAGCTTAAGGGAAAGACTTAATAATAAAGGGGCATACATTGTTCTAGGGCCTCCTACTTTTGTTGATCCAATTTTCCACAGCTTCAAAGTTGTAACTCTAGGAGCCAAGTTATGGAATACGAAATCCATTTACTGTTGTTTCTCTTTTAACTAGTCTAAATGAGAAAGAGAAAGGAAAAGAAAATAGTAATTTTGAAAAATAAAATAAAAATAGACATTTACGAAACTTTTCCTTTGTTTGTTTGGAAAAATAAAAAGGTTCCTAGTTGTAACACATCAAAAATGTTAGACCCATTTTTTTGCAACAGATTGGAAAAAATGAAGATGGTCAAGCAAATGAGAGGGAGAAACATAGAAAATTTGAAGTGTGTCGAAAGAGAGAACAGGAAATAGAGAAGAGTGTTAAATGACCTTGTTATCGCAACTGAGCATTATCACTGCAGTGGCTGGATCATCGAGTCTACCATGGACTTGGGTTAGGATTCTGATTGTAGAGGAGCTGATTGATGGTGTGTTTTGGTTGTTGCCTATCTGGTACAATGCTTTGTATTTTTCTGTTAGTGTTGAAGAGTATTTATGTAAAGTATGTAAAAGAATATATTTATTTATTTATTTATGATTGTTATAGTTATATTTGTTTGAAATTGTTTTGTAGTAACGATCAATTAATCATTATCAAAGAGAAGGATAAAGGAGTGAAGATAAATGATGATGTAAGAAGTAATACTATTGTGGCTAATATAATTAAATTTTAAAATTTGAATTTGAAGTAAGTGAAAAATTAATGCAGTTGAGGAAAAAATTGAGCAAGAAGTGGAATGCACTTTCAAAAGTAGAAAAAGAAGATTTCATGACAAAGTCAAAAGAAAGTTCAAAACAATATTTGCTTCAAAAGGGTGTGGGTCCAAAGGTAAATTTTTTTGTAATGAATAAAAAATTTGATTACTTATGTATTTGTTGCAAGTTATATTAATGCAAACATGTTTGATGTTTGTGTATCTTTTCAGTTATATTTTCAGACTTGATGCTCACCCGGGCGAGTGATTAGAGTTATTGAAGAATTAGAACCAAAGCAAAAAGTAGCCATAGAAGAAAGAAGATTTGGTAACCTCTTACAACTTTGATGTAGGAAAATTGATCATGGGTTATGTCTTTGGTTGATAAATAGTTTCAATCAAAACATTCATATGTTAGAGTTGTATAATACCTGTATCAAATTATTTTCGATTGATGTTGAATTTATTATGGGATTGAGGACAAGAGGGTTGAAGATTGACGTGAACAAAGATGTTAGCAATAAGAATTATTTATGTAAAAAATATTGTGATAAAAAGGGGCAATTACCATTAGTGGTGTTAGAAAATCAAATTAAGGAGGTAAAGAAGGTGGAAACGATTTCAAAGTTTGTTTTGTATTATTTGTGTTGGGTGCATTATTGTACTTAATAATGAAGCATTTTGTGAAACGTTCTTTCTTACATCTTATGGAAAACATCGATTCAATAAAGAAAATGAATTGGGCTGAATTTGTGTTTTCTTATCTTATGCATGGGATTGAAGAGTTTAAGAGGAAACAACAAAGTGGGGTTTCTGGTTACTTATTCTTTGTTATGGTAATGTCCTTATACATAATTTACATCATAGTGAATTTTGAATTTGTTATAATAAATTTTGTGAACTAAATACATATCTATGTAAAATATAATTGCAGTTATTCTACCACGAGCATATATCTTTCCAACAGAAATTTCCACCGCTATATACTCGACCTTTTCCTCGGATTATTATTCCTTGGGGAGATGATGAAGTACTGGATATGAAACAAAGATTGAAAAAAATCGGTGGATATGCAAATGACAATGTAAGTTATAGTTTTGAAAGTCATTTAATATTTGTTTTTGTTTTTTAGCGATTTTAAATAGGATATGTGTGATATATTGATGAATATATTGTAGGTGAAAATATGAGTGATACAAAATGAGATAAGGGATTGGGTTGATGAAAATGAGATGACAATGGAGGGGGAGAATGAGGAGGATGAGAAATTTGAAATCCATCCAAACAAAGATGTTATTAAACGAGTAAGTTTTACAATATTCATCATGAGTATAAATATTAGTAGTGAACCCTTGTATTATGATGTTATTAATCAAGTTCCTATATATCACTAGGTTGATGGTGGGAGCTTAATGGAAATGGATAAAACATTTCAACAATTAAAGACATGTAATTTATTTGTGTCATGTTGCAAGTAGTAGTAGTTGTGAAAAAGTTTTTACTAAATTTGAGGAGAAATATACAACATTGAAAGGACTCTTCCTTGGGTCAAGAGAAAAACCTTTGAGAGAGCTCGAGGAGAGAACGAAGAGTGACATTCTTTCATCTGAGAGAAGTTTGGAAGAGAAGGATGATAAAAAAGGAAATGAACATTATGTTGACACTTTGTCAATTGACAAGTTACGCACTAAGGATGTGAATGGAAAGAATGAAGATGCATGTGCTACATCAATTGAAGTGCATATCATTCCCGATGAAAATGTAGATATTTTACCACTTTCAATCAAAAGAACTAGAAAAGATTATGGAAAGGTATATATAGTATAAAAAAAATTATTTTCGTTACAATTACTTAACCATTACATAGTAAATATATGTATATTAATGACATTTTCCATATTAAGAACCATTACGAGCACTATGTGGTATTCCCTGCCAACCCTTTGAGCTACGTTATCATTGATTTCTTCAAAAAAAGGAAGATTTTAGCCGGTGAAACCCATAACTGAAGACCCTTATTGAATGTAGGGTTTCTTCTGAAAAGAGACGAAGTCGGTCAACATATCTGAAAAGTCTAAATGGAGAGGACTTTGAGTTGAGTTGATGGGGCAGCGGACCAATTTATTGGGACATATTTTCTTTCTATCACGCTACCCTTTGAGCTGTCTCCACTTCTGAAAAGAGACAAGTCGGTCAACATCTCTGAAAAGCCTGAATGGAGAGGACTTTGAGTTGAGTTGATGGGGGCAGCGGACCAGTTTATTGGGATTTTAACATATATTTTCTCTCCATCACGCTGCCTTTTGAGCTATCTCTTGCAACTTTTCTTTTGTACTAGACTCTCGCAACAAATAAAATTATAAAATAAAAATTTAAATTTATAAAATCTAATTATTTAAAATTAATTAATATTTTACATATTTTTTTTTATTAAAATTACTATTTTTACGGTTTAAATAACGTCTTAACAATATAAATACTATTTTTTTACCTTTTTAAATACTATTTTTAATTGATAAGTACATAAAATTTAAATTAATTTGAAAGAATTTTTATTTTATAATTATTTTTATATAAATACATCCAAACTCATTTTTTTCTAACGAATATAAATATGTACGTATATATATTATAACTGATTCATTAAAATATTTTAGACATTTTTAAAATTTTATCCAATTCCTTTTTATAAAATACCATTTTTTAACGTTGAAGTCATTTTCAAAACTACCCTCAAATGTTTTTTCATATGTAAAACCAATTCAATCTTATTTTATGTATTAATTTTATTTTATGAGTTCAAATAATAATAGCATAATATATATTAAGCTACTATACTAAAATATTTTAATTAATATTAATATTTTAACATTTTGGATTGGAAATACTCTGATGAAAGATATTTTGCTGCCCATGCATTTAATCTAAATATATTAATGTACCATCACTTTAATTAGGATATAATTAATCAATTAAAAAAATAGCATTTAATCATATAGAAATATATGATTTATGTGAAAAACCACCAATAAAGCATACTAGTGACCTTACATATATAAAAGTCATAAGATTCATAGATTGTCAAATTAAATCCACTAAATATGAAGAATAATTACATAGATTTAGCTAGTAATTATTACTCTCCCTCAAACTTATATTGTTAGTCACCAATTCTCAATTACATAACATAGTTACTTCCATGTTGCTTAGTGGATTGCTCATGACCTTAAGGAAATACTATTGAATGATAACATAAGGTGTGCAATAAAATGAGATTGAGAATCCTATAATTTGAGAGAAGGATACTACAGTAAAAAAAAATGGTACCCAAATACTATTGAATGATAACATAGCTCTTGTTGCTCCTTTATTTTTATTTATTTATTTATTTATTTATTTATTTATTATTATTATTATTATTATTATTTTGTAATTATCTCTTTTGCTGTTTTGATATCAACATTAGAAATACAAAAGTCCAAATTTTTTTTTAGTGCCTGCATATTGAAGGTTCATGCTATAAGAGTTGGAAAAACTTGAATAGAAACTCCCTTGAATGATGTATCAAAGCTCAATGTATCAATGTTAACATAAACATTCGAGTAGAGTAGGATAACATTTCTATGTCATATGAAGAAATATACTAAAAGGGAACCATGAATACGATTGGAGAAATATATATTATAATTTAGAGGATTATTATGGTCTATTGATCATATTCAAATGGAAGTAATATGGTAATCAATATTTCCATGTCATTTGAAAAAACATAATAAGAGGGAACTGTAGGGAATCCCCCAGACGTCCACGTGGCACACCAGCCCTATCCGGACATCCACGTGGTGCACTAGCTCTATCCGGGTTTCCCCCTTGTAGGGAACCCCCCAGACGTCCACATGGCAACCCCATGTGACACGTGGCGCGCCAGCTCTATCCGAGTCCCCCAGGGGGGCACACGACACTCTCAAATATTCTACCCGAACGACGCTCTACTTTATCCGGATATATTGTCCGGATCATTAGCCGTAAAACGCAAGCCATGCTGAGTCACCTCAGACAACCTGTCACAGCCCGCATTCCGCTGCCTACAGAGCGAAAGGACAGGAGTGATGGCAAGTCACCTCCCACGATTTCTGACAGCCGCCTGCAGGGTGATGATGATTCTGCCATCACCTCAAGGACATCATGACAAGCCAAAAAGTCTTCCCACCATTAAAGAGGGGAGCAGAACTTCTGACACTATAAAAAAGGGCCTTCACGCAAAGAGGAAGGTAAGCTATTTGACTCAGAAAAAGGGCAACAGATTGATCCTTTGGGCCATGGCTAACAAAACCATCGGAGGGTGTGTCCGGACACCCTGTCCGGACAACTTTTGCAGGATTGACTGAGCCAGAAATCATCCTTGGTTGAAAGCGCGCGTCCCCTTGGCATCTACGTGGATCCCTGGGACACGAGGCATCAGCAGGAACCATGCATGAATATGATTTGAGAAATATATATTATAATTTAGAGGATTACTACCTTATATTGGTTATATTCAAATGAAAGTAATATGGTAATAATATTTAATCGATAAGAAAATAGGTTATGAACAAGTCATATTATAACTACCTCAAAAATCAATAATACAAGGATGAAAGAGGTATAGTGAGGAAGGGTCACACCTAAAGGATCACTTTATTAGCACAAGTAGGAAAATGTTAACATAGGGTTATGCATTTAAGTGTAACATGATTGAATTCTATTACAATGTCTAAAATTTAAATAATTGCATACCTCTTTTCTGATTTTGCTCATGCCATTAAGATTTTTTATCCACAAGAAACAACCTATATTTAAAAAAATGAAAAAAAAAATCTTATTTTAAAATAGTAAGAAATTTATTGTTCTTATAAATAAAAAAGAATATAATTGTTTAATACTTAAAAAAAAAATCCAAAGTTGAAAATCTAAGAGCCTATTTGGTCTCGTGTAATTTAAAAATAGTTTTATGTTTTTAAAAATAGAAAACTGTTTTTAAAATTTTTTAACATTGTTTGGTTGTCGTTCTCTAAAAACAATTTTTAAAAATAAACTGAAATAGAGAATAATTTTTAGAGAACAAGTATAAGTTGTTGTTACTAATTTTTATAAATAAAAGAAAAATATGGATCCGTTTGGCCATGTTTATTTAAACTTGTTTTTAAAAACTATTTTTATTCTTTAATTTAAAAATATATTTTTTTAAAAAAATTAAGAAAATATGGCCAAACAAACCTTAAATATTTATAGTAATTTTCTAATTTTTCATCTCATAAGTAGTCAAACTCTAATATCTCACTATTAACATATTACAAATGCATTATCAACTTTTTAAGTGACACAACATTTTGCATATTAAAGGGAATGTAGAATTATAAAATTATTATTATAGGACAAATGCCTTTTTAAACATATGAACAACCTAATTTTGAAAAAGAGAAAAAAAAATTATAAAGAGCACAATTTTTATTTTATTTTTTTATTTTTATAGTGCTCATAAATAAGTTAAAACAACAAATAAAAAATATTAATTTACTAAAAAATCTAAGTTTTTGAAACGTAGTAAAAATCCACTATGTATGTCACACCCCAAGACCCACTCCAAGGGCATCACAGTCATTTCACACCTCAAACCTGAAGGCTTAAAGTATAACTTGACTCAAACAATCATATTATAACTAGAAGTAACCAATTACCAAAAACCTGTTCAGAGTAGCAGAACAAATTCTAAAATCTTCAAACTTAACTTTAAAACTAAGCATCCATCAACCAAAATCCATTATCCAAATAGATTGCAAACTCAAATAAATCAAGTGCTAACCAAATTTTCATAATCTCCAAATCTCAACTTCAAACTTATCAAAAAAAATATTTAAAAGTGCAATATCTAAATAGCTTCCAAAAACCATACAATCCAAATGAACATAAACTTATAAGCTAACAATGTCCAAATAATATCCTAAGCAAAATCCTAATAATGACCATTCCCCGACCTAGCCATCACTCCTCGCCCGAACTAAGGGTGCCTGAAAGTAATCAACAAATAGGAATGAGCTCCAAGCCCAATAAGGAACATTAATGTAGTCCATGGATCAAATATTTCAAGTTCACTTGCAAAATATGAGATATTATAACCAATTATTTTCATAAACCTTTGAGTCAGTTTTGCCAATACATTCAAAACTTTTAATTGTACACTTTCATTTCTGATTCAAGCATTTTCATATCAAATTCAATCAAAACATTCAAATTATTTATTTACTTTGTTCATCAAACATCAAATGGTGCCCAATTAGGTGTGACTTTTCAAATAGGTGGCTAGCCTCAAATTGTTCCTTTAAGGTGGGTGGAACCAAACACTGCTAGTATTAGTAACCTCTAACCAAACCCCTAGAGGTTGGGGTCCAAATCAATTACATTTCCCACCAAGAAATGTAAATGTCAACTATTATATCTCGTTGACAAGGGTCAAATAAACCAGAGTCAAACACTTATTTCAATTATTCAAATTTGCAAAACATAATATCTCCACATTTCTCTATTGTAAACAAAATATAAGGTTCTAACATACTTTTCATGCAAAATATATTTGATTTATGCATAAAACGAATAATAACTCAAAATGTTTCCAAATGATGTATATAAAAATGTGTTTCTAAAAATAATAATAACTGCATTAATTTCCCTTACCTCAAAAGAAGTCCTTGAAAACTTGGAAGAAAAATAATCCTGAAAATTTACTCTTTACCTAACAAAATATAAGAGAAATAACAATTACTATTTATCTAAAATTATAGGTTTGACAATTCTAAAATTTTAGGTATTCAAATTAATGTTTTTAATTATGAAAGATAATTTAATCTATTCATATTTAAAAAAAAATTAATAAATTTTTAATTCATATAAAACTTAATTTATTTTTAATTTATTTCTTGGGACACAACTTAATTTAATTAAACTATAATTTATTTCACTAATTAATTTCTATGTTATTTATTAACTTACACTCGTTATTAGTATAATTATAATACCAAAAACTTTACTTTCTTTTATTTATAAATTATATTTTCTCACTTTCAAGTTTTTTTTTCACCAAACATAGCTATACACAACAACTCTCCATCATTGCTATATATATATATATATATATATTAACCACCCCAATACCATCCGTACACATATTCTTTTATTAAATAATACAGTACCCATCAAAGTCTAATAACACAAAGCCCTGCCATTATTAAATAATACAGTACTCAATACTCAAGTACCCATCAAAGTCTAATAATACGGAGTCCTGCTACTATTAAATATTACATACCCAAGTATCCATCAAAGTCTAATAATCAATGTTTTAAAAATCGGACCGGATCGGCCGGTCCGACCAGTCCAACCGTCGACCAGTCACCATTCCGGTCCGATCCGGTCATTTGGACCAGATTGAGATCGAATCGGGGTTGAACCGCTTGAACCGGCAATTCAACCGGTGAACCGAACGAACCAGTCGGTTCAAATGATTTTAATTTTTTTTAAAAAAAATTACAAAATGAAAATATTATCCTCTCATTGATGGAAGGATTCCATAAAATTTAAATGGTTTTTACTAAAGCACATGTTGGGCCCGTCTTATGACACAGCCCACATACCCATTCCACTTACTGTGGGCTGAGTTTTGAGCCCACAAGACCATCTAAAGCCTTTGTTGAGGATGGCTTTTATAGAAGTCATTTGACTCCTTGTTCCTCTCAATTTTTGATGTGGGATTGCTAAATATCAAAGAAAAAAACATAACAAAACTCCAGCAAGAAGTTTTGAACCTTGGACCAGCCCCTGTACTATATTCCACCTAGGACACCACTCGGCTACATGTATTTTATTATCTAATATGCCAAACAAAACAACACATATTAGATTTTAAATTTTTTTATAATATTAAATAAAAATAATATAATATTTTTAAAAATTATGAAATTAGTTTAAATTTTCATTTTTTTATATATTCACATTTAAATATTATACATATTTCATTTAATAAAATTTAAAATATTAATATGATTTAATTTGATAATATCAAATATATAAAATAATATTATTGATGTTTAATTTATTCATATATATTTTAAAATTTTTATAATTATTTTTAATTTTAATAATATATAAATTATATATTTATGACGTCACCGGTTCGATTCCGGTCCGACCAGTGAACCGTGAATCGGTAACTTTTCCGATTCAATCACCGGTCCGGTTTTGAAAACATTGCTAATAATAGAGTATGTGAAAATCCACCAACTAGATTTCAACCATGAAATCCTTACAAAAAAGGTTGATGCACAATTCCTACACGCATGCAACCAGTGCACACATGTTTTTTTTCACCAACCTTCTATTTTCCAATGCACACGAGTTCTTTTTTTTTTTGTTAAATCTAATCTCTTAAGCCACAATTAACAATATATTTATTTATTATTATTTAAAAAAATAAATAAATTAACCCTAGTCTAAATCGAAATCTTCCCAAGAATTTTTTTTTTTCCCCATCTAAAAAAACTTAAGATCTCCCAAATTCCAACAATAAATCAAAATCTTAAAATTTCACTATTTTGATATTAAAACAAATTAAAAAAAAATAATAAACTAACCCTAATCTAGATTTGGGTTTTCCAAAAAAAATATTTAATGTGCTTAAAATTAACTAATGAATCTAAAATATTAATCTAGGGGTTAGAATCTTACCTATAGAGATCTGTTCTTCAAACCCTGAAATCTGACTCCAATCTTACATTCTCAGGAACTCTCTGCAAACAAGAACACGATTCAGAAAAGAACAAGAAGAACAGAATTCGAATTTATACATAGGGTATTTATTCGTAAAATTACCTTTTCACCCCTCTTCCATTTTATTAAATTAATTAATTAATTAATTTAATATTGTTATTAATAAGAATTTCCTAAAAAGAAACTTGGGCGTTACAGTGTAAGTTGAACAATTAAACAATAATTCAAAATTATCCTGTTGTATTTTAAACTGGAAGTAGCTAGACACTCATGGGTTTATCAAAATCTTGTCTCTATTCTCCACAGATCATAAATAAGTTAAAGAAAAAATAAAACCAAGAAGAAAAATGTACTATAAGGTATATTTATTCCAAGCTCGTCGAAACATTGAGAGCACCTATTTACAAAATTGTATTGAAGTCATGTAACAATTGAATCCAACTCATGCGACTCATTGTTTTTTTTTTTTTTTTTTTTCTCAAAAATAGATTTTTTAATTGAAAAAGAAAAAAGACAAATTGTTGATGGTCTTGAAGTAATTCAAAGGATAACCCTCTAAGGTAGGCACCAAAAACCACAATGTCAAAAGATGGTAAAACTAAGAATATATGAAGAGCCGATACATTAAGTAGGATTTTTTTATAAGATTACGGTGGTTTTAAAAATAAATTCCCAAACTATCGTAGTGGGAAAAATAATTCCCAATCTATCGTAATTTTTGCTAGGTAGGAAAGATGGATTATTTTTTTAAATCGTCTCTTCAAAAGACAATTTATGACCTTTTTAAAAAATTATAAAAAAAATAAATCATCTTTCTAAAATATGAGAAATTGTCTCTTAAAGATACGATTTTGGCAAAAAAAAAAAAAAAAAATCTTAAAAAATCCATTTTTACATTCCCTACTATACTTATATAATAATATTATTATTATAAATATATGTTAAAAAATAATTTAATTTTATTTACTAAATTTAATATATAGTATAATATACTAAATTTAATATAAGATAAATAATATTTATCTTTTTTTTTTCTTTCACTTTGAACTATTATCAATTTTATGTGAAAATGAGTTTTAAAAAACAAATTTGTTATTAATTTATTAAGAAAAAATAAGAAGTGAGAAATCATATGACTATTTTCACAAAAAAATTAAAAAAAATTCATAAAAAAAAAGAAGAAAAATTCAAAAATCTATTTTTCCATTCCCTACTATACTTCTACAATAATACAATTATTATAAATATATATTATAAAAATAATTAATTTTATTTAATAAATTTAATATTTTTCTATTTTTTTTCTAAAAAACAAATTTATTAAAAAAATCAAAAATTGAGAAATCGTCTCTTGAAGAGACGATTTTCACAAAAAAGAAAAAAGAAAAATTCAAGAATCCATTTTTCCATTCTCTATTATACTTATACAATATACAATTATTATAAATATATATTATAAAATTAATTAATTTTATTTACTAAATTTAATATAAGATAAATAATATTTATCTATTATTTTTTTTCTTTCACTTTGGAAAAAAAACTATTATCAATTTATGTGAAAAACGAGTTTAAAAAAAATGAAAAAAATAAGGCATTTAAAGCTTCCAACTTTTGAATATCACTTTTTGCATTCCAAAGGTTGTCTAAAATGCATTTTACTTCTAATTACATTTCTACGAGATTTTTTTTACATTTTCATGAATTTTGATTAATTTTAGGTCTATCAATTTTTTTTTTCAAAATATCTGTCTATATATATATATATATATATACATATATGATATATCTTATATATCTGTAAAATTGAAGTACCAATATATTTGTAATTATCGATATTTTCATCCTTGATATGAATAATGTTATTGGCTTTTTATAATCATGATAGTAGGTGACTTTGATTCTTTAATATTAAAAACATTTGATAATTAAGGAAAACAATGGTATTTATATTTATGATATAGTGTCTTTGAATTTCAGGGCTTTTATTTGGATATATAGTTTTTGAAAAATGATTTCTTTTTTTTTTTTTTATTGTTTTTTATTTGATTGATTTTCTTCGAACCTATGACATTAAAAATTGAAAAAAGATAAAAAAAATTTATATAAAATTTTTTTTCTCAAATTTTTCTTAATAAAAAATAGTTAATCATTTCTAATTTTAAGTGTATTAAATTAATTTTAAAGACATATTTTATTATTTTTTTCAAATTACTTTAGTTGTTTATCATTTATAATTACTAAATAAAATATCTTAATACAAAACTTATTACTATTTCTTTTTAAATTGATTAATACTCAAAAAATTATATCTCTTAATGTTCAAATTTTTATTGAAATTTAATTTATTTTTTTATATTTTATTCCTTTCACAGTGAAATTTTAAATTAAAGATTAATATTTTTAATTTTAAAATTTATATGATAAAATTAATTAATTTTAAAATTTATACAATAATACAATTATTATAAATATATATTTATAATAATTGTATTATTGTATAAGTATAATAGGGAATGGAAAAATGAATTTTTTTTGTTTTGTTTTGTTTTTTTTTTGTAAAAATCATCTCTTAAAGACATGACTTCTCACTTTTTGTTTTTTTAAAAAAAAAAATAAATTAATAATAAATTTGTTTTTAAAATAATAGATAAATACTATTTATCTTATATTAAATTTAATATATTTAGTAAATAAAATTAATTAATTTTATAATATATATTTATAATAATTGTATTATTGTACAAGTCTAGTAGGGAATGGAAAAATGCATTTTCTTTTATTTTCTTGTGAAAGTCGTCTCTTGAAAAGACAATTTCTCACTTTTTTTTTTGTTTTTTTAATAAATTAATAACAAATTTGTTTTTTTTTAACTCATTTTTTCACATAAAATTGATAACAATTTTTATTTTTTTAAATTTAAAAAGTGAAAGAAAAAAAATAATAGATAAATATTATTTATCTTATATTAAATTTAGTAAATAAAATTAATTAATTTTATAATATATATTTATAATAATTGTATTATTATATAAGTATAGTAGGAAATGGAAGACTGGATTTTTAAAGTTTTTTTTTTGTGAAAATCATCTCTTCAAGAGACGATTTCTTACTTCTCTCTCTCTCTCTCTCTCTCTTGTTTTGCCAAAATCTTGTCTTCAAGAAATGATTTCTCATATTTTAGAAATTGTGTCTTGGTGTTATAAATTGTCTTTTTGAAGAGACAATTTAAAAATAAAAAAAAAAAAATTCTCTCTTTCCTACCTAGCAAAAACTACGGTAGAATTGGAATTATTTTTCCCACTATGGTAGTTTAGGAATCGTACTCTTATAAAAAATCCCATTAAGTTATGTTGGTTTGAGTTAATAATTTTGTTCTATTATTTTGACATATGATTTTTTTTAAAATTGTATGTCTTACTTTCTATTGAAGGTTTAAGGTTGTTTCATGATTAACCGAAATGACACAAGTAAATAAAGGTCAGAAAAACACTAATAGGATCTATATAATACTTGTAGTGGACAGAAGATTTTTTTAAGATTGACCAAAAATGTTATTAAAAAAAAATTAAGGACACTCGAGTCCTAATGGAAAAATTCCAATTTTGTGTAATTCAATTAATTTTATAGTTATAATTAGATTAATTATATAATTGTAGTTATATTTATTTTACAATTATATTTAAATTTATTTGAAAATCTTAATTTGAGTTTACTAGATATTTGTATTATATAAATATCTTGTCTAATTAGGTTTTTTGTCTTATACAAATAAAAAAAAAAAAACCTTATTAGCTTTCTTATTCCTAAAACTCTCAAAGGAATTCAATTTACTCCTACCAAGTTGTAAAGACATTTGCATCCCCTCAGGTGTTGAGGTGAGATTCATTGGAAGGACACAACATGTTACATCGTGGATGTAGAATGCAATGTAAGCAAGCATTGGAGAGTAAGTCTTAGGGTAATGTTTTTCAAGTAAATCTACGTATTATATTCGCATATAACGGAATATAGATTTAAAGTCTCTAACCTAACTCATTGGTTTTTTTTTTTTTTTTTTTATCTCTGCACATTGTGAGAAGGTTTTCTTCATAAAAAACTCTTTTTCAATATTATGTTTGATTGTTTTTTAGGCTTCTCTAATTTAGAATTGAGATAGTTTAATAATTAAATATATTTAATTTAAGGCTTAAAAGGGTTAAACACCTATTCACCCCTAGGTGTCATACTATATCAAATAACTTTCAATGTTGGTGAAAGTTTCTTCTTCAAAAGAGCTTTAACACGTGATTGTTCTTCAAGGGAGCTTCCAAAGAGCTCAAGGGGCCTTTTTCTTATCCAATGTTTTAATCTCACTCTCAACCAATGGTAAAAGAATAAACTTAATCATTAAAGATTAAATCTAACCATGAAAGTATCCAACTCACCTCAACATATGTTTTGGATTTTTTTCAAGAAAGAATGCAAGAGAGATGATTGAGATGCTTCTGAGAGGAGAGAGTGAGGACATATAAAGGACGTTTTGTGCAAGTAAAGAATCATTTATTTTCCAAGGAGATATACTTGCTTCTTCACTAAACTGGGAATGGATTTAAATAGCTCCATTAGGAGTGTAAATGAATAAATAAAAGAAAAGAAAAATGTGTCCAACAATTTATTGAAACCGTAAAGTGAAAGTAATACAAGACCATAATGGGAAATCCCACATATTTAGTAGTATTTGGGCTTTGTTGTATTGAAACTTTGGTGTAAGAAATTTGAAAATACTTCTATATAATTATTAAAAAAAAAAATAGTAGAATAAGATAGTCCTTTCGACATAATTGAGGCATTAAATTTAAGCACTCTAAAGTTATCATCTTTACAAATAATAAAGAAGTTTTTGCATCGAGACCAATTGAATATGATTTGTATATTCTTAATTTTCATTTTCTTATCTTTTGTCTTCCTATACCTACAAGCCTATTTAGAGAAAGACCTTTTATCGAAAAATGAGAGTTCAGAGTTATTTTCCTTTGAAAAGAGAGTGGATCGGAAGATCTTTATTGAATATAGGGTTTCTTCTAAAACAAGATGAAGTAAATTAGCAACTCTGAACAATCTGAAGGAAAAGGAATTTGAGTTAAGTTGACGGGGTGTGCGACACTTTATTGGGACTTTAAGAGATATTTTCTCTTTCACGCTATCCTTTGAAATTGAGTTGTGTTCGCTTTCAACTTAATTTTTTCTCTCTGTTTTTCTAATGAAAATATATCTTTTGTTGGGGGAAAATATTTTTTTGAATGTATATATTCAAATGGAAGGTAAGCGAAAAAAAAAATGATAAAAAATGGGTGTGATGAAATTTCAAATTATTGATCATCATATGTATTTAACCTAAATCTTAAAAAATTAAATGCAATTAACTCATTAAATTTGTTCAATAAGACTTTTTATAAATAATTTTTGAATCATGTAGCATCCAAAACAAAAAACTTTGTAAAAGATATAATTAACGATAACATAAAATTATTAAAATATTTAAAATTAAATAATATAAAGAAACAATAAAATGGTTCATTTATGTTGTTAGAACCATTGTTTTAAAAATTGGTCGCTCCGATCGATCGGATGGTCCATCAATGCCCTTTCCAGTCCGATCTAGGGAAATGGACAGAGACAACCGACGATCAGACCATCGACCATTCTTCATGGACCGGTCAAGGTCAAAACCTAAATGGGCTTAATCCATTCATTCCTAACCCGTTTGCAAGTATAAATACCTATCTATTGGCCCAAATTCATTCATTCCAAGCCCATTTGCTTGTTCTCAAGATCTACATGAATAAATACCCTATAAGTGGTTTATAGATTTCCGATGTGGGATGGGTTTTGATAATAATGAAAGGAGCTTTGCATGGTGGGGAATTGAACCTAGGACTTATTTTTAACAAAATGATAGCACACCACTATGCTACAAAGCTATTTGATAAATATCTATATATCTGTTTTTTTAATTTCTATCATATAAAACATTTAAACAAATATAAATATTTATATCTACTATTATTTTTATAATAATTATTAATTATAAACATGAAAATAATATAAATTAATCAATATAATAATTTTTAAAATAACAAAATACATAGATATATAATTAAATTAAATATTATAATTTTCTTTTCATATTTAAATATTATACATATTCTATTTAATAAAATTTAATATATTAATACATTTATATTTGTATTTATCATTTAATTTGACATATTGAACATAAAAAATAAAATATTATTAAAAATTTTAATAAAATATATTTTAATTTATTATAATTTTATTAAAATATAAATTATATATTTATAATGTCATTGATTCGATCGCGGTTTGACTACTGGTTCAACTAGTGAATCGTGAACTGATAACTTTTTCGGTTCAATATTCGGTCCGATTTCGAAAACATTAGTTAAAACTTTTTTATTTATAGAAAATGCTAATTATGCTTTAAAGTTGTAGGATGTTAAAAGCCCAAATACATACCTACATATTTTCTTATTTATCTCCTAGTATCTTTACCAAGTGATAGATATATTGGTGGCCAAGCATTATCATCATCATTATTTATCTCCTAACATCTTTATGAAGTGATAGGTGTAGGAAGAGTGTAAATAATTTTTATTTTATTTTATTCTATTAGTTTTATATTTTTTGGGAAGATTCCTATTGAGAATTATTTTTATTTTATTTTATTCTATTAGTCTTATATTTTTGGGAAGAGTCTTATTGGGATTGTGCTAGTGGAGTCCCATTCCTTTTATAAGTAGAATCCCCTTCCACTTTGAGTCATGTTTTAATTACAAGTAGATTCACATTAGGACTGTGTTAGTGCCTATAAAAGCAAGTCACCTTTCACTCTCTATATACCAATACCAATTTTTCAAAGAATTTTTCAGAGAGTTTTTCAAAGAGTCTTTTCATACATCTATCTGGATGATTTTTTTCAAAAACCTAAGCTGTATATATCTCGCTTATAGAGTACACCCAAGGCGAGATTTGGGTGTTGAATCTCGGAGATAGACCATTGGTACCCTAGTGTACCAAATTTGTCTTCGAGGATGGTGGATCTATTTCAAGGACAGTGTTTGTCATGCCTTAGTCAATAAGTTTTTCTTCTTATTAATCATGTTCTTTGTTTGTGTCTTTTGGGCTAGTAATTTGTTTCCATATCCTTAATCCAACAATCTTGAAATATATCCAAATGTAAGCTTCTCTAGTTCACACCAGTCTTGAGACCTCTAAAATTGATCCCTTCAATGGGACATTCTTTAAGAAATGGCAGGAAAAGGTTTTCTCTACAATTGATATAATGAATTTGGGACACATTTTGACTGACCCAATACCAGAAGATGGTTCTCATTTGTTACCAACCTGGGAAACTGGAAATAAACAAGTTAGGCATGCTATTCTAAGTACCCTTTCTAATGAAATTTTTTATATTTATTGTCAATTTAAAGTTGCAAACGAAACTTGGGATGCAATGAATAAAAAATATAGTTTGGAAAATGCAAGAACTCAGAAATATGCCATAGGGAATTTTAAAATTTTCCAAATGACTGAGGATAGAGATGTATCATCTCAAATCCATGACTACCACTTGTTAATTAATGACTTAGCTATTGAAGACATTAAATTACTCGAACATTTTGTAGCTGGTTATTTAGTAGAGACTTTTCTAGAGTCTTGGAAAGACTATAAAAATAACATGAAACATAAAAGAAAACAAATGTCCCTAGAGGATGTCATAATCCATATTAGGATTGAGGAACAAAACTGAAATAGGGACAATGCTGAGAAAGTTAAGGAATTGTCTTCTAAGACTAATGTAGTAGAAGAAAAACCTAAACCCCAAAATAATAGGTCCAAGAAACAAACTCTAGGAACAAGCCCAATGCATCAAACAAGATCCAAAACCCAACTATTAAAAAAAAAAAAGAGTAAGGATCTTGTTTGACTCTGATAAAATAGTTTTAACCAAGAATGATGCATTTGTGGGGAAGAGCTATTGTAATAAGGGTTTATTTATGTTGAATGTTTATGATATTATCAATAATAATGCATCTTTTTTTTTTTTTGCTTACATAGTTGATTCTTGTGATATTTGGCATGGTAGACTAGGACATGTGAACTTTTCATATATGAAGAAAATGGTTAAATTGAGTTTAATCCCTAAATTGTCCTTAGAAAACCATGGAAAATGTGAATCTTGTGTAGAATCTAAAACCATAAAGAAATCTTGCAAATCAGTTGAAAGAGAATCAAATCTACTAAGTTTAATACACAGTGACTTAGGAGACCTAAAAAATACAATGACTAGAGGTAAACGATTCTACATAACTTTCATATATGACTACTTAAGGTATACAAGGGTATATCTTATGCTTTCATCAAGTACAAAAATGAAGTGGAAAATCAACGAAGTAAGAAAATTTAAAAACTTAGAACTGATAGGGGAAGAGAGTATGTGTCCAACCCCTTTAATTCTTTTTGTGAAGATCATGAGATCATTCACAAAACCACTCCTCCTTATTCCCTGAAGTCTAATGGAGTAGTAGAAAGGAAAAATAAGACCTTAAAAGAAATGATGAATGCAATGTTGGTAAGTTCAGGAGCACCCTTGAACTTGGGAGAGGAAGCTATCCTATCTGCATGTCATATTCAAAATAGAATACCTTATAAGAAAACTGGAAAAACTCTTATGAGTTGTGGAAGGGTTATGCACCTAATATAGCATACCTGAAAGTGTGGGGGTGTTTAGCTAAAGTTCTCTTCCTTGAACCTAAAAAATGAAAACTAGGTCCTAAAACCTTTAATGCAATGTTACTAAGTCAGAAAACAGTCTTGTAGATGTTAATATTATAATGGAAACAAAGAATGCAGATTTCTTTGAAAACATATTTCCTATGAAACTAAATGGTGAACAACAAGTTTAAAAAACAAGTAGAGACAAGTCTATTGAACCTTTTGAATTTGAACCTAGAAGGAGTAAAAGTGATAGGAAAGAAACAAACCTTGGAGATGGTTTCTACACCTTCCTAATAGATGAGGACCCTGATCCTACAAAGAAGCTATAACTTTTCCTGATGCACCATTCTAGAAGGATGCCATTAATAGTGAAATCGAATCAATCATGTATAACCATACATTGGAGTTAGTAGATTTACCTCCTGGTGCAAAGACTATTGGCTGTAAGTGGATCTTTAAAAGAAAGTTAAAACAAGATGGGTCCATAGAGAAGTATAAAACTCATTTAGTTGCCAAAGGCTTTAAACAAAGGAATGATGTAGATTACTTTGACAACTTTGCCCCTATGACTAGAATAACATCAAGTAGAGTATTGATCGCTCTAGCTTCCATTCATAATTTGGTTATACACCAAATGGATGTCAAGACTGCATTCTTGAATGGGGATTTGGAAGAGAAAATTTATATGGAACAACCTGAGGGTTGTGTAGTTCCAAGGAAGGAGAAAAAGGTGTGTAAGTTGGTTAAATCACTATATGGGTTAAAAAAAAGCTCCCAGACAGTGGCACAACAAGTTTGATCATGTGTTAGTAACTAATGGATATTCCATTAATGATGCTGATAAGTGTATCTATAATAAGTATGAGGATAACACATGTGTAGTCATTTGCCTTTATGTTTATGACATGCTGATCTTTGGAACTAGCCTAGAGATTGTGTGTGAGACCAAGAAATACCTAGGTCCTAAGTTTGATATGAAAGAGCTAGGAGAGGCAGAGGTGATTCTAGGAATTAAAATAACTAGAACACCTAATGAGCTTAAAATTTCTCAAGAGCACTATGTTGAAAAGATCCTAAGGAAGTTTGAACACTTTGATTGTAAACTAGTGTCAACTTCTTATGATCCTAGCTCACTGCTGAAGAAAAATAGAGAACATAGTGTTGCCCAAATAGAGCATGCTCATATCATAAGGAGCCTAATGTACTTGATGAACTGTACCAGACCTGACATTGCTTATGCAGTAGGTAGATTGAGTCGATACACCCAAAGTCCTAATTAGGACCATTGGACTATTGTTCCTAGAGTCCTTAAGTATTTGAGAGGCACCATTAACTATGGTTTGTGCTTTAGTGGATTTCCAAGTGTCCTTGAAGAATTTAGTGATGCAAATTGGATCTCGGATTCAGATGTGATGAAATCCACTAGTGGATATGTTTTCATCTTTGGTGGAAGTATAGTTTCTTGGAAGTCTACCAAGCAAACTTGTATTACTTGGTGTACTATGGAGGCTAAGTTTATTACCTTAGAAAAAACAAGTTTTGAGGTTGAGGGGCTTAGAAACCTCTTAGCAGATATCCCTTTATGGAAGAGACCAACCCCGTCTATGTCTATGCGTTGTGATAGCCAAGCTACAATTGCTAAGGCTAAGAGTAAAATATTTAAAGGGAAGAATAGGCATGTACGGCTAAGGCACAATATTGTGTTGTAGCTTCTTGAAACAGAGGTTATATCCTTAGAATTTGTGAGGTCAAAGTTGAATTTGGCCGATCCTTTGACCAAACCACTAAATAAGAAACTAGTGGAAGAAACATTGAGGGGGATGGGGCTTATGCCTATTACAGAAGTCAAGAGGGGGGGGGGGGGGGGGGGGGGGTAACCCAACCTATTAGAATGGAAATTCCATGAAGTAGGTTCATATGGGTAATAACAAATCACTTGTTGACTTGAGGTCCTATATCAACTCTAATTGTATGAGAGTCTATCCTTATGGTGTAGATAGAGCGTATTCTGCATTGATTAAGGTTGAATGTTTACTCTTAATGAATACCATATTCCTTATGGATGATATGTTTAAATGCATAATATACTTGATGGATTCACCTATATGAGAGTGGAGGTGGGGCCGCTTCCTATGAGAACTTAGGTAGTTTCTCTAGAATTCTCATGAATATCCAAGTAGAGCGCATGACCTATTTGTGCCAACCCGTTTTGTACAACTCGTAGTGTAGTTGAGAAAACCAATGTGGATAAAATTCCATTGAGTTACATTAAGAAACACTGGTTCATAGAAATTTATTTTCACCCTGTTTTGTAATTCAATACTTATTTGTCCTAAGACTAGTTCATAGCCTTTGGGCACCAATACTGATGCATTGGATTCTTTTTTCCTAAAAATAAAAATAAAAATAAATAAATAATCATGTTTACACTTTGTGGGAGATTGTAGGAAAAGTATAAATAATTTTTATTTTTATTTTATTTTATTCTATTAGTCTTATATTTTTGGGAAGAGTCCTATTGGGATTGTACTAGTGGAGTCCCATTTCTTTTATAAGTAGAATCCCTTTCCACTCTGAGTCATGTTCTGATTACAAGTAGATTCCCATTGGGACTGTGTTAGTGGCTTATAAAAGCAGGTCACCCCTCACTCTCTATATACTAATACCAAATTTTCAGAGAATTGTTTAGAGAGTATTTCAAATATTCTTTTCATACATCTATCTGGAGAAATTTTTTCAAAAACCCGAGCTGTACACATCTCGCTTACAGAGTGTACCCAAGACAAGATCTGGGTGTTGAATCCTGGAGGTAGACCACTAGTACCCTAGTGCATCGAATTCGTCTTCGAGGAAGGTGGATCTATTTTAAGGACAGTGTTTGTCACATCTCAGCCAATAAGTTTTTCTTCTTATTAATTCTATTCTTTGTTTGTGTCTTTGGGGCTAGTCATTTGTTTCCTTACCCTTAATCTAACAATAGGTATATGGGTGGCCCAATCATCATCATCATTATCATCATCTTTAAGAAGTGTAAAATAAATTTCCATAATATTATAACTATTCAAGTTATACACTACAATCAAACATATTACATTAAAAAAAAAAAATCATAAGTAGCTAGATTCAAGAGGTACTGTAAAACATACCATGTTTTGACCAAGTGTAGCTTCCAATTCTTATGTAAAAGTCTATTTATTACAAGAAATTAAAAAAGGAAAAGGATTAAAATCTTAAAAACATGGCAATAATAAAACCCTTAGCAAATATCTATTTGAAACTGTGTCAAAATTTGCCTCAAATTAACTTTTGAATTAACTTTACTATTATTATTGTTGGTGCATAACCTTTTTGGATGTGATGATCCAGTGACTATCCAAGTCGCTAGCCAATCTTCTAATGTCACCTCCTCTATTGGTGGGTGATTTGGCTCTCTAGGAAAATGATCCCATTTTTTCCATGTTCTTTTTCCTCCTTTATAGGCTTGAGTTAGATGTTGGAGGTTGCGTGACATACACGATTAGCTTAGTAGGTTTGTGTTAGGCGGCGTGTGGCTGACTAGCCCTGATGCTTCCTATTGATGTGATAAAATGAGGTTTTCCTTTGAGATTTGTTCCTCATACACATCTTGTTGTTGCCTTCAGTATATGTGCTACATGATCCATTTTGGTGGCTGAACAACTTCTTCCTAGTGACCAATTTTTTATTTTTTTAAAGATCGATTGGGGTAGGCTCTCAGATCTCTCAGATCATTGTAGGTTTAAATGGAGTCAAGATGACCTCTCGACCTGGAGACAATATTCAACTGATATAACATCTGGGTATCCCTTCTCGCAAAAATTCGGTACCCTCAAAAGACAGCTTTTGTAGCAATATTCGTCATCCCCAACCTAAACAAGTACGTAGACCCACATGTTGGTTGACTTCTATAGTTGGTACCTTCATTGCCCCATTTCTTCATGACCAAGTAGGTTTGGGACGACGTGCGTCAGGAGCTACTTGGGCTTGAAACCTTCGTGTTGCAATCCTAGGAAGACGGTAGGTCATACATGCATCACCTTGAGGAGTGGCAACATTAGGGGATTTTCACAAGGCGACACAATGTGCACAACCGTTTTTTTATTTTTATTTGGGAATTTTGCTTTGTTTAGGAACTTTGCTAAAATGGGCACTTGACCTTGATGAACATTTTTCCTAGATGGACACTCGACCTTGGTGGGCATTTCACCTAGATGGGCGCTTGGCCTTGATGGGCATTTCGCCTAGATGGGCACTTGGCCTTGATGGACATTTTGTCTGGATAGGCACTTGGCCTTGATAAGTATTTGCTTAGATGAGCATGTCACCTTGTTAAGCACTTGGCCTTGATAGACATCATCTAGATGGGCGTTTTGCCTTGATGTGCACTTGGCTTTGATGAACATTTTGCCTAGATGGGTATTTTGCCTTCTTTGATCTTTCGTAGGTTGGAACTCTATAGGTGGTGGGGTTGTGTTTTGGGTTGTATTTTCCAGGCGCACAGGTGTAGGGGTAAGGAAATGCTACCTTTCCTCCTGGTTTTAGCTCCAAATGTGCTTATTGCCATGCCACAGTTTTCTTCTCGAGACTTGAGTATGCTTGTAAGTATTGTTCTGCTTCTTCTTGTTGTGTTTAAGGGTAAGTTGAGTTTTTTTTTGTACTCTTACATTTTCTCTCCATCTTTCTTTATCTTTATTCTGTTGTACAGATGAAGTGTGGCATCAAGGATTTTAGTAGGCGAAAGGGTGAGTTTCACTACCATATTGCTGAAACTGACCAACTGAGGCAAGTCGAGTACTTCTTTTGCACCTAAGGCTTTTGGTCGGGTGCTTTCTTGGCACCTGACGATTTGGCTGAGTGTTTCTTGGAACCTAAGGCTATGGTTGGGTGATGTTTGGCACCTAAGGCTTTTTGGTTGAGTGCTTCATTGACACTTAAGACTTTGTTGGGCGCTATGCTTAGTTGGGTACTACTTGGACACCCTAGGCTTTGTTGGGCACTAGGCTCATCTGGATGCCACTTGGGCACCTTAGGCTTTATTAGGCTCTAAGCCTGGTTGGGTGCTACTTGGGCACCTTAGGCTTTGTTGGGCGCTAGGCCCAGTCAGGTGCTACTTGGGCACCTTAGGCTTTATTGGGCTCTAAGGTTGGTCGGGTGCTACTTGGGCACCTTAGGCTTTGTGGTGCTCTAGGTCCATCTAGGTGCTACTTCGGCACCTTAGGCTTTATTGGGCTCTAAGCTTGGTCAAGTGCTACTTGGGCACCCTAGGCTTTATTAGGCTTTGGACTTGGCCAGGTACTACTTGGGCACCTTAGGCTTTGTTTGGCTCTAGGCCTGGCTAGGTGCTACTTGGGCACCCTAGGCTTTATTGGGCTTTAGCCTTGGCCGGGTGCTACTTGTGCACCTCAGGCTTTGGGCTTGGCTGGGTGCTACTTGGGCACCTTTGACTTTGTTATGCTCAAGCCCTGGTTGGGTGCTACTTGGGTACCTTAGGCTTTGTTAAGCTCTAGGTCTGGCTGGGTGCTACTTAGACACCTTAGGCTTTTTGGGTCTAATTGTGGACCCGCATTTTTCACATGCGTCTCCACTCGATCGGCGAGACTCGCTTTTTATTTGTGAAAAATTAATTTTTGGAAAAAAGTTGGAGCCGCCACTTATTTTATTTTTATTTTAAAGGGAAAATAAAACAAGAAAGAAAAACCCTAAATGTGACTCCATAATTTTTGGAAAAAAAAGCATGTCTTCGAAAAACCCGAGTCTAAGTCCGGGGATCAGGTTACTTATTGGGAAGGTACCTTTAAAAGGTAGCACCCCTCTAAGCCCTACAAAGGTCTCTACTGACAACGTTAAGGGAAGTGTGACCATTAATCAGTTAATTATAGGTACCTAAGTAGGCTAGGTGATTTCAAATAAAATAGCATGCCAAACAAGATCAAATCACAACAAAAAAAGGTTAGGGTGCGTACCTGGTCTGCCTCTCAAGCGCTATCACAAAACATAAGAGTTAGTGTAGAAATCCATCACACAACATATATCTTGCCGGGGAAAAATCTAATATATATTTAAACACCCAAGAATCACATCATGCATGGATATAGTCACCAATAGCATACGTGTGCATAGAATTCTCGAAAAAAAGATGAGAAAGAGCGTACCTGGATAGCAAGCTAAAGCGTCTTTATGGGAAGCAAGGTTAGCCCAATAATAGATTCAAAATAATCTCATATATACCACAAAGATAAAGCACAATTAATTAAATATCAAACAAAAAGTATTGAAGAAAATATCATGGATGTCGGGCCCAAAAGCCATGTAACCATGCAAGTCATACAAGTCACGCTGAAAATGTCCAAATGGGCCAAGTGTGCCTAAACGGGCCTATGATGAAATTAAGTGGGCCTAGGGTGGTGCCTAATGGGCCAAGTGTATCTAAAAGCTATCCTAAAAAAAACAAGAAAAGCCTAAGTCTAAGTTAGGGCTGCCAAGGGTCACAATAAGGGATCAAATAATCCCTCAACCAAAGTCTCCGAGGTGACTCAGAGAAAGGTAAGTGGTATGAGTAGCCATGGGCCATCAAGGAACTACTGTGGAACACTAAAAATGAATTTAAAGACATGCGATAAAGGGACAAAATTGAGGGTCTACAAATATGCCCCTCTTTGGTATAGATCACGAGTGTAGAGAATGTGAGTAGAGATACGAGTAATGAGCAGAATGAAGTGAACTATACCGAAGAATTAAAGAAGGACCAGAGATTTTGTCGTAGCACATGAAGAGGTAAGATTAAAAGATGGGGTCTCAACGATATGGACGGGACAACTCTATGTGGGGGAATGACAATAAAGAGAGAACAGTATGTGACGAGTAGCACAAAGATGGAAAGAGGTGAAAAGGATGATTCAAAGTCATGGATGACATGAATGACTCTGGATCATGGACAAGGTGAATGACTCTAGATCCAAAATAGGATAAAAGACTCTGGGTCATGAGCTCAGGGCTCTAATCGGAAAGAATGACTCTGGGTCGAGATGGAAAATGACTCTAGGTCGAGAGCCCTAGGCTCTAAATGGAAAAGAAATGACTCTGGGTCAAAATGGAAAATGACTCTGGGTCGAGAGCCCTAGGCTCTAAATGGAAAAAGAAATGACTCTAGGCTTAATGGAAAATGACTCTGGGTCGAGAGCTCCAGGATCTAAAATAGGAAAGAATGACTCTGGGTCGAAATGGAAAGTGACTCTAGGTCGAGAGCTCCAGGCTCTAAAATAGGAAAGAATGACTCTGGGTCGAAATGGAAAAGTGACTCTGGGTCGAGAGCTCCCAGCTCCAAAATAAGAAAGAATGACTCTGGGTCGAAGTGGAAAGTGACTCTGGGTCGAAATGGAAAGTGACTCTGGGTCGAGAGCTCCGGGCTCTAAATGGAAAGGAATGACTCTGGGTCAAAATGGAAAACGACTCTAGGTCGAGAGCTCCAAGCTCTAAAATAGGAAATAATGACTCTGGGTCGAAATGGAAAAGTGACTCTAGGTCGAGAGCTCCCAGCTCCAAAATAAGAAAGAATGACTCTGGGTCGAAGTGGAAAGTGACTCTGGGTCGAGAGCTCCCAGCTCCAAAATAAGAAAGAATGACTCTGGGTCGAAGTGGAAAGTGACTCTGGGTCGAAATGGAAAGTGACTCTGGGTCGAGAGCTCCAAGCTCTAAAATAGGAAATAATGACTCTGGGTCGAAATGGAAAAGTGACTCTGGGTCGAGAGCTCCCAGCTCCAAAATAAGAAAGAATGACTCTGGGTCGAAGTGGAAAGTGACTCTGGGTCGAAATGGAAAGTGACTCTGGGTCGAGAGCTTCGGGCTCTAAATGGAAAGGAATGACTCTGGGTCAAAATGGAAAACGACTCTAGGTCGAGAGCTTCAGGCTCTAAAATAGGAAAGAATGACTCTAGGTCGAAATGAAAAGTGACTCTGGGTCGAGAGCTCCGGGCTCTAAAATAGGAAAGAATGACTCTAGGTCGAAATGGAAAGTGACTCTGGGTCGAGAGCTCCAAGCTCTAAAATAGGAAAGAATGACTCTGAGTCGAAATGGAAAAGTGACTCTGGGTCGAGAGCTCCCAGCTCCAAAATAAGAAAGAATGACTCTGGGTCGAAGTGGAAAGTGACTCTGGGTCGAAATGGAAAGTGACTCTGGGTCGAGAGCTCCGGGCTCTAAATGGAAATAATGACTCTAGGTCGAAATGGAAAGTGACTCTGGCTCGAGAGCTCGGGGCTCTAAATGGAAAGGAATGACTCTGGGTCAAAATGGAAAATGACTCTGGGTCGAGGGCTCCGGGCTCTAAATAGAAAGGAATGACTCTGGGTCAAAATGGAAAATGACTCTGGGTCGAGAGCTCCGGGCTCTAGATAGATAGCCGATCAGGATACTTTCCGACTCAAGGTGTCGGGTCGAGGCCACTCACAAGTGGCTAGAATGATGAAAACGAAACATCTCAGGGATGAATGATGCAAATGACTCCGGGTCGTGAGCTCAGGGCTCGGGGTGCTATGAATGACTCTGGGTCAAGATGGAAAATGACTCTGGGTCGATGAATAGCTCAGGGCTATGAGCTCCGGGCTCTATGACTGATCGGCTAGAAGGAGAATGCGATACGCAAACTCCAGGTCAAACCACTCATGGGCGACCAAGTGATGAAAGCTCAGCTAAGAGCTGGAAAGACTCTGGGTCTATAGGAAATGATAACTCAGGGCTAGCGGGCTCAGGGCCTAAGGGAAAAAGGATAGGTCAGGGCTATAAGACTCAGGGTCTAGAAGGAATGGATAGCTCATGGCTACGAGGCTCAGGGCCTAAAAAAAGAGGATAGCTCAGGGCTAGTGGGTTCAGGGCCTAAGGGAAAAAGGATAGCTCAGGGCTATAAGACTCGGGGTCTATAGGAAATGATAGCTCAGGGCTAGCGGGCTCAGGGCCTAAGGGAAAAAGGATAGGCTATAAGACTCAGGGTCTAGAAGGAATGGATAGCTCATGGCTACGAGGCTCAGGGCCTAAAAAAAGGATAGCTCAGGGCTAGCGGGCTCAGGGCCTAAGGGAAAAAGGATAGCTCAGGGCTATAAGACTCGGGGTCTATAGGAAATGATAGCTCAGGGCTAGCGGGCTCAGGGCCTAAGGGAAAAAGGTAGGCTATAAGACTCAGGGTCTAGAAGGAATGGATAGCTCATGGCTATGAGGCTCAGGGCCTAAAAAAAGGATAGCTCAGGGCTAGCGGGCTCAGGGCCTAAGGGAAAAAGGAGAAGACCAACTCGAAAGTGGACATGAAATAAATTGGCTCAAAGCCATTTACTCAAAAGGTCAAGGGTCGGACTACTGAAACCAAGAAGGGAAATATGCCCCAGTATCCAGGGTGCTCACACTGCCGAAACAACCAGTAAATCAATCATCCGCTGAAATCAATGGGTCAAGAACCAATACATCATGACAAACCTCTGAAAAGTCTAAACTGAAGAAACCCTCTATGTCTGAAAAGCTACTCTGTCGGTGAATCTCAAAAGGTAAATCTCAAAGAGTGTGTATCATGGCTCATCTAAAAGTAAACCTCAAAGTGCATAAAATGCTGCTCATCTGGATAATCCAATCTGCAAGGTAACAATGACGAAAACAAATCTGTCTTGTGAACATCTGGCTAAAGGATCTCGGGTGAAACCTGACGTGATCCATCTCTATCTCAAAAAATCCATGTAGGGAGGCCCTGATACAGTCGATCGTCGGAAGCTCTGGGCTAGTGCTCAATCTAAAACCAAGCTGGCCACTGTCTCAATCTCAAAGATACTCAAAGAGAATGGGGGAAATATGCCCCAGTATGAGATCCGATATCAAATTCATGAGGTAAACAACCGACACCAATCATCTATCCTCATATCACTACCCAAAAAAATCTCGTAAAGGAGAGGGGAATATGCCCCAGTATGGATATCTGATGTCAAAGTCATGAGCTAAACAACAACAATGATCATCCATCTATATACCGCTGCCCGAATAAATCTCGTAATGGAGAGGGGAATATGCCCCAGTATGGATATCGGATGTCGAAGTCGTGAGGCAAACAAACTAACAATGATCATCCATCCTCGTACCGTATACAATAACAGATAAGAATCTCGGAGGAAGGGGGGAATATGCCCCAGTGTGAATATATGATGCACAACCAAAGGATGAATCCAACATCATCAATCAACTATCCTCAGCTCAACAATAATCCGCTAAGAAGTCAGAATGATGTATCAACCAATGCCTCAAGGGAGACACTCTAAATCTAATCTCAAATGAATAGCCAAAATGATGAGGAATGTGGTAATCTCAAAAGTAGAAACATGTCTCTGATGAATCCCTGACTGAATCTGATAGGAATCTGGTAACCTCAAAATGGGGAAATATGCCCCAGTATGCCTGGTCTATACACTGCACTGAAAACTGCCTCCAACTCAGTAATAATCCACTAGTCTATCTCAGAAGTACTCCGGGAATGGAACCACTAGGGGCTCAACGATGCTCCACTAGAACTGATATAGTCTCAACATACCTCACTAGGGATCTCTGATCGGTGAAAATACCCAGACTCAAAGAAAGTGCTCCACTAGGGGCTCATCTCAGCCAGATGAAAGGGGAATATGCCCCAGTATGGATATCTAATGCACAACCAAAGGATGAATCCAATATCCTCAATGAACTGTCTCCAAACCCAAAAATCCATCAAACATCAATATGCCAAGCAAGAGAGAGACCAAATGCTTCCAAAAGTATCTTCCATAAAAGAAAACATAGTAACGACCAAACTTCAACCAATCTACCAAAAACCTGTCCAAGTGAAGACTGTCAAAGATAACGTCTGATCTCGTGGCCTCAGGGTGGTCTTAAGACACGGGACGTAACGTAGGCCAAGGTGATAGGGTGAAAGAAATGAAGGGAAACTAGGCTCAAATACCCAATGATCAAACTCGTACCCTCGTGTACAAGATGTAATGCATAGAAAAATCTCATGAGTCATGGACTTAGAAGTAACCAAAGGGAATGCCGATAACGAAATGAGAGAAAGGATGAATGGTCAAACCATCAATGGAATATGTGAATGATGTGAAGAAGGTATCAAATCAGTAATGGGTATCAATATGTAGGGAATGAATAAAAGGTGAAACAAAGATCTGGAATGAGGTAATGGGATACAAAAGAAAGCAATGAGAAAGTGGAATGAGTGATGATCAACCCATGTTAGTACAATAAAGGAAAGTCATATCACCAATGATGGAATGGTGGGTATAAGACAATGATCCGGAGACCCTAGTAAAAAGGTCACTCATCTCTCATACCTAATATATATCAATCATGATCCAAACAACATAGGATCTCATAGAACTCTCACATGAACCCTCGACACTCCAAATGCATAACAAGAGTGACTCAAGGACTGAAAAACTCATAAAAAACTCACAAAAACCCACAACGACAAATATACCCAATAAATGAACCTCAAAAGGTGGCATAAATGCCCAATGGAACAAGATACCATACATGAGCATATTATTGCGCTTTTCTTTTCTTTTTCTTTTTTCTGATTTTTGATTGATTTTTTTTTTGATTTTTTTTTATTTTGATTTTTTTTTTGATTTTTTTTTTTTTGCGCATGCTCTGATCATCAATAAATCAAACTCCAATGGAAAAATATAAGGAATGAACAAACTCTCTCTGACCACTGATGAATACATGAACCCCAACCCATGAGACAACCTCTCAAACTAAGATCTCCGAATCAATGTCAAATGATGGAATGAATAGAGTGATATGACTGCCTTCTTTGCACTAAGACGTGAAGAATCATCAACCCAAGGAAGAGAATAATAAGATGAAGCAAATAATGATAGAGAAAAGAAAGAGAATGAATATATGATGATAATAAAATAGAACAAATAGGGTGATAAGAGGATGGTAACAAAATGAGAAGATAGACCTGTAAGTCTAAAGCTCATGAGACTTTCCTACCAAAGCATGCATATACATCAAAGGGCCCCAACCCGGGTATAGAAATGGTAATCAAAGCTATAAGAAAGAAATAAGGCTATAACATACCACGCGAAGCTCAATGGGCTAGCAACGGTCTAATATATAGAGGTGA
Source organism: Vitis vinifera (assembly GCF_030704535.1). Taxonomy (NCBI): domain Eukaryota; kingdom Viridiplantae; phylum Streptophyta; class Magnoliopsida; order Vitales; family Vitaceae; genus Vitis; species Vitis vinifera. The sequence continues at coordinate 17,252,114 of NC_081806.1, forward strand.
TAAAGTATGAGGCTAACCGAAATGATGGCCACCCATCCTGCGACCACAGTCTCAAACATAATACTTCTTTAGTTGATCCACGTTGGTAGGCTCTGAAAATTGGTTTCCATCTAAGTCTGTCAACCATGCAGCCCCTTCTGGAGTCAACTCCCGGATAACATAAGGCCCACTCCAACTATCATCCAACATGTCTATCTTAGGCCCATCATGAAGAAAACCATGTCAATCAAAGCTCCCATCTGAGAAAAATTAACGTCCTCTATAAGAACTCTCATCTGATAAACTTTGACTCATAATCCACTAAACTCATCATATGTACGAAGTCACCCTCAACAATGTCACTGGCTAACTGGGTGGTGGGGGTGGTTGGTAATGAATCATACGACATCTCATCCTGAACTGGATACTATCTATCTCACTGTCCATCAATCCTCTGGCTCAAACCTGCTAATGTCTCTTGAATAGAGTCATGGTGACTGTAAGTCGATCAACTGTATCATACTGAGGATCCATACCTGACTTCTTTGAAACCTTGACCAATCTATCTCCAACTCTGATATAAAAAGTCGAATCCAAACTGAAGCGAGTAACATTCCTATAAGGTACAAAGACGCGGAAAGAGAAATGACATGAAGGAAGCTCAGAAGAGGTGGAAACACACTAATCACAATGCAGAAAGGTGGCCCAACTGAGACTCAAACATGTACCAATCTCTGAGCACACCAAAAGGAGACCATGAAGAGGATAACTGAACCCAATTGTGACCAAGGCAGCTCTGAAGGTCCACAGATGCACCCACGTGTAGGAGTGAAATCTTAATTGGATCTAGGCTAACCTACAAGGTTGAGTTGGCTCTATAGGGTAAAATGGGTGGGTCAAAGGATCCCTAGTAGAAGCGATTGTACCCTCCGGCGGTACGCAACCCTCTGCACGCCTCCAAGGAGACGGGGTGCTTCCATGCAAGGTGGTCATCACCTCCACACATGCACTTCCTCGCGTTCCCAGGGGGTTTCTTAATGGTGAAGGCTCTCCCATCTCTCAACACTCAAGGATAATCTAAAGTGCACAATGAAGGATGTGGGTGCATTCGAAAAACCTAAGATCTAAAGTGAGATAGTGAATGAAGATAAGCAATCATACGAACATGCAAGAGAAAAGGTTGTCATGCAACAAGCAGCCATGCGAAGCAGATAAATATCAAACAATCAAAGTCCTATCTAGCATATGTGAGAGTGAATCATGCTAAAGTGAACAAACAGTTAAGTGATCACATCAAACAGTCATGCGAATCAAATAAATAGCAAACAAACAAAGTCATATCTAACATATGTGAGAGTGAATCATGCTAAGTGAGCAAAACAATCAAGTGATCATTCAAGGCAATCATACATGTTAAGATAACAAACCAAACAAGCAAGCAAATCGAATCATCTTGCCTAAAAAAGGAGGTACCCACTGATCGACCAATTAAACGCCACATTTTCCTCAACTAGTGTTCAAGCTTGATCCTCAAAATCCCCAGTGGAGTCGCCAATTTGTGGACCCGCATTTTTCACATGCGTCCCCACTCGATCGGCGAGACTCGCTTTTTATTTGTGAAAAATTAATTTTTGGAAAAAAGTTGGAGCCGCCACTTATTTTATTTTTATTTTAAAGGGAAAATAAAACAAGAAAGAAAAACCCTAAATGTGACTCCATAATTTTTGGAAAAAAAAGCATGTCTTCGAAAAACCCGAGTCTAAGTCCGGGGATCAGGTTACTTATTGGGAAGGTACCTTTAAAAGGTAGCACCCCTCTAAGCCCTACAAAGGTCTCTACTGACAACGTTAAGGGAAGTGTGGCCATTAATCAGTTAATTATAGGTACCTAAGTAGGCTAGGTGATTTCAAATAAAATAGCATGCCAAACAAGATCAAATCACAACAAAAAAAGGTTAGGGTGCGTACCTGGTCTGCCTCTCAAGCGCTATCACAAAACATAAGAGTTAGTGTAGAAATCCATCACACAACATATATCTTGCCGGGGAAAAATCTAATATATATTTAAACACCCAAGAATCACATCATGCATGGATATAGTCACCAATAGCATACGTGTCCATAGAATTCTCGAAAAAAAGATGAGAAAGAGCGTACCTGGATAGCAAGCTAAAGCGTCTTTATGGGAAGCAAGGTTAGCCCAATAATAGATTCAAAATAATCTCATATATACCACAAAGATAAAGCACAATTAATTAAATATCAAACAAAAAGTATTGAAGAAAATATCATGGATGTCGGGCCCAAAAGCCATGTAACCATGCAAGTCATACAAGTCACGCTGAAAATGTCCAAATGGGCCAAGTGTGCCTAAACGGGCCTATGATGAAATTAAGTGGGCCTAGGGTGGTGCCTAATGGGCCAAGTGTATCTAAAAACTATCCTAAAAAAAACAAGAAAAGCCTAAGTCTAAGTTAGGGCTGCCAAGGGTCACAATAAGGGATCAAATAATCCCTCAACCAAAGTCTCCGAGGTGACTCAGAGAAAGGTAAGTGGTATGAGTAGCCATGGGCCATCAAGGAACTACTGTGGAACACTAAAAATGAATTTAAAGACATGCGATAAAGGGACAAAATTGAGGGTCTACACTAATGCTTCTTCATACCTAAGGTTTTTTTTTTTCTTTTTTTTTTTTTGCGGTCATGCGATGCGTAACATATTTGATTTGAAAAATACAATAGTTGACGATATTGCTTCCCCACTTGGGGATCTTTGCTTTTAGATGGATTAGGCCATTTGGTAAGACTAGGAAGTTCTTCTTTGGTAGTCTCGCTAGCGCCTCTTTGTCCACTGATAGTGTCTGGGTAGCTGCATCGAGTCAAGCCACCAAGATCTAGTTCTCCCTTTTGATTCGATTAACAGTTCTTCTCAATTTGTCCAGCTACCTTCGATACTTTGTTAGCTACGGTTCATTTGTTCGTTGTGGCCACTCATAAGTTGTTGGGGTGACATGCTCACCATCAACGTAGTTAGCTGCCAATGTAGTCACCATGGTTGGCTTTTGTTTCATTCCCATAGACGATGCCAATTGTTGGTGCACAACCTTTCTAGGTGTGATGATTTGGTGACTATCCGGGTTGCTAGCCAATCTTCTATTGTCACCTCCTCTATTGGTGGGTGTCTTGGTTCTCCAGGAAAATGATATTTTTTTTCCTTGTTCTTCTTCCTCCTTTATAGGCTAGAGTTAGACGTTGGAGGTTGTGTGGAGTACACGATTAGCTTGGCAGGTTTGTGTTAGGCAATGTGTGGCCGACTATCCCTGACGCTTTCTATTGATGTGACAAGATGATGTTTTCCTTAGAGATTTGTTCCTCATACATCTCTTGTTGTTGCCTTTGGTATTCATGCCACATGATCCATGTTGGCAGCCTAAAAACTTCTTCCCAGTGACCAATTTTTTAGTTCTTCTAGGATCATGTTGGAGTGGGCTCTCGGATCACTATAGGTTTAAACAGAGTCGGGATGACTTCTCGATCGGGAGACAATATTCAGCTGATACAACATCCAGGTACCCCTTCTCGGCAAAATTCAGCACCCTTAGGAGGCAGCTTTTATAGCGAAATCTGCCACCCCCGACCCAAGTAAGCAGGTAGACCCACAGGTTGGTTGGCTTCTATGGTTTGTACCTCCAATTATAATGGAAGTATAAATTTTAAAAAGATTCAGTGATTGTAGGATTCAATTCTAATGCTCTTATAGTAGCCAAGGGTCCTCGGACTCATGGTAGCACACAGACATGTCCTCTTCTATCTATGCAAATAGTCATGCAAAATACAAATATTCCCTTATACATTCCTATAGTTTTACATGTATATGAATTTAATTATTTTATGTTCTGACTAGTGAAGCAACCATATTTCCCCATTTTAACCTCGCTACTGCCATTGATGCGGTAGTAGAGTATAACTGGCACATATAGATATGTCGAAAGAGCAATCGAGAGCAGATAGCTTCAAATTCTGAATGTGAAGTTCAGTTGGAGACTGGTTTTATTAGCCTTTTAGATATGATTTGAACCTCTATTTTAGACAAGAACCTGGAGCTTCTGAATATATGTAGTACAACTCCTTTGGTCATGTATATATGTGCATATTGCGTTGAGATAGACAACATACAATCACTTGGCAACACGTACAATATTAAAACTTTCAGAATATCACAAAATTTGATTGATGTCAAAGACTCATTCTGGACATTTAGGATAGGAGGTTACAATAAAGCCATTAACTGTACACATAAGTTCATTTGCATGAATTGGGAACCAATTTAGAAGGTCAAGTATATTCGCTGTCAACAAGAATGACGCTACTGAGGAGGAACCCAGTTTGATCAAGATTCTAGCATCAAACAACAGAGTCAAAGTCAAATCAAGAGCAACGTTCCAACTTGTCATGAAGACCAAGAATAGTAATTGCTTTTGAGCAAGCAGTGAAATTATTTGCAATCAGACAATCATCTTCTTCTTCAAGAAATGCTGTAATGAAATTCTTACCAGTTGTCTGATTCTTCAAAACATGAAGTTAGCAAACAGATTGTTCATATATAATGTCAGCTGGCATAAATGTAGTGTTCAATCACCAAGCCACAAAGATGATACAACCGAACAGTTGCAGCAGGAAAACTTGGTTGTTTATTCAAAATCAAGTAAATCTCTAGGTCCCTCATACCACGATTGCTCCCAATCTTCAGGTCTTGGCGTAGACAATTCCTTCCTTGTCTATGTGGACAGAACAATGCTTGCTGTTCTAGTTGTTGTCTTTCACCATGGTCTGTAGAAAAAATGTCCAGAAAAACAACTAATGATCAGTAGAAGTGTAAAAGGGAAGAAAGAAAACTACTGATAGATTGGATCAGTCATCTTCTTCATTAGATCATTATAAACAGTTGGCTTTGAAAAATTTGAAGTTAATCAACTACAATCATGACACAGATTTATTTTTCCTAAAAGAATGTAAATGTATGGTTTCTCTTTGAGTACAGCTCTCTACAGCACAAAAATAAACAAATACTGTGGTCAAAGCTGTCAATCAAAATCCCCCTATCCAGAATGCATGGCAATGGCTGATCCAAATGGCCATGTACTAGTACACTTACTAAGATTTCCTTCAAGAATCATGTACAAGTGACCACCACTGTTCTCGGTGTCCAGAGGCAGTTTTCCATACTCATCTCCTTCTCCATGAGGCTCATGTAGTTATTGGAAGGATTCAATAAATAATCTCGAAACCCATGAGCGTTTTTGGCCCAAAGAAATTCAGCATATAACATAATTTTTTGTATATATATAAGTTTATGAAATAACCATGATTACTAGATGGGAAAAGTGTGTTTTCATCCTCTGATATGACTATATCAGTAAAATGAGAACCAACTTTTCCTATTTCAAATTAAGTCACATCAAATTAAGCAGACTCTGAAAAATACTGATCTCCATCTCATAGTTTGTGAATGGATCATAGACTGAAAATGAATTATATGTAATCTACTTAATTTACCAAAGGTAATGAAATCTAATTTACAATCAAATTAATTAAGAAACTAAGATACTAATCACTACCATACGTACATAAATCATATAACATTTCTGTAACATTACTTTTCTTCAATATCAAGAACCGAAAAAAATTATAAGGCAATCAAATGAAACAAACCAAGAAAACAACAATATTAAAAGAGTTATGAAATATCACCAGATGATAATTATTTTGTCATAACATAGTGAACAACATAAATTAAAATCTTGAAATGTCACCATAGCCAACCTAGTAGAAATGATTCATCAAAATATTTGAATGTGAGATCTTAAACTGGTGTTTGACCAATAAATATGGTAATAAACATATATTAAGTATATATGAAGTGACCAAGCTAAGATTTGTATCATGTTATTGTAGGGAATCCCGAATCTCTTTGTTCCTTATCCTATGATTAGGCTAGGTACATACGAATCTTTCTAAGTTTTTCTAAATCGTATGAACAATGGAAAAATTGTGTTTTAAAATAATAAGAAGAAATAGAATTTGCATTAGAAAACATTACCTTAGATTTGGATGTTCCCAAATCTAATTCACGTAGTAAAGGAGAAGATCGAAGATCTTCCACCAGATGACTTTTCCTTGATTTTAGATCTTAATTGGTGAGAAGGAAGGAAGACTAAAAAGGATATGGTTCTCTCTCTCTCTTTGAATAGTGAAAGATGGCTCACTTCAAAAAAGTAATGAAAACCTTATCATTTAAGGGATATTTATAGGGTTCCCTAATTGGGTATAAGTGACTTAAGCGTACTAAAGGCTTGAATCATTTAATTTAGCTCAGAATGAGTCTTAATTGATTAATTAACCTAACATAGTTATTTAATTAATTAATTAGCTAAATTTGGAGACTTTGTTCACTTACCCCTATGCAACCTTGCATAATTACCAAAACACCCTTATACGCAAAAGTGAACCAAGAGTTGTGTCATCAAGGTATATGAGCTTAGGTGGACACCATTGAGACCTATAGGACAGTACTAGCTACCCCAAAATCTAATTTTGAAGTTGATTTAACATTCCACTATAGAGAATCGATTGCACTATAATACCTTATATAAATAACAATGAGTACTGTTGTGAACAAGTCATCTACTTACAATGAATCCATTTCTTGAATTTTTTTTGCAACTCTTAATGCACTCAAGTCCTATACAATATAAGATATGTATATCAAAATGCTTACAAGGTATAATGTATAGGATTAGGATAAATAAAAGTGAACTAAAAGTTTATTAATAAATAATAAAATTTTAAATTTATTACATAATGTCATTCTTTTATGAAACCTTTAAAATAGTGAGAGCGCCCTTTCATAATCATGAATTAAACTTTAGTTTCAACTTCTATCAAAGGCTAAATGAGAAAAGCTATCATAGAGGAGGCCTCAGCCAATGGGTAAGATGCACTGTTATACCAAACAATAAGTGGAAAATACAATTTTATTAATACTTGAGACAAAAAAAAGAAATAGAAGGATGATTTTACACTCAAACCAAGCATTTATTTATAATGAAGTGCAGTCTCCAAACGCACATGTGGACTTATTGGAAAATCATACAAATTATTGAAGGACGACCTTAGCTAGGCTAACAGTCTCCTAAATAGGCCATCTTTTATATATCTTTGCATTCATCCATCTCCTCATTGTCTTTGATTTTAGATGGTGAGGATGTGAAAGTAACAGGAAGCAGTGGACGATTGTTCACAGTGAGGCTTAGCACATCAGCTCTCGAATAATGTCCTACCACATCGAACTGGAACTTTGCTTTAGGAATCTCTCCACGAACATCTACATATCAAGTGATCATAAAAATATTTCATCAGTCCATGATAAATATCATAGAATATCAAGTCTTCGATAAAACTAAGTTTGCAGTCCTCTTAAACCTAAAGAATCGACTCATTTGCCTTATCTGCATACTGAAATATTTGGATATATAATTGGAGAAGTCAGGGCCATACCAAGATCAGCTGTGAAGAGGCCTTCTCCTTCATAATTCGGTCCTGCTAGAATTTCGCCATGGGGCGAAATGATGACACTACCTCCAGCCCAAACAATAGAATCTGGAGTGACATCTTCTTCTGTAGGACTGTAAAGATACTCAGGTGGAGGTGGGTAATCTTTCCTCCGACAGAACTGGATGGGTGAAAGAACATAGCATCCACCCTCAATAGCGACGTGTCTCATTGTAGCTACCCATGTATCCCCGGAATCGGCAGTAGGAGCACAATATATCTCAATACCTATATAGATGTACATTCGTATTTTGTGATCAATCAATCCCATATCAAAGCCATAATGTATTTCAAGCCAAATCATATTAGTTAGTGAAGAAAAAGAAATGGTAAAAGACATACCTTTGCCATACATTGCTGTCCTGAAAAGTGGCATTCTATTTTCCCAACAAATGACCGAACCAAGTTTTCCATATGGAGTGTCATAAACTGGAGTTGTCGAGCAATCTCCGAAACCCCAGAACAGCCGCTCCCAATATGTTGGCATGAGTTTCCTATGTTTTCCAAGGTAATTACCTTCAGGATCAAAGAAGAGAACTGTGGAATACAATGTGTATCCATCTCTCTCAACAACGCCTGTCACTAAGTAGACTTTGTATTTCGCAGCCATTGATGCCAATCTATCCGCTTCAGGTCCTGAAAATACATTAATATGAGATCAAAGATGAAACATGTAAGCTGATCGTTCATCACAAAGCATAAGTATAATTTTTTTCTTGGTTCATTCATCAAACGTGTCTTGTTTCAATAACTAATTAAGTGGTTCAGTTCTTTAGCTATTTAAGGGAGAAAGAGAGAGATAACTGACCCGGCACATTAATGGCAGAAGCATGGTACTTGCGGAAACTTTCTTTCCCTCTTGGCGACTGGTCGGCAAAGTTGTATCCCCGGGGATACCCACCGATAAATGCTTCAGGAAACACAACCAGTTGGGATCCTAGTGCAGCTGCTTCTTTCAAAAACCTCTCAGCCTTATCTGCTCTCAAAATCACATTGCAAGAATTAATAATCCACGACTTAGAAAGTAAATGAATTGGTTGAATGGAGAGAATGAAAATTAACTTCAAGGGATCCCGAATGACTTTTTGGTTGCTGAGAAAACTCAAGGAAAAAGAGACCTAGATGAAACTTGAAACTCTCATATTTTCAGCTGTTTTGTAACTAAGAAAAGAGAAACCACCTCAACCCAACTCATTAAAATAATTGTAAAAGCAGTAATTCCTTGATTGGCAGCTGAAAATATGATCAGGGTTCAATCATCCTTTTCTTTTTTTCAGTCTCTGACCAACCAATTAGATCACATATTCCATTACACAAGTTGCACAATTGAAAGAAATGGTACGTTACCTAGAGTGGCAGGAGTATCATAAAAGATACTAGAAGCTTGAACAACGGTGGCTCTAACAGTTGAAGACATTGCAGAAATCGTATGCTTTTTCGTTTCCCTTTTGTTTGAGGATTCCTTACACAACGTTCAGTATATATATTGCCCATGAACATGAGGTTCTTCTGCCATTACTTGAACGAGACGAAGAGGCTGTGAAAAGTCTGCCTTGGTTTTCTATATTTATTGTGAGCTTTTCTCCTCATCACAAATTTTGAAGTTATCCGCAGACATTGTGGACCAGCGACATGACTTGTACAAATTGAAAATGACTGTGATCTGTGAAAAGTAATTTAAGATAAAATTCAATTCATGGTTTGATAGTTTTAGACAAACAAAACACAAAGGTGAACACATACCCAAATTATTAGGCTTTTATTTTCATTTCTTTTATATGTATATATATAATGTATAAGTTGCTATGATTATTTGAATTAAAGAAGGGACCCGCCCACGTGCATAGTGGTGGCTGAGGCCTTTTGTGACCTCAAAATAAAAGAAAAAAAGAATAGTCATTAAAAGCACAAGATAGTCATTAAAAGTACATAGTGTTATAGTTTTAGACGCCCAAAAGAAGTCTTTTTGTGCCTTGTAAGAATCAAAATAAGTTTTATCGCTTTCTTTTTTTTCTACAGGTACGATGATTATCTTTGAACGAAAAGAGGGAGCCGCCCACATGCATGGATTCCATCCATCTAGCACACAGATAAATTGTCATTTGTGGCTTGAGGCTTTCTATGACTTGTACTATATATCTATAAAACCCAGCATATAGCTAACAACTGGGTCCGACCTCATGTATTGGTCCCTACCAAAAATTAATGAGTGATTCAATGGCAGCTATGGTAGAAAAATAAAAAGGGAGAACTATGCTTACCCTCACGTTGATTCAAGCAAATATATTTTTTAGGAATTCTAATTTTCATATTTCACCCAAAACGCATAATCAATAAATTTATCCTTCAAATATGTATTTTAATAACAACCAAAATGAGAATTCTATAGTTATCCCTTATAAAATCTTTAATATGACAAGTCATCATTTGATCTGTTTGATATCCTCTCCATATCATGTATTTGATATCCTAACTTTGACATTTTTTTATTTATATACGCTGAAGTGAATACACTTTCATATTTCTTTTCGTTCTTTTAATATTTTCATATTTATTAACTTAGTCATTTTTTTGAAACATTAACATAAAATTATAATATATGATCAATAACTAATGAGAACAAATTAAACATAAATATAAGTATGAAATGGACAGAAAATAAAAATTTTATCCTACAAACAATACACTAAATAGTTTAAAATATTAATTATAATAATATATTTGATACTTTAGGGTTTAGATTAAAAAATTATGTTTTACTTTTTAGAGGCTAGGATATAGGATTTCCATTAACCAAAGATTTTTTGTATGAATCCTAAATAAAATGTGCATTTATTTTGCAAATTCTTATCATATATAATTAAAATAAAATAAATATATTTTTATCATATTATTTTTAATTTTTATTATTTTGTGTCAAAATCATAGTCAATGATGGTGGTTTTTGTTATGATATAGCTCTTAAAAGGATGTTATGATGTAATAAATATGAAGTTTATTATTTATTTAATGGTATTTTGATTTCACTTTTATTAATCTTTATTTCATGCATTTTACCTTATGAGTATTCTAGCCTGACATTTCTTGCACTATACATAACTTGGGTGCATTAAAAATTGCAAGAAAGATCCAAGTTATAGGTTCCTTGCAAGTAAATGATTTGTTCACAACTGCTTTGTGAACTTAAGTGATCCATTTGATGTCATAGTTCACTACCTCTTCATTAGAGGAATGATTGATCTTGACTATCGAGATAGAGTTCTCATGGTGAGTACACTAGTATGATGAGTTATGATGTAAAGTTGTTGGATAGTCATAACTTCACTAAGTTGTTATATTGTATTGTTTTCTCAACCTTGAGAGAATATTGAACTTGTGCCAAAGTTTGTAATTATTTGACCTATGGGTGAGATCCTAAAGTGATAATATATTCCTTACGAATTGGGTCACAGTAGATAGAAGTCGGTAGTAATAAGTATTCTCAATAGAGACATCATGAAATCTCATGGAATTTGAGATAGTGTTGGGTGATAATAAGGACATGTAATCATGAAATCTATGGTTGTATTAATTCTTTAAATGAAATTTGATATATGCTTTTGTGAGTTAGAGTATGTTAGTTGATCATATAATAAGAGAATATATAACTCAAGGATGGTAAGGTAATATTGAAAGGCAAATAACTTTCACCTTATTAGATTATAAACACCAATTCATGGGGAGACTATATGCAATAGATAGCAGGTCATGAAGTTAAGCATTTTGTGTCTTTTTGTAATACACATAGGGCATTGAAATGTAATTGACTTTCTATAGTAAGATGTTGAGCCAACTTTAAAATTGGATTATAAAGGAGCCAATACTATCTTATGGGTCTTAGCGGTCCTCGCTCAAGTTTATATATCTCAATGACATGGTTTGTGAGGGTTGGATTGACTCATGATTCACTTATGTGCAAAAAGGCGTTTTGGCAAGTATGCATGAATGCATAAGAGTTTGTTGGGATAAAACCTTATAAATCATGAGATGATGTAATAGATTTAGTTTCATTAATAAATTTATTTATTTACTATTCTAGTTCCCTCATATTATCCCATTGTCATTAATTGGTTATCGGAGTATTTACACCCATATCACTTGCATTGTACATGACTTAGGTGTATTAGGAGTTGAACAAAAAATCCAAGTCATGGGTTTTTTGCAAGGTGATAAGTAGTTTATAGTGGGTTCATGGATTTGAGCAATTTAGTAGAGACTATAGTATACTACCTCCTAATTGGAAAGATAAATTGTCTTAGTCACCGAGATGACTTTCCCATGATGAGTGAAACAATGTGTATGGTTACACATTGGACATGACCTATGGTGAATTATGACATTAATTTTTGGGTAGTCATGATTTACCATGATACTATATTATATAAACTCTCAACCTTGAGAAGATATTGAGTTTGTGCTGAAATCAATAGGAAACTTCGATCTATGGGTGAGATCCTAGTGTGGTCATATATTCCTTATAAATTGGGTCACGGTTGATGAAGATTGGTGGCAACAAGTGTTCTTAATAGAGATACCATAATATCTTATGAGATTAAGAGAACGTGTCTCTTGGGTGATCCTAAAGACATGTGATTAAGATGACTACGACCATAACAATTCCTTTAGTAGAATTTGACATATGCTCTTTGTAAGCTAGAATATGTCAATTGATCACTTAACAGGAGGATTTGTAACTCAAGGATTGGAGAGATAATTTTGAAAGGTTGGGATCATTACCTTGTTAGATTACAAACACTAGTTCATGGGGAGTTTACATGCAGTGGATAGTAGGTCATAGACCTAAACTTTGCCTTGTTGTAATTATATAGCATATTAGAGTGTAGTTGACTCTCTTTAGTAGGGTGTTAAGTTAACCTTAGAATTGGATTCAAAGTGAGATAGTATTTTCCTATAGGTTCCAATGGTCCCTACTCAATTTGGTGTCACATTTGTTTGAGGGATTTTAGGTTTGTAGTTAACAAGTGTGCATAAGGGGGAATTTAATAAAAATACAAGGTTGGACTAGATCTTGTGAATAGACTTTCTAGATTGGCATAATTTATTAATTGGATTCTAATAGGGCTAATTAATTAATTAGGACCTAAGTGAGCTAAATTAGGTAACCTAAGCCCAATTTGGGCTCAAGTCACTAAAGTTCACAAGGAAGCTTATAAATAATTATTTAAAGCCCATTGGGTTTTATGAGTGACTTAAGCTTGCCTTGGGTTTGGGTAACTTATTATAGCCTAAAAAGGTTCTTAATTGAGGGCTTAGATTAATCAATTAGCTTAGTCCAAAAGTAACATTCACCAAATTTATTGGAAACTTTGAATTACTCCATTTCATGATCCAGGATCATATAGGGTGCATGCAACTATCCTTAGGCTTCTCTAGATCTAATGCAATGGAAAATATGGATATAAAATCCATAAAATGTACTAGATTTATAGATTAGAACTCATACCTATGATTTGAATGTTTCTAAATTAAATCTAATCCCTAAAAAACATCAAAGATGTTTTAAAAGTCATTTATTTCCACCCAATCTCTCCTTTCACAAATAGACCCTAGCATAAAAGAAGGGTAGGCTTTTGTCTATCTTTTTTGAAGGTAGCTAGGGTTTTCTCATTCTTTTATGGCATCAAACTCTTAGACTTTTACTTTTTCCATTCTCTCCCACATGTCTAGAGAGAATCTAGTCCCCACTCTTCTAGATATCTAACATTGGAGTTCGTAGCTTCAATGAGGAGCCATCAAATAGAAAACCAATAGGTTTGTGAGATTTTCGATGACCCCTACACATTTAATAACCTCCTTGACTGCAAAAATTTGATTTGGGAACATCTAGATCTTGGTAAATACTTCTAATCTATAGATCTAGATCTAATTTCTATTTTAAAGGTGATTTTTCTTTCATTGCTAGGGTCTAGATAAGCCTAGGAAAGTCTGCATGCACTTAACGAGATCTAGGGATAGGGAACTTAGTGATTTATGCTTTCTTGTAGTTGGAGCTTTTTGCTTTTGATTTTAACTTGAGTGTACTTTTGGCATTTTCTTGCTTAAGCTTTTAATTTTTTTGAATGATGTACAATGCATTTATTTTTTTAGAGGAATGTATTTATTTTTCTTAATGATGTACTTCCTTTTTTGAAGGATATACTTAATTTTATAACAAATGTATTTAATTTTTCTAAAGAATGCACTTATTTTTCTAAGGGATCTAGTTGTATGGCATAAGATGTCCTCTCAAGCAGAGGTGGAGGTACTATAGATTTTGTAATAGGCACAATGATTACTAAGGTGGTATGTGATGGAGGGATTGGCATAAAAGCCTGAAGTAAGGGTGTGTCTAATAATATAAATGGCTCGAGTAAGTAAAGAGCAAATGGTGTGGAAATTCAAGTAGGGAAGAAAGGGTTGGTATGGATTCATCGGGGGAAGGAAATGTAGGTTCCATGATACAGATGCCTGAAGTAAGGGAAGAGTAGATAATGTGTAAGCCCTAAGTGGGGGTTGTTGATGCCAGGTTAACTAAGGATGGAATCCCTTGGTTGTGGTAGCAAAAAGGTTCTGTCCAAAAGTCGGAGACTAGGCTTTCGCCTTCCCTGCACAAAGATGTCCTGACACACTCTCCAAAACCTAAGTCAGACTTTGAAGTGGGTAGGAACCCTTAGAGAGAGAGAGAGAAGATGAGAAAGTCCTTAGTATTGCGTACTTGGGTTCTGGTTCCAGGAGGGTTTTTATAGTGTCTAGGATGGAGTCACTATTGTGTTGAGTTAACATCTTGACTTTTGCCGTCAGATGGCATCACAGTGGATGGTAGGGTAATCATCACCATTTAGGCGGCTGGCAGGGGTTTCTAGTGGGTACGTTATGATGGTTTACCTGTCACCTCAACCTATTGGAGGTATGGGGCAGTGTGTGATAGTCGTTTGATATGAACGTGGAGACAAGGTAAGATCCCATCACCCATACTTTTGTTAGAAAAAAATGATTTCCTGCAGCAAGGAAATAGAGCAACCAGCCGGAATGCACTGACAATTTAAGGGAGCCTAGTATTGCCGATTGCTGGCATGTATAGTCCAGACTAGGACCTTCGAGTTTGATGATGATCGTCCGAACAACATTGAGATGAGCGCCATGTGGGCCAGTAGTGGTCTACCACGTGGGGGAAGATCTCCACAGGGGTGACAAGGTTGGAATGAAGGTATTATGGAAGATGAAATATAAGTCTATGACAGCTTTGATTTGGTCTGGACTTCTATTCCCTTTTGTGTGACCATGAATCCCAGGAATTTGCCTGCGCTGACCTCAAAGGCACATTTGGCCGGGATCAACTTCCTATTGTAATTTCTCATTAAGCGAAAGGTCTCTTCTAAATGTTGGGCATGTTTTGACCTGGTTTTGCTTTTTACCACAATGTCATCAATGTATACTTCCACTATGTGGCCGACTAGTGGCTTAAAGATCTTCTTCATCAGCCTTTGGTAGGTGGCTCCCGCGTTCTTGAGCCCAAACGACATGACTTTATAGTAGTACAATTCGTGAGGCATTACAAAGGCGGGTTTTTTTTTCATCCGACTAGAACATCGAAATCTGATGATAGCCAAAGAAAGCATCTATGAAAGAAAACATCGTGTGTCCAGCAGTAGACTCGAATATCTGATCTATCCGGGGTAACGAAAAACTATCTTTTGGACATGCGTCATTCAGGTTGGTATAATCAACACAAACTCGTCATTTACCTCCATTTTTTTGGGACCACCATCACGTTTTCCAGCCATTCCAGATACTCTACTTCCCTTATAAACCCATCCGTGACCAACTTCTCTATTTTACGTTGGATAATCTTCTGTCTATCCGGATGGAAGCATCGGACTTTCTGTCGAACACGTCACGAGGAAGGCATAACATTGAGCTTGTGAGAGGCTACCGATGGATGGATTCCGGGCATATCAGAATAAGTCCATGCAAAAACTTCTTTATTCTGTTGAAACACTCCTTGGACTGCTTTAAGCTCTTTAAGTGCTGGTAAGGAGCTGACATAGGTAACACGGTAGTTATCCTGAGAGAGAACCAACGGTAGGAGTGGGTCAGCCGCCGACGGATCTCTTTCTGTCGGGCTCTGTAATTGCTATTGTTCCTCCGTGTCAGTTCGTTTCGTAAGTGGCTTAAAAACACTTATGGATCCGGATTCTTGCGCCACTTGATGACATTGTCGTGCTGCTAGCTGGCTTCCAAAGAGGTTGATCGGTGCCTTCTCGATTAAATAGCTCACCATTTGGTGATACATAGAGGGGATGACCTTCATACTGTGCAGCCATGTGCGCCCCATGATGGCATTGAAAATGGACAAGTCTTCCACTACTAAGAATTGCACATTCTAGACCATTGACTCGACTTGGACGAGTAGCACAATGTCTCCTAGAGAAATTGTTGAGGCCCCATTGAAACCTGATAGTACATGTCCGGGATTCTCTAAGGTGGATGAAGAGAATCCCATCTGTTTGAACGCGAACATCTATAACAGGTCATCCGAATTGCCCGGATCAACTAAAATCCATCTTACGTCAAAATCATTGATCCCCAACATCAGGATGAGGGCATCTTCATACGATTGTAACACTCGGTTGGGGTCCATTGGAGGGAAGGTGATTACCCCATTTATTAGGCACGTGTCCTCATCGGGCAAGCCAGGTTGGATGGAGCTAACCTGCTTTCTTACAGAGGCTGGTTGAAGTAATCTTTGCCTCTTCTGTTTAGAGTTGTATTTTTCATCAATGGATACCCAATGAATGTAGTTGATTATGGCTCTAGGAGTTGCTGAAGTTGTGAGGGTCGTGGTGGCTGGACTTCAGGTTCCATCCCCACGTCTCCCATTTGAGTGGACGTACTATTTCAGATGGCCAACTCTTATTAATTTTTCCAGTAAGTAGTCGAGGCTTCTGCATTGTTATGTGGTGTGACCATGGTCTTTATGGTAAGCGCAATTTCTATTCTGATCCCATTTCACCGGATCTGTCTTAATTGGCTCGGGCCATTTGAAATTGGACAAATCCTTGATCATGGGGAGGAGTTTGTTGTATGAGATATTGAGGGGAGTGAGACTAGCTTGGGTTGCCTGTTGTCCATCCTACCACTTACCAGTTTGTATGCATTGTTTGCAGGCTTAGAGCTCTCGACTGAGTTGTTCCTAGCATTTTGATTGGTGACCAGGACCTATTGGGTAGCTGTGTGGACATCGTTTCAAGCATGGAGTACTTGTTTGCTCGTTTGAACAAATCGTCCATCGTTGCTGGAGGTTTTTTGGCAACAGATTCAAAAAAGGGTGTACCCGGGCAGATGCTTCTTTTGAAAATTTGAAGGACGATGTCTATGCTACAAGGTTCTACTTGAAGCACAACATGTCCGAACCTCTTTACAAACTCTCTCAATAACTCATTCTCCTGCATCTTTATGATTTGCAAAGTACTGATGTTCTGCTTATGCCGTGCTAAGCACAGATACTGTCCCACAAAGGCCTCCAACAAATTCTGAAAATTATTCACGGAATTCATCAGAAGGCGATGGAACCATGAAAGAGACTAGCCATGGAGGTTAGCTTGGAAGACCTTGCACAACAACGCATCATTCCCTATGTCAAGGGTCATGAGTTGCCTATAATGCATGATGTGGTCAAATGGATCGTTGGTTCCATCGTAGGTAGAGAATTTTGGAACCATGAACCCTCTTGGAGAGTTGTAGTTGATGATGTAAGGGTTGAAAGGTGTGGAGAGCATGTCATTCGGTCGCCTACTGACAGAGCAGGGGGAACCCTTGTTGACCGGATCCCCCACTAGTTGTTGTGCTAGTAGATGGATAAGCGAGTCTTTTATATCTAGTACAGCTGAGGGTCCAGGACATGCCTCCTGAGCCGTCGCTACATGCGGTTTCCCCTCCATATTGGGCATCTAAGGCCCTAACCTTGCGAGCATTGCATCCGATAGCTAGGACTTCTTATCGTGTTTCCTTTTTGCTGAGAGACGAGTGGAGTCGAAGCTTTCATCCTACGGTGCGTGACAAGCTGGTGGGGATCGTTTCTTAGGCTGCATTTCTTGTTCATTAGAGGGGAACTCTGCATACCCAGGATATGTCACCTCATCGTTTTGCCTGGAGTTCGTTTGCTGACTTCTAGGTTGTAGGCTCCGAGGAGGGTCTGATGAAGACACCTAAATGCGCAACACTTCGTTCTCTTCCTTGAGTCTCCTCGTCTCATGGAGCAGGGCTTGCAGTTATCTCTTGTTCTCGTGCTAGTGTCTTTCCATACTTTCGCACCAATTGAAGTAGCCCTCGCTACCCATGGCTGACGATCGACTTTTAGAGGGTGTTGACATCTTTATTTCATTCCCATAGACGACGCCAATGTTGACGCTAGGTCAACTAAGGATGGAATCCCTTGGTTGTGGCAGAAAAAAGGTTCTGTCCAAATGCTGGAGACTGGGCTTTCGCCTTCCTTACACAAAGATGTCCGGACAGGTTGTCCGAACACTCTTCGAAGCCTAAGTTAGAGTTTGAAGTGGGTAGGAACCCTTAGAGAGAGAGAGAGAGAGAAAAGATGGGAAAGTCTTTAGTATTGCATACCTGGGTTCTGGTTCCAAAAGGGTTTTTATAGTGTATAGGATGGAGTCACTGTTGTTCTGAGTTGGCATCTTGGCTTTTGCCATCATGATGGCAGCACAGTAGATAGATGGCAGGGTAATCATCACCATTTAGGCAGTTGGTAGGGGTTGCTAGTGGGTACGTCATGATGGTTTGCCTATCACCTCAACCTGTTGGAGGTATGGGGCAGTGTGTGATAGTCGTCTAATATGGACGTGGAGACAGGGTAAGATCCCATCGTTCATACTTTTGTTAGAAGGAAATGATTGCTTGCAGTCGGGAGACAAAGTAACCATCCGGAATGCACTGGCAATTTAAGGAAGCCTAGTACTACCGGTTGTTGGCATGTATAGTCTAGACGAGGACCTCTGAGTCTGATGATGATCGTTCGAACAACATTGAGAGGAGTGCCATATGGGTCAGTAGTGGTCTCCCATGTGTGGGAAGGGTCCCATAGGGGTGACAAGGTTGGTTGAAGGTATCATGGAGGAGGAAATATGAGTCCAATGATGTTGGTGACTCAACTCTTGTGTGGTTGGGAGGAGGGTGGTGTAGATGATATGAATCTCATGTAAGGGTAAAAGAGGGATAAGTCTAATGATATAGATGATCGAAGCAAGAGAAGTACAAATAACTACAATTTTTAATTTTTTTTATTTATCTTAAAGGAAAGAGAACATTTTATTTAAAATTAATATACAAAATCACATGGTTGTATCATATTTTAATTTTTTTTTCATTTATCATATAACCAATTTTTAATTTAGTATTTCTTTTCTAACTATTTAAAAATGTTATTGATATAAAAAATTTTAAAAGTCAAAATTTAGTATGAACTAAAAAAAATTAAGTCCAAATAAAATTAGTATTAAATATTTAATACAAATTTATATGAAAAAATAGATTTTCTTCTTTATTTTTATACACAAAAATTTAAAAATTTTAACTAAGCAAAGATTTAGAACCATAATCAAGTTAAAACCATAAGTAAAAAGCTAAAATTATCATCATAAATTATAATTTTAACATGAAAAATTAAAAATTAAAAATAATATAAACATAAAAATAATATCATAAAGATATTTTTACTTTATTTAGATGTACTAAAATTTACAAAATAAATAAACATTCTTTTAGCATTTATATATATATAAAAAATCTATCAGACATATCTTTTATCTTAAATCTCTAAATAATAAAAATCTAATTTTTAAATCTTAACCCTACATTGTGAAATGTATTTTTATAATTAATATTTTAAATAATCGAGCATATTATTTGTAGGATAGCATTTGTCTTTTTAGTTCATTTTATATTTAATTTATTCTCATTAATGATTATTATATATTATCATTTTGTGTCTAATGTGTTCAAAAAATGATTACAATTAATGAATATAAAAAGATGAATAAGTGAAAAGAATATGAAATTAAAGAGCTTTCATAGGAGAAAGTGTGTCCACTTGATCATATTAAAAAAAAAAAGGTTGAAATGAAAAGATATCAAACACTTCAAATTATGATTTATCATACCACATATTAAAATAAAAAAAAACAATTCATTTAGCTGTTATTCAATTGCATATTTTAGAAATAATTTTATACGTTGTTTTTTGGGATGAATGACATTTGAAAGTTGGAATTCCTAAAAAAAATATACATATATTTTTTTGAGTTAATGTATGTAAGCATAATTCTCCCAAAAACTGGTCATGCTTCATCATATTGTATGTTTGTTTTTATAATGTGTGGTTATTCATCTTTATATTTGTGTAACGAATTGATATTTTTAAATTAAGAGTATCAATTGACAAGTAGATGAATCAATTGATTGGGCATCTAAGAGACTTATGTGTAGAAGACTAAAATTATAAATGGGGAGTTAGAAAATTTTCATTTATATGAAGGTGTTACAACTTTTGTAATCCTATTATTATGAGATTTAATTTGTACATAAAGTTTATTAGTAATGGAAGAAGATGAAAAAGTATAACCTATGCAATTACATAAATGCATTCAAGTTGGTAATCCACAATTATCCATTAATTTGTACATAATGTTTATAAATAATGAGTATAACTCCCATATAATCTTTGATGCATGCAAAGACTAAGAGATATAAATCTCTTTTATAAGATTAAGGTTCCAAGTCATACTCTTATTCTTATGTCTTTTTGTTGTTTTACTTAGAACAACATATGACACATAAGTGACTTGTCTACTATATGACAATAATGAGTTGAAGATCTTAACCAAAACAATTCATAAGATGACTTAGGCTCACTTCGAAAGTATTATCGATATCATGGATGAAGGTAAGAATATGGTCATTATTTTATCATTGCTTTAGCATTTATATCTATTATGTTTTATGCATCCAAAATTGATTTTTCAAAATAATTATTTTCACATAAAGTTTAGTTAACACATGCTTTTTTTTAAAAAAAAAAAATTTAAAAGTTTAAAAATAAATTTGCACAAATCACTTTTAAATGTTTTTTTATAGAAAAAAATTAAAATATGAAAGAATCACATATTTTTTCAACTTTGAAAAATAGAACTAGTAAACATATTTAACATTTATAGAAATAAAAAATTTATTAATATTTTAAAAATAAATAAATAAAAGCAATGGTGTATACGAATAATACCTTATTCACCCAATTTAATTATCATATGCCCTAAGGACCAAAGTGCCTAACTAAATTTTTGCTCAAGGTACAATAATGCTAAAAAATCTTTAATCAAAACATGGATCTCACTCTTACTTCTTCCCACCACTTTAATTTTACCTAACCTCACCCGCAGAAGTTCGTTCATGTCTTAACTTGAATCAAGTATAACTTGTTTGTCTAGTTTGAACCTCATGTTGCTTAAGTCCCAAAAGGATAAAATTTCTTTCAGAATATAATTATGCACAAAATCCTCATTAGGGTTAGAGTTTGCTCCTTCATTAATTATTTATAATGGTTTAGGGTCATAATAACATACTTTATTATGTTAAAGCGAAGAATGATCAAGAGTCCAAGTACTAACAAATGGCACTTATGAACCATAGGTTGAGGAAGTGGCTTGAGCCCAAGCTTGGGGCTTAGGTTATTTTTTGTTTAGGCAATACTTAAATCCAAACTTAAGGGTGACATTAGAAACATATTTCAATCTCATATTTTATCATCTTAACTATTGGACCTAATTGCACTCAGCATGGAACTTGTTTATGCATTTTGGGAATCGCATGCATTTTAGTACCAAAATAGCTATGCAACTTTTTTTTCCACCTAATTAAGTTCAAAATTAAGGGGGTGTTTGGTAAAACTTAATACATTTTACTAATGACTTAAATTGACTTTAAGTTAAATTATATTTAAGTTGTTAACTTAAAATTTATTATTTAATTCTTACTTTAAGTATTAAGGTTGTTTAATAAAATTAACTTAAAACATATTTTAAATTATCAAATTAACATATTTATCATCATAAATTATAACTAGGGTATGAAAGGTTGAGTAACAATGGAGGTGGTGGAGTAGCAAAGGAAATTGTGGAGGTAACTAGGACAAAGGAGGATAAAAAAGTAACATGAAGACATAAATTTCAAAATAAGTTAATTGTTTTTACTTATTTCTTAAAATTATTTTTGGCTTTAAGTCACATCATTAAATTATTTTAGTAAATATACTTAATAACCAAAATTAAGTTATTAAGTCACTTTAAGTTATTAAGTTAATTTACCAAACACCTACTAATTTTCAAATTCTAAGTTTAGCTTTGCTTTGTAGTGAATGCATTTAGGATTATCAAAGAGGTCATCAAGGGTTTCAAACATATTCTATTGCTCAACTTCTCTAAGAGGGACTTCAGAAGAGAAGATCCCACAATTCTAGTTTTGTATTCGATTATATGTATCCTACCATATGGAGACGGTTCCTCAGCATGCTGACTTATTATTAAGGGTTTCATGTGAATTACGTACGCATAATATAACATATACAGTTGGAAGATATCTCGAGATTCTGATTTTATATCTGGCCCTCAAAATTCCCTTGGCATGCTGATATGTCAACTATTGAAAAGCCTACATGACTTGTATAATTTGAAAATGACTTCAGTCATGTGTAAAAAATAATAAGAGATAAGTTTTGATTAAGGCAGCGAAAAGTAATTGTGGACTAATTGTGGACTAACTACTGACTTGTACAATTTGAAAATGACTTCAGTCATGTGTAAAAAATAATAAGAGATAACATTCATACATAGTTTTGATTAAGGCAGCGAAAAGTAATCACTGTCAGGTTGTGGACATTCCACCTAGCTATTGGAAAGTCTGCACCCATTTTCTATATTCATGAGCTTTTCTCCTGTTCGAATTAGTTTTGAAGTTATCTACAGACATTAATTGTGGACTAACTACATGACTTGTACAAATTGAAAATGACTTCAGTCATGTGTAAAAAATAATAAGAGATAACATTCATTAATTGTGGATAAATTGTCTATATGACTTTAAAGAAAAAAAGGTCATATAAAAACTGATTGCCTTGTGGATACGCCTACCAGTAGATAGCTGAGAACAAGGTCTAACTCTCAACCTTTTGCACTGCCTCTACAAAGGAACACAAAATTGAGAGATTCAAAGGCAGCTATGGTATAAATACTGTTTCATAAATTACTTTTCAAATTTAATTTGGTAGCAAAAATAAAAAATATAAAAGCATAAAAAATTTCTTTCATTCCCAAAATTTTTGCAAATAAAATTTTAAAGTAATAAATTAAGACCTTGACTCTTTTCACATCTTATTCTCATTTCTAAAAAAGCAATGATAGTAATAATCTTATCTATAAATTTTAAATGATGTAAGATCATTGAATTTTTATTTTCTTTTATCTTCTTGTTATGTAATTATCAAACATATTTTTTTTAAGACAAGAAAAAAATTAGACCAAACAAATATATTTGATATTTATAACAATTGAAAACATAATTCGTATTTTTCATTTTAAAAAATAATAAAAGCAAAGGTGTATCAAAACAATACCTCATTTGCTTAATTAGTTATCACATTTCCTAAGTACAAAAGTAGGCAAGTAAATTTTTGCTCAAGTTACAATAGTGCTCAAAATCCTTATCCAAGACTTAGATCCTATTTCACAATTGTTTTTTAAAATAGTTTTTTTTCTTCCTTAAAACAAAAAAACAAGAAAATATGTTTGACAACTGGAAAATAAGGTTGTGGACCCCGTATTTCCCTCGATGTGTTCCCATTCAATGGCGAAACTCGTTTTTTTTTATTTATTTGGTGAAAAATCGATTTTTAGAAAAAAGACTTGGAGTCGCCACTTATTTTTGTTTTGTTTTTAAAGAGTAAACAAAATAAGAAAGAAAGCTCTGAGTGTGACTCCTTATTTTGGAAAAGGTGGTATGTGAAAAACCAAATATGGACTCAGGGGTCAGATTACTTTTCGGGAAGGTGCGGTAAAAACCGTAACACCCCTCTAAGTCCCTAAAAACAGGTCTCTACTAATAAAATGAAACAAGTGTGAAAAAAGATTGATCAATTGTGGATACCATACAGTAATCGAGAGTGTGAAAGCAAGACACGCGTGATAACAAATAAATAAATAAGCATAATCGAGTACGAAGCATACCTTAATCGCAAACCGAGAGCTATTATAAGAGACAAGATTAATGCACAAATATGGGATAATCACATGCATGTCATAGAGTGAGGCAAGCCAATCAAGTATAACAATCAATCGATCAATGGAAAATCTCATATGTTGGGCCCCACCAAAGCCCGATTTATCTTAGCATAGATTAACTCCATAAATTTCTTTATTTGAAATTATAGAATTATTTATGCTTATTAAAAATGTGAAAATCAGAAAACTATTAAAAATCAAGGAGAATTTATGAAAAATGTTTGTCGGAAAGATATGTGGCGACCAATTTTATTAAAAATGGAAAATATTTAAAATCAAGAAAAAAAGAAAAAGAAAAAAAGAAAAAAAAAGAAATGAATAAAATATAAGAAAATAAAAAATAAAAAATAAGAATGAAAATAAAAATAATAATAATAATAAACAAATAAAATAAAAGATGCATGACCAGTGGAAAGTGGTAGAGATTGACTTATTAGAATTGGATTTATTTAAAACCAAGAGAGAAAAATTGAAGAATTAAAACCATTTGAAAAACAAGATTTTTTATTTTTTTTTATAAAATTGATTTTTGAAGGCGTGTATGAAACTATAGGAGATGAGACACGTGTCTTAAGGATGACCTATCAAAGGTGGATGCAAGGGGTCTTGTGCAGTACTGGTGGTCGAATATGGGATACCAACAACTGAGAGGGCCCAGATGACTACTGTGGGTCCGGATGGTACAGAATGTCTCTTTCCTTGTGGACCCCTGCATCCCTTTCCAGCCTAAGTCAACCCCCGAAGCTATCCAATTCAGCCATTTGGGTCCGAAAATCCTCCTTAGTTTTGATGTTGATATCACCATCTTCTTCAACCTCAACTCTTCCAACATCAGGTAAGCCATAGCCATGGCAGTGACCTACGGATAAACGTTACCTCCCCACCCATCCGGCACCAGATTAAAGCCTGCAGAATGCGGCTTCCCCTTCAGCCCTACTGACCGGAGCTCCGAGAGCCGCCTGATCACTATCCCAAGGCTCACAGCGTAGTAGTACCCGATGAAGATCTGTCACGGGCTCCACCGTTCCACCTCATACCACGATTTGCACACCACAAATATCACGTTTCGGTCCTTATCGATAGGAATGAAAGAAAACACATTCTCCAAAACCTCTTCCGGAAACGAGTACGCCATTAAAAATTTTTTCTTGGAGTCCCGAATTCACAAACAAACCCTAAACCGGACTTTTCGAAGTCTCAAATCTGAGATGCCATTAACAAGCTCAGTTGCATAATACATCTTTCCGTTCATTTCCCCATTGGCTTTGTCCCTGAAGTATTTGCAGCCCGACAGCTTGTAGGGGAACCTCACTGACATATCGTGTTCGGTCTTCTCACTCACCACGACAAGGCGATAAAGATAGAGTTGGAAAGGCGAATCAAGAGGCAGCTTTAAGTGATCGATTTTAGAGAAAGAACCCGCTTCCTCCATTCCCTCATTGGATGAAATTTTGGATAATCGTTCACCAATTCTAACTTTCATCTTCACCAAGTCTCGATGCTTCTTCTTTAATAAGTGCAACGAATCTGCATGTCGGGAGACCAAATTCTCACGACGCATAATAAAAGAATTTGCACCCGCCGTTACCGATCCTTCTCCTTTGATACCAACTCATCCATAACTATGTCATTTAATCACTTCTCCATTTGACCATCCATTCCGAACATGCCCAGAAAATCATTGCTACTTGTTAAGATATTAGGAATGCTTTCCTTATATCATTTTTTCCTTATGTCATTCAGTGTTAGGATATTAGGAATGTTTAGATATTAGGAAAGTTAAGATATTAGGAATATTGACATATTAAGAAAATTGAGATATTAAGAATATTGAGATATTAGGAAAGTTGAGATATTAGGATATTAGTTGTTATTTCCTTATATTATTCTTTCCTTGTAATTCTTTCCCATTCTTAGAATGGTGATTACCCTCTATATATACTCTGTACATGAACGAATGAAAGTATGAATGAAAAACTACCATTCATCAATTTGAAGATGGTATCAGAGCCATGGAACTGAAATCTTGGATATTTTGTTGGTAAGGCCAACCATCGTCCCTCCTTTGCGAGAGAAAAAAGAAAAAAATGAGTGAAAAAAATACTATTGTTTTTCAATCTGAAGGTACTTTCAATCCAGGAATTATTTTGAATGAATCAAACTATGACGTTTGGTCACAACTCGTGGAGATGCATATTGCCGAACGGGAAAAACTTTCCTACATTCGAGGTAAGATAAATCTACCAAAAGAGTCAAAAGATGGATATGAAAAATGGTATGCTGAGAATCAAAAGGTGAAAAGATGGTTGTTAATGTCCATGAGTCCAGAAATTATGAAGCATTACTTACACTTACCCACCGCTCAAGAAATTTGGAGTGCATTATCAAAGGCCTTCTATGATGGAAGTGATGAATTACAAGTTTTCACTTTGAATCAAAAAGCCTTCACTGCCAAACAAAACAGCAGGTCTCTTTTTGAATATTATGGGGAGTTAACTGAAATTTTTTGCGAATTGGATCATTGGGATAAGGTAGTCATGAAAGACCCTGAGGACATTGCAGCATACCGGAAATCCATTGAACGACAACGGGTGCACATCTTTCTTGCTGGATTTGGTGGTGACTTTGAGCAAGTTCGAGGAGAGATTCTACGCAAAGATCCTCTTCCCGATTTGGAAGAATGCTATGCATTGATTCGACGAGAGGCAGTGCGTCATGCTAGTATGAAAGCAGAATCTGACAACCCTGACACCTCAGCTATGGTAGTCCGACAACAATCAACCCGAAATTGGCAGGACCAATCCAAGACCAACTATCCTAAGACAAACCCTAATATTGATAAGTCAACCTTCAAATGCACTCACTACAATAAGGCTGGTCATACCAAGAGTCGTTGCTTTGAAATTGTGGGATATCCAGACTAGTGGGATCACAATCGTGATCAATGGAAGAAGGATTCCAAGAAAACCTCAACTGCAGCTGTTGCTAAAATAAAAACAGAGGCTAATGTTGATGAGAAAGCCTCTGCATTGGTAGCCGCTACAGATTATGGTGGTAAGTTTTTAAATACTTCTACACATGTCATTAATAGTGCATGGATAATTGATTCTGGTGCTATAGATCATATGACTTTTGATTCTAGACAAGTCTCACCCCTTAGACCTTCCTCACAAAAAATTGTTTACACAGCCAATGGTAACATAACCCCAGTCATTGGGGAAGGATCCTTAACTCTTACTGATACTTTGAATTTGGATTCTATTTTAGTTGTTCCATCCTTAAATTACAATCTTTTGTCAGTTTATCAAATCACTGCAGCCTTATCTTGTATTATCATTTTTTGGCCTGAATGTTGTGTTTTTAAGGACATCCAAACAAGACAGACGATTGGTTGTGGTATTAAGCGGGGAAAACTCTATTATTTGGACTTGCAGTAAAAGGATTCAAATAAGTTGTGACAAACCTTGATGGCAGATGGATCTGAGGGGGAGAAGAAAAAGTCTGAAATTTGGTTGTGGCATCGACATCTAGGATATGCTTCCTTTGGTTATTTAAAAAAATTGTTTCCTAGTTTGTTTGCAAAGAGTGATATTTTTGGTTTCGGTTGTGATATTTTTGAATTGGCTAAAAGCCATCGTGCTTCGTTTCCATTAATTTTGAATAAAAGTCCGTCTCCTTTTATGGTTATACATTCTGATGTTTGGGGCCCATCCAAAGTCCCAACTTTGAGTGGTTCGCGTTGGTTTGTTACTTTTATTGATGATTGTACCAGAATGACATGGTTATGCTTGATGAAGACCAAAGATGAAGTGAACTTGTTGTTTCAAAATTTTCATAAAATGATTTAAACTCAGTACAATGCAAAGGTTCGGGTTCTGCGTAGTGATAATGGTGGAGAATATCAGAGTTTTGATCTTCAAAAGTATTTGGAAGGACATGGCAGCATTCATCAAACTACTTGTTCCAATACACCCCAGCAAAATGGAGTCGCTGAACGAGAAAATCGGCAGTTGTTAGAGGTTGTTCATGCTTCCTTGATAGCAGCAAAAATACTGATATCTTATTGGGGAGAAGCAATCAGATCTACCGCATACTTGATCAATCGGGTACCTTCTAGCTCAATTAACTTCCAAACACCTTTCCAAGCTCTTACTAATGCCATAGTTGCCCCAACCATCCCAAATCTACCTCCTCATGTTTTTAGTTACGTTGCATTTGTGCATCTACACAAACACCAACGCACCAAGTTAACTTCTCATGCATTGCAATGTGTGTTTGTTGGATATGCATTGCACAAAAAGGGATATTGATGTTACCATCCTCCAACTCGACAAATGTTTATTACAATGGATGTGGTGTTTCATGAAGATTCGATGTATTTTTCATCTAAGTCTGAACTTCAGGGGGAGTACCATAAGGAAATTCAGACTCTCAATTATGATTATCATATCTCTGAGGATGAGGAATCTGGAAATCTGAACTAGTGAACAAGGAAGCGGGTGAGTTGGATATGAGTGGTCAACAATTTGGGTCCGAAGATGTTTTCACTGAAATACCAAACCAATCGTCGTCTGTTGAGGGTGTTCTTAATTTGGAACCCGATCCATTCATGAAACGGTTACCACACCATCATAATAAAGGTATTCCTAAACCCACATATGAACCTGAATTGTCTACCAAAGTCAAATATCCCATGAGCAACTATGTGTCTAACCATCGTTTGTCTGAATCAAATAAGTCATTTGTAAATCAATTATCTACTGTAGCTATTCCTAACAGTGTGCAGGAAGCCTTAGCTGATCCAAGGTGGAAAGCAGCTATGAATGAAGAGATGAAATCATTGCAGAATAATGAAACATGGGAACTCGTAGAATGTCCACCAGGAAAGAAGCCAGTTGGGTGTCGTTGGATCTATACTGTGAAGTACAAGGCAGATGGTAGTATTGAACGATTTAAAGCAAGATTGGTAGCAAAAGGATACACTCAAACTTATGGAATTGACTACACAGAGACATTTGCACCTGTAGCTAAGATCAACACAGTTTGAGTATTACTGTCTTTAGCTGCAAACCTAGATTGGCCATTACAACAGTTCGATGTGAAAAATGTCTTTCTACATGGTGAGTTATCTAAAGAAGTATATATGGATCTTCCACCAGGATGCATGGTGTCAGAAAAGCAATGTCAAAAGGTATGCAAATTGAAGAAGTCATTGTATGGGTTGAAGCAATCCCCAAGAGCATGGTTTGCAAGGTTCACAAAGTTAATGAGAGCTTTTTGCTATCGTCAAAGTAATTCAGATCACACTTTGTTCCTGAAAAAGCAACATGGTAAGATTACGACACTCATCGTATATGTGGATGACATGGTAGTTACAAGAAATGATCCTGAAGAAAGAAAAGCTCTTCAAAATTATATATCTAGAGAATTTGAAATGAAAGATCTAGGTCCTCTGAAATACTTTCTTAGGATTGAAGTTTCTCGATCAAGTGAAGGAATTTTTCTGTCTCAAAGAAAGTATGCCTTAGATCTTTTACAAGAGACTGGAATGTCGGGATGTCAACCTGTTAATACACCAATAGAAGAAGGTTTGAAATTGTGTGTTAAGTCTAATCAAGTATCAACTGATAAGGAAAGATACCAGAGACTTGTGGGGAGATTAATGTACTTAGCTCATACAAGACCAGATCTTGCTTATGCATTAAGTGTAGTGAGTCAATACATGCATAATCTTGGAGAGCAACATATGAATGCAGTCATGCGTATTTTGAGGTATTTGAAGAATGCTCCTGGGAAGGGAATTTTGTTCGCAAAAAATGTTGATCATCAGAGTATAGAAGTATATACTGATGCTGATTAGGCTGGTGCAGTGGATGATAGGCGATCTACATCTGGTTACTTTACCTTTGTAAGTGGTAATCTTGTGACATGGAAAAGTAAGAAGCAGAATGTCGTCACTCGTTCAAGTGCAGAAGCGGAATTTAGAGGTATGGCTCTAGGACTTTGTGAGGCATTATGGTTAAGACTCCTCTTACAGGATTTAGGTTATCTATCTAGGCAACCAATTCGATTGTTTTGTGAAAATAAAGCCGCATGTGACATTGCTAATAATCTAGTACAACATGATCGTACAAAGCATGTCGAGGTGGATAGATTCTTTATTAAGGAAAAGTTGGATGACAAGATTGTGGAATTGCCTAAGATTCGATCAGAAGATCAATTGGCCGATATCCTCACCAAAGCTGTCTCAAGTCAAGTATTCTAAAAAATTTTAGACAAGTTGGGCATGTGTGACATCTATGCACCAACTTGAGGGGGAGTGTTGAGATATTAGGAATGCTTTCCTTATATCATTCTTTCCTTATGTCATTCAGTGTTGGGATATTAGGAATGTTTAGATATTAGGAAAGTTGAGATATTAGGAATATTGAGATATTAGGAAAGTTGAGATATTAGGATATTAGTTGTTATTTCCTTATATTATTCTTTCCTTGTATCATTATTTCTCATTCTTAGAATGGTGATTACCCTCTATATATACTCTGTACATGAAAAAATGAAAGTATGAATGAAAAACTACCATTCATCAATTTGAAGACTACTTCATGTTCAACACTTTAAAAAAAATGACGATGTCAGGTGTGGTGTTGAATACAGGATGAAAATGAGGAGCACGATGGTGAGATAAGTGGATTGACGGGCATTAAAAAGAATGGTGACATGTATGGGTATGGAAAATGTGGATCATGAGTGGTTGAAGGAAATGGTGAAAACGGTGGGAAAGATAAAGTTGTGTGCATAGTAAGGGTGTTGGCTGCTTGCAGTGGGTAAGATTGATGAAGAAAATGGGCATGATGAGTAGGAGGTGCAGAGCAATGAAGATGACCTTGCATAGGGGAAAAAGTGTGGTGGAGAAATGGGAAGAATGAAAACAGGTAGTGAGAGAAACAGAAATGAAAGGTGATCATGCATGCATGAGGATAGATGGGTAGCGAAGGAAGTGGGTTTACAGGGTGCTGAAAGAAATGGGTGTGTAGGTTGAATGGAAGGTGGAGATGTGGGGCGTGGTGACGGGTATGATTGACGGGCTCGGTGGGTATGAGAAGAAGGAAGATTGGATAATAGGAGAAATGGGTATGGAAGATGGCCATGTTTGCATGATTCCCATGCATGTGTGGAGCTTCAGGCGTGCACGTGAGAAATGATAGAAATGAGGTAAAGGTTGGTTGGATGAATGATGAGGGTGCATGGTATAGGAGAAACGAGCATGGGGTTGGTAAGATGGGTTAGTGTGGCCATGTATGGCCATGCAAAGGTGGGAAGCAATGAGATTGAGAAGAGTGAAAACGGGTAGAGAGAAAAATGGGTATGAAAGATGAGTATGTGAGGATTGAAAATGGAATGAGGTGTGAAAGTTTTAGAAACTAGGTTTCAGAAAACCAATATTTCTCATTGTCTATTACGAAAAGATGATAAGTGCTTGTACACTGATGTTTTTTATATTTATATCTACAACAACCTAACTAACTAACTTCCTACTTCAAGACGTTCTTAACCAGCTTTTGTTTGTTGCAGTTGACCCTGGTTTGTTGCAGCTGATCTCGGTTTGTTGTAGCTGACCCTGGACAGTTACTTTCTTGTTGATTAGCTAGGTATTGTCTATCATCCCCCCGCAAGCTCATAGGGGAGGGAACAACAGAAAGCTTCGTTCTAAAACTAAGGAACTGGGAGCTTGAAATATTTTTAGTGAAAATGTCAGCAACCTATTCAGAGGAAGGAAGATACTGAATGATGAGCTGTTTACGAAGAACGTGATCCCATATAAAGTGAAGATCCATTTCAATGTGTTTGGTCCTAGCATAGAACATGGGATTTGCAGCCAAGTGAGCTGCACTTTTATTATCACACCAAAGTAGAGGTGGAGAGGAGGAAAGAGACAAAGTTCCTATAAAACATATTGAATCCAAATAATCTCCGAAGTAGCAGACGTAAGAGCACGATACTCAGATTCTGCACTGCTGCGAGACACAACCTTTTGTTTCTTGGAAGACCATGACACTAAATTCGGACCAAGGAAGATGCCATAGCCACCAGTGCTTCTTTGTCATCTGAACAAGATGCCCAGTCGACATCAGTATATCCATGAATATCCAACGAGGTGGACTACTGCATTTGAATGACATAGGATAAAGTGCCTTTGAGATATCGCAAAATCCGTTTCACAGAAAGTTAGTGAGTAGTAGTGGGCGTAGCCATGAATTGACAAGCTTTATTAACGACAAAAGAAATGTCCAGTCTGGTAAGGATAAGATACTAAAGCGCACCAACCGTGTTGCGATATAAGGCGGCATCCGAGAGAGGTTCACCATTAAGATGAGATAACATTTGTCCTAACAATCCCGGAGTAGTAGCAGGGTTGGGGTCTAACATGGCTATGCGAGTTAAAAGGTCTTGTATGTACTTGTGCTGACTGAGATGAAACATAGTACCATAACGAACGACTTCAATGCCCAGAAAATAATTGACATAGCCCAGGTCACGAAGAGCAAAAGAAGAATTGAGTTGAGTAATAAATGAGGAAACCTAAGCTGAATTGCTACCAGTTACTAGTATGTCGTCTACATAAATGAGTAAAATAAGGACATCATGTGTTGAATGATGAATAAATATCGAGCTGTCAGCTCGAGAAGCTTGAAATCCCCAGCCAAGAAGTGAAGTGTTGAGTTTGGTATACTATGCCCGGGGGGCCTGCTTAAGGCCATATAAAGCCTTGTTAAGCTTGCAAACATGAGAAGGAAATTGAGAATTGATAAAGCTTGGGGGTTGATGCATAAACACATGCTCTTCAAGATCTCCATGGAGAAAGGCATTCTAAACATCAAGTTGGTGAACTGACCATTTAAATGAGAGTGCAACTGCAAGTATAATACGGATAGTAGAAGCCTTGACAACTGGACTAAAAGTCTCAAAATAATCGAGAACCAGAGTTTAAGTAAATCCTTGTGCAACTATCCGGGCCTTATAACGATCAACTGTTCCATCGGGTTTATATTTGAGTTTGTAGACCCATTTGCAACCAATTATATTGCCATTGGAGGGTGGTGGAACAAGATGCCATGTGATGTTTCTTTGGAGAGAAAAAAACTCTTTTTCCATGGCAAGAACCCAATTTGAATCTTTAACAGCCTATGTGAATGTAGTAGGTTCAGAAATGTGAGATGAGAAGTAGGCCTTCTTCTTGCTAATGCCATTCTTTGCATGTGTGACCATGGGATGCTGATTAGTAGGGTGAGGTTCAAAAGTGGAGATGTTAGCAAAAGGAACTTGTATCAGGTTTGGTAAAGAAGTAGTGGAGGAAGGCATATTAGTTAATGGTGGGCTTGAAGTGGAAGGAGTTGTATGGGAAGGTAGTGAGGACATGGGAGGAGATGAGCAAGGAAGAAGGGCTGGAGTGGGGAAAATAACTACATATGAGATTGATCCAGAGTAGACTGAAATGGGAACACCGTTTCATGAAACACAACATGCCTAGTAACATAGAGACGGACTGACAAGGGGTCAAGACACATATAGCCTTTGTGATCGAAACTATAGCCAAGGAAGACGCATTGATTGGAGCGATAGGAGAGTTTATTTTTGTTGTATGGTCGAATATAAGGGTAGCATAAGCAACCGAAAATTTTAAAGATGTGATAATTTGGTGATTTGATAAAAAGAATTTGAAAATGAGATTGATAATTGAGAACCTTAGTAGGTAGCTGATTTATAAGGAAAATAGTTGTATGAAATGCATATAGCCAAAACTTGAAAGGTAATGATGCGGTGGCTAATAAAGCAAGACCAATTTCAATTATATGTCGTAATTTGCGCTTTGCTCGACCATTCTGTTCAGGTGTGTATGGACAAGAAAACTGACTTTTAATACCATGCATAGCAAGATATGAAGAGAAGGCTTTAAATTCACCACAATAATCAGACTGTAAACATTGTATCCGAGAATTAAACTGATTTTCAACTAGACTTTTGAACTTTATGAATACAGATAATGCTTGATCTTTGTTGTGCAATGGATAAATCCAAGAGAAACGAGAGAAATCATCAACAAACAAAATGAAGTAGCGTGCACCAGTTGTGGACGGAATGGAAGCAAGGCCCCAAAGATCAGCATGAAGTAAAGCTAAAGGATGAGAAGCTCTAGAAACAGACACATTGAAAGGCAATTTATGACTTTTTGCAAATTGACAAGCACAATAGACGTTGTTTTTATGGCATTTATGTGAAATATTACAAGAGGTAAGAATGTGTAAAGAGATTTGCATCCCCTCAAGTGTTGAGGTGAGATTCATTGGAAGGACACGAGATGCTACATCATGGATGTAGAATGCAATGTAAGCAAGCATTGGAGAGTAAGTCTTAAGGTAATGTTTTGCAAGTAAATCTACTTATTACATTAGCATATAATGGAATATAGATTTAAAGTCTCTAACCTAACTCATTGGTTTTTTTTTTTTTTTTTTTTTTTATCTCTACACATTGTGAGAAGGTTTTCTACATAAAAAACTCTTTTTCAATCTTATGTTTGATTGTTTTTTAGGCTTCTCTAATTTAGAATTGAGATAGTTTAATAATTAAATATATTTAATTTAAGGCTTAAAAGGGTTAAACACCTATTCACCCCTAGGTGTCATACTATATCAAATAACTTTCAATGTTGGTGAAGTTTCTTCTTCAAAAGAGCTTTAACACGTGATTGTTCTTCAAGGGAGCTTCCAAAGAGCTCAAGGGGCCTTTTTCTTATCCAATGTTTTAATCTCACTCTCAACCAATGGTAAAAGAATAAACTTAATCATTAAAGATTAAAGCTAACCATGAAAGTATCCAACTCACCTCGACATATGTTTTGGATTTTTTTCAAGAAAGAATGCAAGAGAGATGATTGAGATGCTTCTAAGAGGAGAGTGTGAGGACATATAAAGGACATTTTGTGCAAGTAAAGAATCATTTATTTTCCAAGGAGATATACTTGCTTCTTCACTGAACTGGGAATGGATTTAAATAGCTCCATTGGGAATGTAAATGAATAAATAAAAGAAAAGAAAAATGTGTCCAACAATTTATTGAAACCGTAAAGTGGAAGTAATACAAGACCATAATGGGAAATCCCACATATGTAGTAGTATTTGGGCTTTGTAGTATTGAAACTTTGGTATAAGAAATTTGAAAATACTTCTATATAATTATTTTTTTTAAAAAAGTAGAATAAGTTAGTCCTTTCGACATAATTGAGGCATTAAATTTTAAGCACTCTAAAATTATAATCTTTACAAATAATAAAGAAGTTTTTGTATCGAGACCAACTGAATATGATTTGTATGTTCTTAATTTTCATTTTCTTATCTTTTGTCTTCCTATACCTACAAGCCTATTTAGAGAAAGACCTTTTATCAAAAAATGAGAGCTTAGAGTTATTTCCCTCTGAAAAGAGAGTGGATCAGAAGATCTTTATTGAATATAGGGTTTCTTCTAAAATGAGATGAAGTAAATTAGCAACTCTGAACAATCTAAAGGAAAAGGAATTTGAGTTAAGTTGATGGGGCGTATGACACTTTATTGGGACTTTAAAAGATATTTTCTCTTTCACGCTATCCTTTGAAATTGAGTTGTGTCCGCTTTCAACTTAATTTTTTTCTCTCTGTTTTTCTAATGAAAATATATCTTTTGTTGGGGGAAATATTTTGTTGAATATATATATTCAAATGGAAGGTAAACGAAAAAAAAGTGATAAAAAATGGGTGTGATGAAATTTCAAATTATTAATCATCATATGTATTTAACCTAAATCCTAAAAAAGTGAATGAAATTAACTCATTAAATTTGTTAAATACCACTTTTTATAAATAAATTTTGAATCATGTAGCATTCAAAACAAAAATTTTGTAAAAGATATAATTAACGATAACATGAAATTATTAAAATATTTAAAATTAAATAATATAAAGAAACAATAAAATGGTTCATTTATGTTGTTAGAACCTTTGTTTTAAAAACTGGTCGCTCCGATCAGTCGGATGGTCCATCAATGCCCTTTCCAGTCCGATCTAGGGAAATGGACATAGACAACTGACAATCAGACCATCAACCATTCTTCATGGACCGGTCAAGGTCAAAACCTAAATGGGTTTGCCCAAATCCATTCATTCCTAACCTATGTGCTTGTTCCCAAGGTTTGCAAGTATAAATACCCATCTATTGGCCTAAATTCATTCATTTCAAGCCCATTTGCTTGTTCTCAAGGTCTACAGGTATAAATACCCTATAAGTGGTTTATAGATTTCCGATGTGGGATGAGTTTTGATAATAATGAAAGGAGCTTTGCATGGTAGGGAATTGAACCTAGGACTTATTTTTAACAAAATGATAGCACACCACTATGCTACAAAGCTATTTGATTAATAATTTGATAAATATCTATATCTCTGTTTTTTAATTTCTATCATATAAAACATTTAAACAAATATAAATATTTATATCTACTATTACTTTTATAATAATTATTAATTATAAACATGAAAATAATATAAATTAATCAATATAATAATTTTTAAAATTTTAAAATAACAAAATACATAGATATATAATTAAATTAAATATTATAATTTTCTTTTCATATTTAAATATTATACAGATTCTATTTAATAAAATTTAATATATTAATACATTTATATTTATATTTATCATTTAATTTGACATATTGAACATAAAAAATAAAATATTATTAAAAAAATTTAATAAAATATATTTTAATTTATTATAATTTTATTAAAATATAAATTATATATTTATAATGTCATTGATTCGATCGCGGTTTGACCATTGGTTCAACTAGTGAATCGTGAACTAGTAACTTTTTCGGTTCAATATTCGGTCCGATTTTGAAAACATTAGTTAAAACTTTTTTATTTATAGAAAATGCTAATTATGCTTTAAAGTTGTAGGATGTTAAAAGCCCAAATACATACCTACATATTTTCTTATTTATCTCCTAGTATCTTTACCAAGTGATAGATATATTGGTGGCCAAGCATTGTCATCATCATTATTTATCTCCTAA
This sequence comes from Vitis vinifera, assembly GCF_030704535.1. Lineage (NCBI taxonomy): Eukaryota > Viridiplantae > Streptophyta > Magnoliopsida > Vitales > Vitaceae > Vitis > Vitis vinifera. Next base: position 17,289,189 of record NC_081806.1, read on the forward strand.
CATCTTTATGAAGTGATTGGTGTAGGAAGAGTGTAAATAATTTTTATTTTTACTTTATTTTATTCAATTAGTTTTATATTTTCTGGGAAGATTCCTATTGGGAATTATTTTTATTTTATTTTATTCTATTAGTCTTATATTTTTGGGAAGAGTCCTATTGGGATTGTGCTAGTGGAGTCCCATTCCTTTTATAAGTAGAATCCCCTTCCACTTTGAGTCATGTTTTGATTACAAGTAGATTCCCATTAGGACTGTGTTAGTGGCCTATAAAAGCAGGTCACCTTTCACTCTCTATATACCAATACCAATTTTTCAAAGAATTTTTCATAGAGTTTTTCAAAGAGTCTTTTCATACATCTATCTAGATGATTTTTTTCAAAAACCCGAGTTGTATACATCTCGCTTACAGAGTGCACCCAAGGCGAGATCTGGGTGTTGAATCCCGGAGATAGACCATTGGTACCTTAGTGTACCGAATTTGTCTTCGAGGAGGGTGGATCTATTTCAAGGATAGTGTTTGTCATGCCTCAGTCAATAAGTTTTTCTTATTAATTATGTTCTTTGTTTGTGTCTTTTGGGCTAGTCATTTGTTTCCATACCCTTAATCCAACAATCTTGAAATATATCCAAATGTAAGCTTCTCTAGTTCACACCTGTCCTGACACCTCTAAAATTGATCCCTTCAATGGCATATTCTTTAAGAGATGGCAACAAAAGGTTTTATCTGCAATTGATGTAGTGAACTTGGAACACATTTTGATTGACCCAATACCAGAAGATGGTTATCATTTGTTACCAACCTGGGAATCCGGAAATAAACAAGTTAGCATGCTATTCTAAGTACCCTTTCTAATGAACTTTTTGATATTTATTGTCAATTTAAAGTTGCAAAAGAAATTTGGGATGCAATAAATAAAAAATATAGTTTGAAAAATGCAGGAACTCAGAAATATGCCATAGGGAATTTTAAAATTTTCCAAATGACTGAGGATAGAGATGTATCATCTCAAATCCATGACTACCACTTGTTGATTAATGACTTAGCTATTGAAGACATTAAATTACCCGAACCTTTTGTAGCTGGTTATTTAGTAGAGACTTTTCTAGAGTCTTGGAAAAACTATAAAAATAACATGAAACATAAAAGGAAACAAATGTCTCTAGAGGATGTCATAATCCATATTAAGATTGAGGAACAAAACCGAAATAGGGACAATGCTGAGAAAGTTAAGGAATTGTCTTCTAAGGCTAATGTAGTAGAAGAAAAACCTAAACCCAAAAACAATAGGTTCAGGAAACAAAACTCTAGGAACATCCCATGCATCAAACAAGATCCAAAACCCAACTATTAAAAAAAAAAGAAAAAAGAGTAAGGATCTTGTTTGACTTTAATAAAATAGTTTTAACCAAGAATGATGCATTTGTGGGGAAGGGCTATTGTAATAAGGGTTTATTTATGTTGAATGTTTCTAATATTATCAATAATAATGCATCTTCTTCTTTTTCTGCTTACGTAGTTGATTCTTGTGATATTTGGCATGGTAGACTAGGACATGTGAACTTTTCATATCTGAAGAAAATGGTTGAATTGAGTTTAATCCCTAAATTGTCCTTAGAAAACCATGGAAAATGTGAATCTTGTGTAGAATCTAAAACCACAAAGAAATCTTGTAAATCAGTTAAAAGAGAATCAGATCTACTAAGTTTAATACACAGTGACTTAGAAAACCTAAAAAATACAATGACTAGAGGTGGTAAACAATTCTACATAACTTTCATAGATGACTACTCAAGGTATACAAGGGTATATTTTTTGAGAAACAAAGATGAAGCAAGATATGCTTTCATCAAGTACAAAAATGAAGTGGAAAATCAACTAAGTAAGAAAATTAAAAGACTTAGAACTGATAGGGGAAGAGAGTATGAGTCCAACCCCTTTAATTCTTTTTGTGAAGATCATGAGATCATTCACAAAACTACTCCTTCTTATTCCCTTGAGTCTAATGGAGTAGCAAAAAGGAAAAATAGGACCTTAAAAGAAATGATGAATGCAATGTTGGTAAGTTCAGGAGCACCCTTGAATTTGGGGGGGGGGGGGGGGGGGGGGGAAGCTATCCTATCTGCATGTCATATTCAATATAGAATACCTTATAAGAAAACTGGAAAAACTCCTTATGAGTTGTGGAAGGGTTATGTACCTAATATAGCATACCTGAAAGTGTGGGGGTGTTTAGCTAAAGTTCTTTTCCCTAAACCTAAAAAATGAAAACTAGGTCCTAAAACCTTTGATGCAATGTTCATTGGCTATGTTGAGAATAGTGCGACATATAGGTTTCTTGTTACTAAGTCAGAAAACAGTCTTGTAGATGTCAATACTATAATGGAAACAAGGAGTGCAGATTTCTTTGAAAACATCTTTCCTATGAAACTAAATGGTGAACAACAAGTTTAGAAAACAAGTAGAGACAAGTCTATTGAACTTTCTGAATTTGAACCTAGAAGGAGTCAAAGTGATAGGAAAGAAACAAACCTTGGAGATGGTTTCTACACCTTCCTAATAGATGAGGACCTTGATCCTATAAAGAAGCTACAACTTTTCCTGATGCACCATTCTGGAATGAGGCCATTAATAATGAAATCGAATCAATCATGTATAACCATACATGGGAGTTAGTAGATTTACCTCCTGGTGCAAAGACTGTTGGCTGTAAGTGGATCTTTAAAAGAAAGTTAAAACATGATGGGTCCATAGAGAAGTATAGAGCTCATTTAGTTGCCAAAGGCTTTAAACAAAGGAAGGATGTAGATTACTTTGACAACTTTGCCCCTGTGACTAGAATAACATCAAGTAGAGTATTGATCGCTTTAGCTTCCATTCATAATTTGGTTATACACCAAATGGATGTCAAGACTATATTCTTGAATGGGGATTTGGAAGAGGAAATTTATATGGAACAACCTGAGGGTCGTGTAGTTCCAAGGAAGAAGAAAAAGGTGTGTAAGTTGGTTAAATCACTATATGGGTTAAAACAAGCTCCCAAACAGTGGCGCAACAAGTTTGATCATGTGTTAGTAACTAATGGATATTCCATTAATGATGTTGATAAGTGTATCTATAGTAAGTATGAGGATAACACATGTGTAGTCATCTACCTTTATGTTGATGACATGTTGATCTTTGGAACTAGCTTAGAGGTGGTGTGTGAGACCAAGAAATTCCTAGGTCCTATGTTTGATATGAAAGACCTAGAAAAGGCAAAGGTGATTCTAGGAATTAAAATAACTAGACCACCTAATGAGCTTAAACTTTCTCAAGAGCACTATGTTGAAAAAATCCTAAGGAAGTTTGAACACTTTTATTGTAAACTAGTGTCAACTCCTTATGATCCCATCTCACTGCTGAAGAAAAATAGAGAACATAGTGTTGCCAAATAGAACATGCTCAGATCATAGGGAGCCTAATGTACTTTATGAACTATACCAGACCTGACATTGCTTATGCAGTAGGTAGATTGAGTCGATACACCCAAAGTCCTAATCAGGACCATTGGACTTTTGTTCGTAGAGTCCTTAAGTATTTGAGAGGCACTATTAACTATGGTTTGTGCTTTGTGGATTTCCAAGTGTCCTTGAAGGATTTAGTGATGCAAATTGGATCTCAGATTCAGATGTGATGAAATCCACTAATGGATATGTTTTCATCTTTGGTGGAAGTATAGTTTCTTGGAAGTCTACCAATCAAACTTGCATTACTCGGTGTACTATGGAGGCTAAGTTTATTGTCTTAGAAAATGCAAGTTTTGAGGCTGAGTGGCTTAGAAACCTCTTAGCATATATCCCTTTATGGACAAGACCAACCCTATCTGTGTCTATGCGTTGTGATAGCCAAGCTACAATTGCTAAGGCTAAGAGTAAAAATATTTAATGGGAATAATAGGCATATACGGCTAAGGCACAATATTGTGCGGTAGCTTCTTGAAACAGAGGTTATATCCCTAGAATTTGTGAGGTCAGAGTTGAATTTGGTTGATCCTTTTACCAAACCACTAAATAAGAAACTAGTAGAAGAAACATCAAGGGGGATGAGGCTTATGCCTATTACAGAATTCAAGAGTGGTGGTAACCCAACCTATTAGAATGGAAATTCCATGAAGTAGGTTCATATGGGTAATAACAAATCACTTGTTGACTTGAGGTGCTATATCAACTCTAATTGTATGAGAGTCTATCCATATGGTGTAGATAGATTGTATTCTATATTGATTAAGGTTGAGTGTTTACTCTTAATGAATACCATATTCCTTATGGATGGTATGTTTAAATGCATAACATACTTGATGGATTCACCTATATGAGAGTGGAGGTGGGGCCCCTTCCTATGAGAACTTAGGTAGTTTCTCTAAAACTCTCATGAATATCCAGGTAGGGCGCATGGCCTATTTGTGCCAACCTGTTTTGTACAACTCGTAGTGTAGTTGAGAAAACCAATGTAGATAAAAGTCCATTGAGTTACATCAAGAAACATTGGTTCATAGAAATTTATTTTCACCCTATTTTGTGATTCAATACTTATTTGTCCTAAGACTAGTTCATAGCCTTTGGGCACCAGTACTGATGCATTGGATTATTTTTTCCTCAAATAAATAAATAATCACGTTTACACTTTGTGGGGGATTGTAGGAAAAGTGTAAATAATTTTTATTTTTATTTTATTTTATTTTATTAGTCTTATATTTTTGGGAAAAGTCCTATTGGGATTGTACTAGTGGAGTCCCATTCCTTTTATAAGTAGAATCCCCTTCCACTCTGAGTCATGTTCTGATTACAAGTAGATTCTCATTGGGACTGTGTTAGTGTCCTATAAAAGCAGGTCACCCCTCACTCTTTATATATCAATACCATTTTTCCAGAGAATTTTTTAGAGAGTTTTTCAAATATTCTTTTCATACATCTATCTAGAAGAATTTTTTCAAAACCCCGAGTTGTACACATCTCGCATACAGAGTGCACCCAAGGCAAGATCTCGGTGTTGAATCCTAGAGGTAGACCACTGGTACCCTAGTGCACCGAATTCGTCTTTGAGGAGGGTGGATCTATTTTAAGGACAGTGTTTGTCACGCCTCAGCCGATAAGTTTTTCTTCTTATTAATTATGTTCTTTGTTTGTCTTTGGGGCTAGTAATTTGTTTCCATACCCTTAATCCAACAATAGGTATATGGGTGGCCCAATCATCATCATCATTATCATCATCTTTAAGAAGTGTAAGATAAATTTCCACAATATTATAACTATTCAAGCTATACACTACAATCTAACATATTACATTAAAAAAAAAAAAATCATAAGTAGCTAGATTCAAGAGGTAGTGTAAAACATACCATGTTTTAACCAAGTGTAGCTTCCAATTCTTATGTAAAAGTCTATTTATTACAAGAAATTAAAAAAGGAAAAGGATTAAAATCTTAAAAACATGGCAATAATAAAACCTTAGCAAATATCTATTTGAAACTATGTCAAAATTTGCCTCAAATTAACTTTTGAATTAACTTTACTATTATTATTGTTGGTGCATAACCTTTTCGGATGTGATGATCTAGTGACTATCCAAGTCGCTAGCCAATCTTCTAATGTCACCTCCTCTGTTGGTGGATGTCTTGGCTCTCTAGGAAAATGATCCCATTTTTTCCATGTTCTTTTTCCTCCTTTATAGGCTTGAGTTAGATGTTGGAGGTTGCGTGACATACACGATTAGCTTAGTAGGTTTGTGTCAGGCGGCGTGTGGCCAACTAGCCCTAATGCTTCCTATTGATGTGATAAGATGAGGTTTTCCTTTGAGATTTCTTCATCATACACATCTTGTTGTTGCCTTCAGTATTTGTGCTACGTGATCAATTTTGGTGGTGCGACAACTTCTTCCTAGTGACCAATTTTTAATTTTTCTAAGATCGATTGGGGTAGGCTCTCATATCATTGTCTCAGATCATTGTAGGTTTAAATGGAGTTATGATGGCTTCTCAACCTCAAGATAATATTCAACTGATATAACATCAGGGTACCCCTTCTCGCAAAAATTCGGCACCCTCGAGAGGCAGCTTTTGTAGCAATATTCGTCATCCCCAACCTAAACAAGTAGGTAGACCCACAAGTTGGTTGACTTCTATAGTTGGTACCTTTAATGCCCCATTTCTTCGCGACCAAGTAGATTTGGGACGACGTGCGTCGAGAGCTACTTGGGTTTGAAACCTCTGTGTTGCGGTCCTAGGAAGATGGTAGGTCATACATGCATCACCTTGAGGAGTGGCAACACTAGGGGATTTTCACAAGACGGCACAACGTGCACAACCATTTTTTGATTTTTCTTTGGGAATTTTGCTTTGTTTAGGAACTTTGCTAAAATGGGCACTTAACCTTGATGAACATTTTTCCTAGATGGACACTCAGCCTTGGTGGGCATTTCGCCTAGATGGGCGCTTGGCCTTGATGGACATTTTGCCTGGATAGGCACTTGGCCTTGATAGGTATTTGCCTAGATGGGCATGTCACCTTGTTGGGCACTTGGCCTTGATAGACATATCATCTAGATGGGTGTTTTGCCTTGATGGGCACTTGGCTCTGATGAGCATTTTGCCTAGATGGGTATTTTGCCTTCTTTGATATTTCGTAGGTTGGAACTCTATAGGTTGTAGGGTTGTGTTTTGGGTTCTATTTTCCAGGCACACATGTGTAGGGGTAGGGAAATGCTGCCTTTCCGCCTGGTTTTAGCTCCAGATGTGCTTATTGCCATGCCACAATTTTTTTCTCGGGACTTGAGTATGCTTGTAAGTATTGTTTTGCTTCTTCTTGTTGTGTTTAAGGGTAAGTTGAGTTTTTTTTCGTACTCTTACATTTTCTCTCCATCTTTCTTTGTCTTTATTCTGTTGTGCAGATGAAGTGTTGCATCAAGGATTTTAGTAGGTGAAAGGGTGAGTTTCACTACCACATTGCTGAAACTGACTAACTGAGGCAAGTCGGGTACTTCTTTTGCACCTAAGGCTTTTGGTCGAGTGCTTCTTGGAACCTAAGGCTATGGTCGGGTGCTGTTTAGCACCTAAGGCTTTTTGGTTGAGTGCTTCTTTGGCACTTAAGACTTTGTTGGGTACTATGCTTGGTTGGGTACTACTTGGGCACCCTAGGCTTTGTTGGGCACTAGGCCCAGTTGGATGCCACTTGGGCACCTTAGGCTTTATTGGGCTTTAAGCCTGGTTGGGTGCTACTTGGGCACCTTAGGCTTTGTTGGGCACTAGGCCTAGCCAGGTGCTACTTGGGCACCCTAGGCTTTATTGGGCTCTAAGGTTGGTCGGGTGCTACTTGGGCACCTTAGGCTTTGTTGTGCTCTAGGCCCAGCTAGGTGCCACTTTAGCACCTTAGGCTTTATTGGGCTCTAAGCCTGGTCAAGTGCTACTTGGGCACCTTAGGCTTTATTGGGCAGCCTAGGCTTTATTGGGCTCTAAGCTTGGTCGGGTGCTATTGGGCACCTTAGGCTTTATTGGGCTTTGAACTTGGCCAGGTGCTACTTGGGCACCTTAGGCTTTGTTGGGCTCTAGGCCTGGCTGGGTGCTACTTGGGCACCCTAGGCTTTATTAGGCTTTAGCCTTGGCTGGGTGCTACTTGGGCACCTTTGACTTTGTTATGCTCTGGCCCTAGTCGGGTGCTACTTGGGCACTTTAGGCTTTGTTAAGCTCTAGGCCTGGTCGGGTGCTATTTAGACACCTTAGGCTTTTTGGGTCTAATGCTTCTTCATACCTAAAGTTTTTTTTTTTTTTTTTTTTTTTTTTTTTTTTTTTTTTTTTTTTTTTTGCGATCGTGCGATGCGTAACATATTTGATTTGAAAATACAATAGTTGACGATATTGCTTCCCCATTTGGGGATCTTTGCTTTTAGATGGATTAGGCCATTTGGTAAGACTGGGAAGTTCTTCTTTGGTAGTGTCACCAGCGCCTCTTTGTCCACTGATAGCGTTTGGGCAGTTGCATCGAGTCAGGCCACCAAGATCTAGTTCTCCCTTTTGATTCATTTAACAGTTCTTCTTAGTTTGTCCAGCTACCTCGATACTTTGTTAGCTACAATTCAGTTGTTTGTTGTGGCCACTCATAAGTTGTTGGGGTGACACACTCACCATCAATGTAGTTAGCTGCCAATGTAGTCACCATGGTTGGCTTTTGTTTCATTCCCATAGACAATGCCAATTGTTGGTGCACAACCTTTCTGGATGTGATGATTTGGTGACTATCTAGGTTGCTAGCCAATCTTCTATTGTCACCTCCTTTATTGGTGGGTGTCTTGGTTCTCTAGGAAAATGATATATATATTTTTTTCTTGTTCTTCTTCCTCCTTTCTAGGCTAGAGTTAGACGTTGGAGGTTGTGTGGAGTACATGATTAGCTTGGCAGGTTTGTGTTAGGCAGTGTGTGGCCGACTATCCCTGACGCTTCCTGTTGATGTGACAAGATTATGTTTTCCTTAGAGATTTGTTCCTCATACATGTCTTATGGTTGCCTTTGGTATTCATGCCACATGATCCATGTTGGCAGCCTAAAAACTTCTTCCCAGTGACCAATTTTTTAGTTCTTCTAGGATCAATTGGGGTGGGCTCTCAGATCACTGTAGGTTTAAACAAAGTCAGGATGACTTCTCGATCGGGAGACAATATTCAGCCGATACAACATCCGGGTACCCCTTCTCGGCAAAATTCGGCACCCTTAGGAGGCAGCTTTTATAGCGAAATCTGCCACCCTCAACCCGAGTAAGCAGGTAAACCCACAGGTTGGTTGGCTTCTATGGTTTGTACCTCCAATTATAATGGAAGTATAAATTTTAAAAAGATTCAGTGATTGTAGGATTCAATTCTAATGCTCTTATAGTAGCCAAGGGTCCTCGAACTCATGGTAGCACGCAGACATGTCCTCTTCTATCTATGCAAATAGTCATGCAAAATACAAATATTCCCTCATACATTCTTATAGTTTTACATGTATATGAATTTAATTATTTACTAGTGAGTAGAAAGTGAGTTAAGGTCTTCGACAACAAGGTCTCCAAGCAACCATATTTCCCCATTTTAACCTCGCTACTGCCATTGATGCGGTAGTAGAGTATAACTGGCACATATAGATATGTCGGAAGAGCAATCGAGAGCAGATAGCTTCAAATTCTGAATGTGAGGTTCAGTTGGAGACTGGTTTTATTAGCCTTTTAGATATGATTTGAACCTCTATTTTAGACAAGAACTTGGAGCTTCTTAATATATGTAGTACAACTCCTTTGGTCATGTATATATGTGCATATTGCCTTGAATTCATTCAATAATTCAGCCATTGGGATAGACAACATACAATTACTTGGCAACACAATATTAAAACTTTCAGAATATCACAAAATTTGATTGATGTCAAAGACTCATTCTGGACATTTAGGATAGGAGGTTACAATAAAGCCATTAACTGTACACATAAGTTCATTTGCAAGAATTGGGAACCAATTTATAAGGTCAAGTATATTCGCTGTCAACAAGAATGACGCCCTCCGATTTAAGATCTCTACTTAGGAGGAGCCCTGTTTGATCAAGATTCTAGGATCAAGCAACAGAGTCAAAGTCAAATCAAGAGCAACGTTCCAACTTGTCATGAAGACCAAGAGTAGTAATTGCTTCAGAGCAAGCAGTGAAATTATTTGCAATCAGACAATCATCTTCTTCTTCAAGAAATGCTGTAATGAAATTCTTACCAGTTGTGTCTGATTCTTCAAAACACGAAGTTAGCAAACAGATTGTTCATATATAATGTCAGTTGGCATAAATGTAGTGTTCAATCACCAAGCCACAAAGATGATACAACCGAACAGTTGCAGCAGGAAAACTTGGTTGTTTATTCAAAATCAAGTAAATCTCTAGGTCCCTCATACCACGATTGCTCCCAATCTTTAGGTCTTGGCGTAGACAATTCCTTCCTTGTCTATGTGGACAGAACAATGCTTGCTTTTCTAGCTGTTGTCTTTCACCATGGTCTGTAGAAAAAATGTCCAGAAAAACAACTAATGATCAGTAGAAGTGTAAAAGGGAAGAAAGAAAACTACTGATAGATTGGATCAGTCATCTTCTTCATTAGATCATTACAAACAGTTGGCTTCGAAAAATTTGAAGTTAATCAACTTCAATCATGACAGATATTTATTTTTCCTAAAAGAATGTAAATGTATGGTTTCTCTTTGAGTACAGCTCTCTACAGCACAAAAATAAACAAATACTGTGGTCAAAGCTGTCAATCAAAATCCCGCTATCCAGAATGCATGGCAATGGCTGATCCAAATGGCCATGTACTAGTACACTTACTAAGATTTCCTTCAAGAATCATGTACAAGTGACCACCACTGTTCTCAGTGTCCAGAGGCAGTTTCCATACTCATCTCCTTCTCCATGAGGCTCATGTAGTTATTGGAAGGATTCAATAAATAATCTCGAAACCCATGAGCGTTTTTGGCCCAAAGAAATTCAGCATATGACATAATTTTTTGTACATATAAGTTTATGAAATAACCATGATTACTAGATGGGAAAAGTGTGTTTTCATCCGCTGATACGACTATATCAGTAAAATGAGAACCAACTTTTCCTATTTCAAATTAAGTCACATCAAATTAAGCAGACTCTGAAAAATACTGATCTCCATCTCATAGTTTGTGAATGGATCATAGACTGAAAATGAATTATATGTAATCTACTTAATTTACCAAAGGTAATGAAATCTAATTTACAATCAAATTAATTAAGACACTAAGATACTAATCACTACTATACGTACATAAATCATATTACATTTCTGTAACATTACTTTTCTTCAATACTTCCCCTGATCAAGTTACATATCAAGAACTGAAAAAATTGTAAGGCAATCAAATGAAACAAACCAAGAAAACAACAATATTAAAAGAGTTATGAAATATCACCAGATGAGATCCAACAGTAAATTAAGAAACTTTATATAATCTTGCTTACCTTAGGGCCATGTCTGGAGGAGTTCCAATTGTAGGCCTAGGGCCAATGTTGATAGGCAGATGCCCAGATCTTAGACACCCTCAAGATGAACAGTAGCAGCTACTCTAGGCGCTCCTACTGCACAGGCAAAAAACAAGTTAGTCAATGTTTCTTGGCTATTGGCTTTGGCTTGGACCTTGGTGGTTGTCAATTTTAGATAAATATGTTAATAATCCAATGAATATATTCCAAGATTGATGATATATATGCAATATATCAATTTGGAAATGTCGATATAAACATTTAAGGAATTTAAATTAGTCAATTTTCAACAATCTAGCACTCAAAAGTGTACAAAATGATTATAACTTGAAAGTTTGAATATAAACTGAGGTACAATATTCCTAGAGGCTCAAGTCTCCCTAGAAGAAGGCATCACATCACATATTTATGTGGCCTTATGTTTGAGGTAAGCACCTTATCTATTGGCGAGTTCATCAATAATAAGCTTTTTGCAAGAAATTGGAGACCTAAAATTACTCTAATACTCCTTTTCTTGAATATTAAATTTTCTTAAAAGTGTTATCGATTATCAAACATTTTTTTCAATGGTGGAAACTAGTTTGCTACCAAAGTGAAGGTCAAAGTCCTAATTATCATTTCGCTAAACAATGTAATATATTATTATACAATTATTGCTTTTAAAAGAAAATTTACAAGCCAACCAGCAAAATTTATGATTATACCTTTTTCCGACTTCACTCACGCCATTGAGCTTTATAATTTGATGAAACAAGCCTAAATCAAAATTATACAAAAAAAAAAAAAAAAGAATCGGAGAAAACAAACTTGTAAGCACTAAATTTTGTACTTGAAAAGAGGAAATAGGATGCCAATTGTAGGTTTAATTTAAAGAAACCTTAAAAATATTTTTAAAATTATAGGAAAACCCCTGTACCTTAGAAAGATTGGGGCGAACAGTCTACCTTTTGGCGATGTTCACATCTTGAGAGGAATGACTTCTTTCTTAGTAGATCTGATGATGGTGTTGATCTTTGGGAAGAGATGATTAGAAGGCTGCGTTGAATTTTAGTGAGTGAGAGAGAAAAGAACACCCAAAACCCTAAAGCAAAAAAGGAATTAATAACTTAAATAGATTCCATTTTTTCCTTATGACGTGTCTACCTTAGTAAGGTTTTTATGGCAGTGATACCATTTGGATAATTAAGTCATTGATTTTGATGGATCTTTTCCATTTGAATTTTTAATATATAAACTTAATCTTTTTACTTGGGGTAATATATTTGGTATTTTATTATTTACTTTTTAATAATATGCTTTTAGTAGATTGTTTAACTATGTCCTAGTGTAATAAGTAGTCTTGCATTACATTATCTACTATGGAGTAGGAGTGTGTTGCTTGTTCAAGGGATGTATGGGAAGTTGTTTATTTGATGATATACTTTAACACTTAGAGTCACGACTTGAGCTAATAAGTTTATCAAGATCTAAGCATTGATGGTGTTGCTACTCTATTGTATAGCAAGGATCCAATTAGTCACATTGTAGGACAAAACACTTATAGACAATTGATTCTACTACATTCAAGATATTGTTGCTTAAGGGGAGGTAGAGTCAAAACAAGTAGACAATTGATACAACTACACACACAACATAGAGACAAAACACATGAATAATACTATGGTTGAATAAATTAATTGGATGACATCAAGCTAACATTGATCTAGTATAATTATTTTGGAGCCTAAATGAGGAGTATGATGATGAGATGATAATTATTTTGTCATCAACATAGTGAACAACATAAATTAAAATCTTGAAATGTCACCTTAGCCAACCTAGTAGAAATGATTCATCAAAATATTTGAATGTGAGATCTTAAATTGGTGTTTGACCAATAAATATGGTAATAAACATATATTAAGTATATATGAAGTGACCAAGCTAAGATTTGTATCATGTTATTGTAGGGAATCCCGAATCTCTTTGTTCCTTATCCTATGATTAGGCTAGGTACATGCGATTCTTTCTAAGTTTTTCTAAATCGTATGAACAATGGAAAAATCGTGTTTTAAAATAATAACAAGATTTAGAATTTGCATTAGAAAACATTACATTACATTTGGATGTTCCCAAATCTAATTCACGTAGTAAAGGAGAAGATCGAAGTTGTCAGAGGTCTTGAACACCCAAGATCTTCCACCAGATGACTTTTCCTTGATTTTAGATCTTAATTGGTGAGAAGGAAGGAAGACTAAAAAGGCTATGGTTCTCTCTCTCTTTGAATAGTGAAAGATGGCTCACTTCAAAAAAGTAATAAAAACCTTATCATTTAAGGGGTATTTATAGGGTTCCCTAATTGGGTGTAAGTGACTTAAGCGTACTAAAGGCTTGAATCATTTAATTTAGCTCAAAATGAGTCTTAATTGATTAATTAACCTAACATAGTTATCTAATTAATTAATTAGCTAAATCTGGAGACTTTGTTCACTTACCCCTATGCAACCTTGCATAATTACCAAAACACCCTTATACGCAAAAGTGAACTAAGAGTTGTGTCATCAAGGTATATGAGCTTAGGTGGAGACCATTGAGACCTATAGGACAGTACTAGCTATCCCAAAATCTAATTTTGAAGTTGATTTAACATTCCACTATAGAGAATCAATTGCACTATAATACCTTATGTAAATAACAATGAGATGCTAAGTGGTCGAGCCCATGACTTATTATCCATTGCATTCAGTCTCCCTATGAACTGGTGTTTGTAGTCTAATAAGGTGAAAACTATCAACCTTTCAAGACTACTTCTACTATCTTTGAATTACAAATCCTCTTATTATGTATTTAATTGATATATCTTAACTCTCCAAGAGTCTATGTTAAGTTCCATTTAAGAAACTACTATGACCATAGTTTACATGAACATACCTCCTTAAGATCACTTAAGGGGACACTCTGTCTCAATCCTATTAGATTTCATGGTACTTCTATTACAAATACTCATTGTTACAGACTTGCATCAATAGTGAACCAATCCATAAGGAACATATGATTAGCTTACGATTTCATTAGTAGGTCAAAGTCACTACTAACTTTAACACAAAATCTATATTCTCTCAAGGTTAAGAGATAAAACAATGAAGCAACTTGGTGAAATCATGACTATTTGATACCTTTATGTCATGATTCACCATAAGTCTTGTCTAATGTGTAACCATACACACTAGTATACTCACCATGGAAAACCCATCCTTATAACCAAGACCACCCATTCCTCTAATTATGAAGTAGCGTACTATAACCTCTAAAGGGTTACCTAAGCCTATGAATTGGTTGTGAACAAGTCATCTACTTACAATGAATCCATTACTTAAATTTTTTTTGCAACTCCTAATGCACTCAAGTCATGTACAATACAAGATATGTATATCAAAATGCTTACAAGGTATAATGTATAGGATTGGGATAAACAAAAGTGAACTAAAAGTTAATTAATAAATAATAAAATTTTAAATTTATTACATCATGTCATGCTTTTATGAAATCTTTAAAATAATAAGAGCGCCCTTTCATAATCATGAATTAAACTTTAGTTTCAACTTCTATCAAAGGCTAAATGAGAAAAGCTATCATAGAGGAGGCCTCAGCCAATGGGTAAGATGCACTATTATACCAAACAATAAGTGAAAAATACAATTTTATTAATACTTGAGACAAAAAAAAAAAGAAAAAAAGAAATAAAAGGATGATTTTACACTCAAACCAAGCATTTATTTATAATGAAGTGCAGTCTCCAAACGCACATGTGGACTTATTGGAAAATCATACAAATTATTGAAGGACGACCTTAGCTAGGCTAACAGTCTCCTAAATAGGCCATCTTTTATATATCTTTGCATTCATCCATCTCCTCATTGTCTTTGATTTTAGATGGTGAGGATGTGAAAGTAACAGGAAGCAGTGGACGATTGTTCACAGTGAGGCTTAGCACATCAGCTCTCGAATAATGTCCTACCACATCGAACTGGAACTTTGCTTTAGGAATCTCTCCACGAACATCTACATATCAAGTGATCATAAAAATATTTCATCAGTCCATGATAAATATCATAGAATATCAAGCCTTCGATAAAACTAAGTTTGCAGTCCTCTTAAACCTAAAGAATCGACTCATTTGCCTTATCTGCATACTGAAATATTTGGATATATAATTGGAGAACTTAGGGCCATACCAAGATCAGCTGTGAAGAGGCCTTCTCCTTCATAATTCGGTCCTGCTAGAATTTCGCCATGGGGCGAAATGATGACACTACCTCCAGCCCAAACAATAGAATCTGGAGTGACATCTTCTTCTGTAGGACTGTAAAGATACTCAGGTGGAGGTGGGTAATCTTTCCTCCGACAGAACTGGATGGGTGAAAGAACATAGCATCCACCCTCAATAGCGACGTGTCTCATTGTAGCTACCCATGTATCCCCGGAATCGGCAGTAGGAGCACAATATATCTCAATACCTATATAGATGTACATTCGTATTTTGTGATCAATCAATCCCATATCAAAGCCATAATGTATTTCAAGCCAAATCATATTAGTTAGTGAAGAAAAAGAAATGGTAAAAGACATACCTTTGCCATACATTGCTGTCCTGAAAAGTGGCATTCTATTTTCCCAACAAATGACCGAACCAAGTTTTCCATATGGAGTGTCATAAACTGGAGTTGTAGAGCAATCTCCGAAACCCCAGAAGAGCCGCTCCCAATATGTTGGCATGAGTTTCCTATGTTTTCCAAGGTAATTACCTTCAGGATCAAAGAAGAGAACTGTGCAATACAATGTGTATCCATCTCTCTCAACAACACCTGTCACTAAGTAGACTTTGTATTTCGCAGCCATTGATGCCAATCTATCCACTTCAGGTCCTGAAAATACATTAATATGAGATCAAAGATGAAACATGTAAGCTGATGGTTCATCACAAAGCATAAGTATAATTTTTTTCTTGGTTCATTCATCAAACGTGTCTTGTTTCAATAACTAATTAAGTGGTTCAGTTCTTTAGCTATTTAAGGGAGAAAGAGAGAGATAACTGACCCGGCACATTAATGGCAGAAGCATGGTACTTGCGGAAACTTTCTTTCCCTCTTGGCGACTGGTCGGCGAAGTTGTATCCCCGGGGATACCCACCGATAAATGCTTCAGGAAACACAACCAGTTGGGATCCTAGTGCAGCTGCTTCTTTCAAAAACCTCTCAGCCTTATCTGCTCTCAAAATCACATTGCAAGAATTAATAATCCACGACTTAGAAAGTAAATTAATTGGTTGAATGGAGAGAATGAAAATTAACTTTAAGAGATCCCGAATGACTTTTTGGTTGCTGAGAAAACTCAAGGAAAAACAGACCTAGATGAAACTTGAAACTCTCATATTTTCAGCTGTTTTGTAACTAAGAAAAGAGAAACCACCTCAACCCAACTCATCAAAATAATTGTAAAAGCAGTAATTCCTTGATTGGCAGCTGAAAATATGATCAGGGTTCAATCATCCTTTTCTTTTTTTCAGTCTCTGAGAAACCAATTAGATCACATATTCCATTACACAAGTTGCACAATTGAAATTAATGGTACGTTACCTAGAGTGGCAGGAGTATCATAAAAGATACTAGAAGCTTGAACAACGGTGGCTCTGACAGTTGAAGACATTGCAGAAATCGTATGCTTTTTCGTTTCCCTTTTGTTTGAGGATGCCTTACACAAAGTTCAGTATATATATTGCCCATGAACATGAGGTTCCTCTGCCATTACTTGAACGAGACGAAGAGGCTGTGAAAAGTCTGCCTTGGTTTTCTATATTCATTATGAGCTTTTCTCCTCATCACAAATTTTTAAGTTATCCGCAGACATTGTGGACCAGCGACATGACTTGTACAAATTGAAAATGACTGTCATCTGTGAAAAGTAATTTAAGATAAAATTCAATTCATGGTTTGATAGTTTTAGACAAACAAAACAAGTCTTTTTTGCCTTAGAAAAAGGCCTCAACCAATTAACACACATACCCAAATTATTAGGCTTTTATTTTCATTTCTTTTATATATATAATGCACAAAGATAAATTGTCTTTAGTGTTAAAGCTGAGGCCTTTTATGACCTCAGCCATAAAAGAAAAAAAGAATAGTCATTAAAAGCACAAGATATTTGTCATTTTTTTTTACAAAAACGACTGAGTCGTACATAGTGTTATAGTTTTAGACGCCCAAAAGAAGTCTTTTTGTGCCTTGTAAGAAAACCTCAGCCAATTCAAGATGATCATCTTTGAACGAAAAGAGGGAGCCGCCCACATGCATGGATTCCATCCATGACGTGTACTATATATCTATAAAACCCAGCATATAGCTAAAAACTGGGTCTGACCTTATGTATTGGTCCCTACCAAAAATTAATGAGTGATTCCGTCACCCCAGAATGAAAGGGGTGATCTCATAGTTCTTGGTCTGTGAAGATGCGTTGTTAGGTGCTCCATTTTATTTTCCCATTGAGGCAGAACCTAAACGTTACTAACATGTTTACTTTCATTGTGGGTAATGTGTTTGGGTTCAAAGGCAGCTATGGTAGAAAAATAAAAAGGAAGAACTATGCTTACCCTCACGTTGATTCAAGCAAATATATTTTTTAGGAATTCTAATTTTCATATTTCACCCCAAACACATAATAAATAAATTTATTCTTCAAATATGTATTTTAATAACAACCAAAATGAGAATTCTATAGTTATCCCTTTTAAAATCTTTAATATGACAAGTCATCATTTGATCTATTTGATAGCTCTCCCACTTTTTTTTTTTCTCCTCTTCATCACTTTCTCCATATAATGTCTTTGATATCCTTTCCATATCATGTCTTTGATATCCTAACTTTGACATTTTTTTATTTATATACGCTGAAGTGAATACACTTTCATATTTCTTTTCATTCTTTTAATATTTTCATATTTATTAACTTAGTCATTTTTTTGAAACATTAACATAAAATTATAATATATGATCAATAACTAATGAGAACAAATTAAACATAAATATAAGTATGGAATGGAGAGAAAATAAAATTTTATCCTACAAATAATACATAAATAGTTTAAAATATTAATTATAGTAATATATTTGATACTTTAGGGTTTAGATTAAAAAATTATGTTTTATTTTTTAGAGGCTAGGATATAGGATTTCCATTAACCAAAGATTTTTTGTATGAATCCTAAATAAAATGTGTATTTATTTTGCAAATTCTTATCATATATAAATAAAATAAAATAAATATATTTTTATCATATTATTTTTAATTTTTATTATTTTGTGTCAAAATCATAGTCAATGATATTGGTTTTTGTTATGATATTAGCTCTTAAAAGGATGTTATGATGTAATAAATATGAAGTTTATTATTTATTTAATGGTATTTTGATTTCACTTTTATTAATCTTTATTTCATTCATTTTACCTTATGAGTATTCTAGCCTGACATTTCTTGCACTATACATAACTTGGGTGCATTAAAAATTGCATGAAAGATCCAAGTTATAGGTTCCTTGCAAGTGAATGATTTGTTCACAACTGCTTTGTGAACTTAAGCAATCCATTTGATGTTGTAGTTCACTATCTCTTCATTAGAGGAATGATTGATCTTGACTATCGAGATAGAGTTCTCATGGTGAGTACACTAGTATGATGAGTTATGATGTAAACTTGTTGGATAGTCATAACTTCACTAAGTTGTTATATTGTATTGTTTTCTCAACCTTGAGAGAATATTGAACTTGTGCCAAAGTTTGTAATTATTTAACCTATGGGTGAGATCATAAAGTGATTATATATTCCTTACGAATTGGGACATAGTAGATAGAAGTCGGTAGTAATAAGTATTTTCAATAGAGACATCATGATATCTCATGGAATTTGAGATAGTGTTGGGTGATAATAAGGACATGTAATCATGAAGTCTATGGTTGCATTAATTCTTTAAATGAAGTTTGATATATGCTTTTGTGAGTTAGAGTATGTTAGTTGATCATATAATAAGAGAATATGTAACTCAAGGATGGTATAGGTAATATTGAAAGGCAAATAACTTTCACCTTATTAGATTATAAACACCAATTCATGGGGAGACTATATGCAATAGATAGCAGGTCATGAAGTTAAGCATTTTGTGTCTTGTTGTAATACACATAGGGCATTGAAATGTAATTGACTTTCTATAGTAAGATGTTGAGCCAACTTTAAAATTGGATTATAAAGGAGCCAATACTATCTTATGGGTCTTAGCAGTCCTCGCTCAAGTTCATTTATCTCAATGACATGGTTTGTGAGGGTTGGATTGACTCATGATTCACTTATGTGCAAAAAGGCATTTTGGCAAGTATGCATGAATGCATAAGAGTTTGTTGGGATAAAACCTTATAAATCATGACATGATGTAATAGATTTAGTTTCATTAATAAATATATTTATTTACTATTCTAGTTCCCTTATATTATCCCATTGGCATTAATTGGTTATCAAAGTATTTGCGTCCATATCACTTGCATTGTACATGACTTAGGTGTATTAGGAGTTGAACAAAAAATCCAAGTCATGGGTTCTTTGCAAGGTGATAAGTAGTTTATAGTGGGTTCATGGATTTAAGCAATTTAGTAGAGACTATAGTGTACTACCTCCTAATTGGAAAGATGACTTGTCTTAGTCACCGAGATGACTTTCCCATGATGAGTGAAACAATGTGTATGGTTACACATTGGACATGACCTATGATGAATTATGACATTAATTGTTGGGTAGTCATGATTTACCATGATACTATATTGTATAAACTCTCAACCTTGAGAGGATATTGAGTTTGTGCTGAAATCAATAGGAAACTTTGATCTATGGGTGAGATCCTTGTGTGGTCATGTATTCCTTACAAATTGGGTCACGGTTGATGAAGATTGGTGGCAACAAGTATTCTTAATAGAGATACCATAATATCTTATGAGATTAAGACAACGTGTCTCTTGGGTGATCCTAAAGACATGTGATTAAGATGACTACAACCATAACAATCCCTTAGTAGAATTTGACATATGCTCTTTGTAAGCTAGAATATGTCAATTGATCACTTAATAGGAGGATTTGTAACTCAAGGATTGGAGAGATAATTTTGAAAGGTTGGCATCATTACCTTGTTATATTACAAACACCGGTTCATGGGGAGTCTACATGCAGTGGATAGTAGGTCATAGACCTAAACTTTGCCTTGTTGTAATTATATAGCATATTAGAGTGTAGTTGACTCTCTTTAGTAGGGTGTTAAGTTAACCTTAGAATTGGATTCAAAGTGAGATAGTATTTTCCTATAGGTTCCAATGGTCCCTGCTCAATCTGGTGTCACATTTGTTTGAGGGATTTTAGGTTTGTAGTTAACAAGTGTGCATAAGGGGGAATTTAATAAAAATACAAGGTTGGACTAGATCTTGTGAATAGACTTTCTAGATTGGCATAATTTATTAATTGGATTCTAATAGGGCTAATTAATTAATTAGGACCTAAGTGAGCTAAACCAGGTAACCTAAGCCCAATTTGGGCTCAAGTCACTAAAGTTCACAAGGAAGCTTATAAATAACTATTTAAAGCCCATTGGGTTTTATGAGTAACTTAAGCTTGCCTTGGGTTTGGGTAACTTATTATAACCTAAAAAGGTTCTTAATTGAGGGCTTAGATTAATCAATTAACTTAGTCTAAAAGTACAATTCACCAAATTTATTGGAAACTTTGAATTACTCCATTTCATGACCCAGGATCATATAGGGTGCATGCAACTATCCTTACGCTTCTCTAGATCTAATGCAATGGAAAAATATGGATATAAAATCCATAAAATGTACTAGATTTATAGATTAGAACTCATACCTATGATTTGAATGTTTCTAAATTAAATCCAATCCCTAAAAGACATCAAAGATGTTTTAAAAGTCATTTATTGAACAATTTTCCACCCAATCTCTCCTTTCACAGATAGACCCTAGCATAAAAGAAGGGTAGGCTTATGTCCCTTCTTTTTTAAGGTAGCTAGGGTTTGCTCATTCTTTTAGGGCATCAAACTCTTAGACTTTTACTTTTTCCATTCTCTCCCACGTGTCTAGAGAGAATCTAGTCCCCACTCTTCTAAATATCTAACATTTGAGTTCGTAGCTTTAATGATGAGCCATCAAATAGAAAACCAATAGGTTTGCAAGATTTTCGATGACCCCTACACATTTGATAACCTCCTTGACTGCAAAAATTTGATTTGGGAATATCTAGATCTTGGTAAATACTTCTAATCTATAGATTTAGATCTAATTTCTATTTTAAAGGTGATTTTTTTTTCATTGCTAGGGTCTAGATAAGCCTAGGAAAGTTTGCATGCACTTAACGAGATCTAGGGATAGGGAACTTAGTGATCTATGCTTTCTTGTAGTTGTAGCTTTTTGCTTTTAATTTTAACTTGAGTGTACTTTTGGCTTTTTCTTGCTTAAGCTTTTAATTTTTTTTGAATGATGTACAATGCATTTATTTTTTTAGAGGAATGTATTTATTTTTCTTAATGATGTACTTTCTTTTTTGAAGGATATACTTAATTTTATAACAAATGTATTTAATTTTTTCTAAAGAATGCACTTATTTTTCTAAGGGATCTAGTTGTATGGCATAAGATGTCCTCTCAAGCAGAGGTGGAGGTACTATAGATTTTGTAATAGGCACAATGATTGCTAAGGTGGTATGTGATGGAGGGACTAGTATAAAAGCCTGAAGTAAGGGTGTGTCCAATGATATAAATGGCTCAAGTAAGTAAAGAGAAAATGGTGTGGAAATTCAAGTAGGGAAGAAAGGGTTGGTATGGATTCATCGGGGGAAGGAAATGTAGGTTCCATGATACAGATACCTAAAGTAAGGGAATAGTAGATAATGTGTAAGCCCTAAGTGGGGGTTGTTGATGCTAGGTCAACTGAAGATGGAATCCCTTGGTCGTGGCAGCAAAAAGGTTCTGTCCAAAAGTTGGAGACTGGGCTTTCACCTTCCCTGCACAAAGATGTCTGGACACACTCTCCAAAACCTAAGTCAGACTTTGAAGTGGGCAGGAACCCTTAGAGATAGAGAGAGAGAGAAGATGAGAAAGTCCTTAGTATTGCGTACCTAGGTTCTGGTTCCAAGAGGGTTTTTATAGTGTCTAGGATGGAGTCACTATTGTGCTGAGTTAACATCTTGACTTTTGTCGTCATGATGGCAGCACAGTGGATGGCAGGGTAATCATCACCATTTAAGCGGTTGGCAGGGGTTGCTGTGGGTATGTTATGATGGTTTGCCTGTCACCTCAACCTATTGGAGGTATGAGGCAGTGTGTGATAGTCGTCTGATATGAACGTGGAGACAAGGTAAGATCCCATCCCCCATACTTTTTTTAGAAAAAAATGATTTCCTGCAGCAGAGAGATAGAGTAACCATCCGGAATGCGCTGGCAATTTAAGGGAGCCTAGTACTGCCGGTTGGTAGCATGTATAGTCCAGACTAGGACCTTCGAGTCTGATGATGATCGTCCGGACAACATTGAGATGAACACCACATGGGCCAGTAGTGGTTTGCCACATGGGGGAAGATCTCCACAGGGGTGACAAGGTTGGAATGAAGGTATCATGGAAGAGGAAATATGAGTCTCTGACAGCTTTGACTTATTTCTTAAAATGAAGATATAAATTGTTTTTAACTTTAAGTTACATCATTAAGTTCTTTTAATAAATATACTTTACTTAATAACTAAAATTAAGTTATTAAGTCACTTTAAGTTATTAAGTTAATTTACCAAACGCCTACTAATTTTCAAATTCTAAGTTTAGCTTTGCTTTGTAGTGAATGCATTTAGGATTATCAAAGAGGTCATCAAGGGTTTCAAACATATTCTATTGCTCAACTTCTCAAAGAGGGACTTCAGAAGAGAAGATTCCATAATTCTAGTTTTGTATTCGATTGTATGTATCCTACCACATGGAGACGATTCCTCAGCATGCTGATTTATTATTAAGTGCATGTGAATTACGTACGGAATTCCAATTGATATGAACATAAAATTAATTGAATTATGTGACATTTTTTTTACGCATAATAAAACATATACAGTTGGAAGATATCTCGAGATTCTGATTTTATATCTGGCCCTCAAAATTCTATTTCACTGTCAGGTTGTGGAGCATATCCCTTGGCATGCTGATATGTCAACTATTGAAAAATCTGCAACCATTTTCTATATTCATGAGCTTTTCTCCTGTTCGAATTAGTTTTGAAGTTATCTACAGACATTGATTGTGGACTAACTACATGACTTGTACAAATTGAAAATTACTTCAGTCATGTGTAAAAAATAATAAGAGATAACATTCATTAATTGTGGATAAATTGTCTATATGACTTTAAAGAAAAAAAGGTCATAAAAAAACTGATTGCCTTGTGGATACGCCTACCAGTAGATAGCTGAGAACAAGGTCTAACTCTCAACCTTTTGTACTGCCTCTACAAAGGAACACAAATTTGAGAGATTCAAAGGCAGCTATGGTATAAATACTGTTTCATAAATTACTTTTCAAATTTAATTTGGTAGCAAAAATAAAAAATATAAAAGCTTAAAAAATTTGTTTCATTCCCAAAATTTTTGCAAATAAAATTTTAAATAAATTAAGACCTTGACTCTTTTCACATCTTATTCTCATTTCTATCAAAGCAATGATAGTAATAATATCTTATGTATAAATTTTAAATGATGTAAGATCATTGAATTTTTATTTTCTTTTAACTTCTTGTTATGTAGTTATCAAACATATTTTTTTTTAAGACAAGAAAAAAATTAGACCAAACAAATATATTTGATATTTATAACAATTGAAAACATAATTCGTATCATTTTAAAAAATAATAAAAGCAAAGGTGTATCAAAACAATACCTCATTTGCGTAATTAGTTATCACATTTCCTAAGTACAAAAGTAGGCAAGTAAATTTTTGCTCAAGTTACAATAGTGCTCAAAATCCTTACCCAAGACTTAGATCCTATTTCACTTTTTTTCTTCCTTAGAACAAAAAACAAGAAAATGTGTTTGACAACCGGAAAATAAGGTTGTGGACCCCGCATTTTGCTTGATGCGTTCCCACTCGATGGTGAAACTCGTTTTTTTTATTTATTTGGTGAAAAATCGATTTTTAGAAAAAGACTTGAAGTCGCCACTTATTTTTGTTTTGTTTTTAAAGAGTAAATAAAATAAGAAAGAAAACCCTAAGTGTGACTCCTTATTTTGGAAAAGATGGTCTGTGAAAAACCAAATATGAGCTTGGGGGTCAGGTTACTTATTGGGAAGGTACGGTAAAAACTGTAACACCCTTCTAAGTCCCTAAAAATGGATCTCTACTAATAAAATGAAGCAAGTGTGGAAAATGATTGATCAATTGTGGATACCATACAGTAATCGAGAGTGTGAAAGCAAGACACGCGTGATAACAAATAAATAAATAAGCACAATCGGGTACAAAGCGTACCTTAATCGCAAGCCAAGAGTTATCATAAGAGACAAGATTAGTGCACAAATATGGGATAATCGCATGCATGTCATAGAGTGAGGCAAACCAATCAAACATAGCAATCAATCGATCAATGGAAAATCTCATGTGTTGGGCCCCACGAAAGCCCGATTTATCTTAGTGTAGATTAACTCCGTAAATTTCATTATTCGAAATTATAGAATTATTCATGCTTATTAAAAATGTGAAAATTAGAAAACTATTAAAAATCAAGGAGAATTTATGAAAAATGTTTACCGGAAAAAAATGTGGTGACCAATTTTATTAAAGAATGGAAAATATTTAAAATCAAGAAAAAAAAAAAAGAAAAATAAAATAAAATAAAATAAAATAAAAAATAAAAATAAAAATAAAAATAAAAATAAATAAATGAATAAAATAAAAGAAAATAAAAAATAAAAAATAAAAAATAAGAATGAAAATAAAAAAATAATAATAATAAACAAATAAAATAAAAGATGCATGACCAGTGGAAAGTGGTAGAGATTGACTTATTAGAATTGGATTTATTTAAAACCATGAGAGAAAAATTGAAGAATTAAAACCATTTGAAAAACAAGATTTTTTTTTTTTTTGAAAATTGATTTTTGAAGGCGTGTATTTTCCTATAGGAGATGAGACATGTGTCTTAAGGATGGCCTATCAAAGGTGGCCATGCAAGGATCTTGTGCACTGGTGGTCGAATATGGGATACCAACAACTGAGATGGCCCAGATGACTACTGTGGGTCCGGATGGTTCAGAATGTCTCTTTCCTTGTGAACCCCTGCATCCCTTTCCAGCCTAAGTCAACCCCCGAAGCTATGCAATTCAGCCATTTGGGTCCCAAAATCCTCCTTCTTAGTTCTGATGCTGACATCACCATCTTCTTCAACCTCAACTCTTCCAACATTGGGTAAACCATAGCCATGGCAGCGACCTACGGATAAACGTTACCTCCCCACCCATCCGGCACCAGATTAAAGTCTGTAGAATGCGGCTTCCCCTTCAGCGCCACTGACCGGAGCTCCGGGAGCCGCCTGATCACTATCCCAGGGCTCACAGCGTAGTAGTCCTCGACTCCTCGATGAAGATCCGTCATCGGCTCCACCGCTCCACCTCATACCACGATTTGCACACCACAGATATCACGTTTCGGTCCTTATCGGTATGAATGAAAGAAAAGACATGCTCCAAAACCTCTTCCGGAAACGAGTACGCCATTGAAAATTCTTTCTTGGAGTTCCGAATTCACAAACAAACCCTAAATCGAACTTTTCGAAGTCTCAAATCCGAGATGTCATTAACAAGCTCAGTTGCAGAATACATCTTTCCGTTCATTTCCCCACTGGCTTTGTCCCTGAAGTATTTGTAGTCCGACAGATTGTAGGGGAACCTCACTGACATATTGTGTTCGGTCTTCTCACTCACCACGACAAGGCTATAAAGATAGAGTTGAAACGGCGAATCAAGAGGCAGCTTTAAGTGATCGATTTTACAGAAAGAACCCGCTTCCTCCATTCCTTCATTGGATGAAATTTTGGATAATCATTCACCAATTCTAACTTTCATCTTCACCAAGTCTCGATGCTTCTTCTTTAATGAGTGCAACGAATCTGCATGTCGGGAGACCAAATTCTCACGACGCATAAGAAAAGAATTTGCACCCGCCGTTACCGATCCTTCTCCTTTGATACCAACTCATCCATAACTATGTCATTTAATCACTTCTCCATTTGACCATCCATTCCGAACATGCCCAGAAAATCATTGCTACTTCCTGTCCAACACTTAAAAGAAAAATGACGATGCCGGGTGTGGTGTTGAATACAGGACGAAAATGAGGAGCACGATGGTGAAAGTGACCATGCATAGGGGAAAAAGTGTGGTGGAGAAATGGGAAGAATGAAAACAGGTAGTGAGAGAAACGGTGTAACATAATGTGCCTATGCTGTGTTAGGTTATATATGTAAAAACAACTTTTTTGTTTTTGTTTTGAGTGGTTGTCATGCTTCCACGTGGAGAGATTTACACAAGTTAAATCTCTTTGCATCTGGTTTAAATTCTGGTGTCTGTACAACAAAAAAGTGAAGAACCGAGAATACAAAGTGAAAAGAAATAGGGTCCTCTGTTTTTTTGGGACTGTCTTAACTCCTCTGTTCCAGGTCTGTTACAAGGTGTCACTCTTCCATTTTTTCTTTCTATAGCCTTTCTCTGTTTTAGGCTGAAACTGCAGCCAACATAATTGGTATTAGAGCAACCCATTTCACGAATCCACCTCTCAATCTAATCTTCGATCCACCTTGCTGTTTCCAATATGATCTAATCCACTTCTTCTTTTCAAGCCCTTTTATTTCTTAAAACATGCCTCTTGTGTATGGAATTTTAAGAAATTTCCTCTGTTTTGGAAAGAGAGGATACTAGGGTTTCTTTTAATCTGAAGACCAAAATCCGAACCTACAATGTAGCTGAATTGGTGATGTTGCTGTGCAATCAGATTCTGTCTAGAAACCCTCAATCCTGAAGCAGACGGACCAAGGACTTGAAGGGTAGATCAATGGCCAGCACAAGTGTTACAAGTATGAGTTCTCAACCTTCTTCTATTCCATTATTTGAAGGAGAAAATTATGACTTTTGGTGCGTAAAAATGAAAACTTTATTTGTCTCAAGATGTTTGGGATTTGGTTGAAAATGGTTTTGATGAACCTCCGGTTGAAAAAGATCAGTTGAAAGAATTGAAAAAAATGGATGCAAAAGCTCTCTTATTTATTCAACAAGGTGTTGGTAATAACATCTTTCCAAGAATTATGAGAGCTTCAAAAGCTAAAGAAGCATGGGACATCCTTCAACAGGAGTTCCAAGGAGACAAAAGAACCCAGTCAGTAAAGCTTCAAGCTTTAAGAAGAGAGCTGGAAAATATGAAAATGAAGGAGAATGAAACTCTAAATGAGTTTTCTTCCAAATTTATGGAGTTAGTAAATCAGATGAAGTCATATGGTGAAGAAATTAGTGATAAAAGAATCGTTGAGAAACTTTTAATCAGTCTACCTGGCAAATTTGACCCAATTGTGGCTATGATTGAAGAAACAAAAGATCTCTCACTGCTCAGTGTACAAGAGCTATTTGGGTCTTTAAAAACTTATGAATAGAGATTGTTGAGGCATTCTGAAAAATCAGTAGAAAGTGCATTCCAATAAAAAATAAGCCTTAACTCCAGAAATGTTGAAAGGAAACCTATAAGCAATGAAAATAAAAGTGATTCATCTAGAGGTGGTAGAACTGGATGAGGAAGAGCAAAAGGAAGAGATGGAAGAGGTAGAGGAAGATTCAGCTATGGAAGAAAGTTTACTAACGAGGAAGGCTCATCATTCTCAAAGTGTAATATTTGTAAAAGAAGTAGTCATGTTGAAAAAGATTGTTGGTTCAAAGGGAAGCCTCGATGCTTCAATTGTAAAAAATTTGGGCATGTTAAAAAAGATTGCAGATTTAAGAACAATCAACAAGCAAGTTGTGCTGAGGAGAAAGAGGCTGATGAAAACATGTTTTATGCTTGTCAAAGTGTTGCTGAGCAAAAGAATAATGTGTGGTTCCTTGACAGCGGCTGCACAAACCACATGACTGGTAACAAAAATATTTTCCTTGACATGGATACAACCATCAAATCATAAGTCAAAATGGGTAATGGTGATTTAGTGAATGTTAAAGGGAAAGGCACAGTTGGTATCCAAACTAAAGTGGGAACCAAGTACATCAGAGACGTTCTTCTTGTACCAGCCTTAGAGCAAAATTTGTTAAGTGTGGGACAGCTAGTAGAGCATGGGTATAAACTTCACTTTGAAAATAATGAGTGCACCATTTATGATAAGGAGCAAAGAAGAAATTTAGTGAAGAAGATAAAGATGGAGAAAAATAGAAGTTTTCCAATTGTCTTCAAATATGTTGAAAATGTGGCTTTGAGAATGGAAGATGTTGAAGAAGCTTGGTTGTGGCATAGAAGATTTGGGCATTTGAACTTCAATAGCTTGAAGATGCTTTGTCAAAGGAAGATGGTACAAGGATTGCCAAACGCCATTGAAGAAAAGAATGAAGTATGTGACGGTTGTGCTCTTGGGAAGCATCATAGACAATCATTTCCAAAGGGAGTCGCTTGGAGAGCAAAGAAGGTATTGGAGTTAGTTCACACTGATATATGTGGACCCATGTCTACACCTTCTCAAGGCAACAACAAGTACTTTGTATTGTTTATTGATGATTTTACAAGAATGACTTGGGTGTTCTTCATGAAGCAAAAATCAGAAGTGTTCTCTATCTTTAAAAAATTCAAGAGTTTTGTTGAAAAGCAAAGTGGTTGCTACATAAAGACCTTGAGAAGTGACAAAGGAATGGAATATACTTCAAGCCAATTTGGTAATTTTTGTGAAGATGAAGGGGTTGAGAGACAGCTTACTGTTGCATATACTCCTCAACAAAATGGAGTAGTTGAAAGGAAAAATCAAACGGTTATGGAAATGGCCAAAGCTATGTTATATGAGAAGGGTTTGCCTAAAATTTTTTGGGCTGAAGCAGTTAACACTGCTGTGTATCTTTTGAATAGATGCCCAACAAAAGCATTATTGAACAAAACTCTGATTGGAGTATGGAGTGGAAGAAAACCATCTGTTAGACACTTCAAAGTGTTTGGGTGCTTATGTTATTCACAAGTTCCAAAGGAAAGAAGGAGCAAGCTGGATGAAACAAGTGAAAAGTGCATCTTCATGGGTTATAGTTCACAGTCAAAGGGTTATAGGTTGTATAATTTGAAAACCAACAAGCTGATCATAAGTAGAGATGTTATTTTTGATGAAAAAGCTGCTTGGAATTGGGAAGAAGGTAAAATTCTGAAGAAAACAATTCTTGTTGATGAACTTCAAACAAAAGCACCAGTTGAAACTGGAAATGGCAGCACTTCAACTTCATCACCTCAAGAATCTCCAAGATCAGTTCCATTATCTCCCTCAATTGAGTCTCCAACTTCAAGCTCGTCGTCACCATCCTCAACTCCAAGAAAAATGAGAAGTTTGACTGATGTTTATGAGAGATGCAATTTGTGCATTGTTGAACCTCAAAGTTTTGAAGAGGCAATAAAAGATGAAGATTGGAGGAAAGCAATGGAAAAAAAAATTGATGTCATTGAGAAAAATGAAACATGGCAGCTGGTTGAAAAGCCAAAAGACAAAGAAATCATTGGGGTGAAATGGATTTTTAGGGTGAAATGGATTTTTAGGGTGAAATACCATTCTGATGGTAGAGTTCAAAGGCTTAAAGCTAGATTGGTTGCAAAAGGCTATTCACAACAGCCGGGTGTTGATTTCCATGAGACCTTTGCTCCAGTTGCTCGCCTTGATACTATTAGAACTATTATTGCAGTGGTTGCTCAAAAAGGTTGGTTGTTGTACCAACTTGACATAAAATCTGCATTTTTGAATGGAAAGCTGGAAGAAGAGATCTATGTTGAACAACCTCAAGGATTTGTTGTTGATGGAGAAGAAAACAAAGTTTACAAGTTAAAGAAAGCCTTATATGGTTTGAAACAAGCTCCCCGTGCCTGGTACACTCAAATTGACAGCTACTTCATTGAAAATGGTTTCATTAGAAGCAAAAGTGAGCCTACCCTCTATGTGAAGAGCAAAGATAATTCCCAAATCCTTATTGTTGCTCTTTATGTTGATGATTTGATTTTTACTGGAAATGGTGAGAAGATGGTTGAAAAATTTAGAAATGAAATGATGAAAAAATATGAAATGAGTGATATGGGATTGTTGCATTATTTTTTGGGAATTGAAGTCTATCAAGAAGAAGATGGTGTGTTTATTTGTCAAAAGAGGTATGTTGAACATATCCTCAAAAAGTTTGGCATGGCTGGTTGTAATCCTGTATCTACTCCTTTAGTTGTGAATGAAAAGTTGAGGAAAGAAGATGGAGGGAAGATGGTTGATGAAACTCACTTTAGAAGTCTTGTTGGAAATCTGTTGTATCTCACTGCAACTAGACCTGACATCATGTTTGCAGCAAGCTTGCTGTCAAGATTCATGCATTATCCTAGTCATTTACATCTTAGAGCAGCAAAAAGAGTCTTGAGATATTTGCAAGGCACGGTTGAACTTGGAATAAAATATTTCAGGAACATTGAAGTGAAGCTAATTGGCCATTGTGATAGTGATTGGGGTGGCTGTATTGATGACATGAAAAGCACATCAGGCTATGCATTCTCCCTTGGTTTAGGTGGTATATCTTGGGTCTCAAAAAAGCAAGGCTCAGTGGCTCAATCATCTGCTGAAGCAGAGTATATTTCAGCTTCATTGGCAACTTCTCAAGCCATATGGTTGAGAAGAATTTTAGAAGACATCAAGGAGAAGCAAAATGAAGCAGCATATCTACTTTGTGACAACAAATCTGCTATAGCCATTGCAAAAAACTATGTTTTTCATAGTAGGACTAGGCATATTGCAATGAAGTATCATTTTATTAAAGAAGCTATTTCAGATGGTGAGGTTCAATTGATGTACTGTAAATCAGAGGAGCAGGTTGCTGATATCTTCACTAAAGCATTGCCTTTGGAGAAGCTTGTTCACTTCCGAAAGCTTTTGGGTGTAGAGGAACATCACATTAGGGGGGAGAATGTAACATAATGTGCCTATGCTGTGTTAGGTTATATATGTAAAAACAACTTTTTTGTTTTTGTTTTGAGTGGTTGTCATGCTTCCACGTGGAGAGATTTACACAGGTTAAATCTCTTTGCATCTAGTTTAAATTCTGGTGTCTGTACAACAAAAAAGTGAAGAACCGAGAATACAAAGTGAAAAGAAACAGGGTCCTCTGTTTTTTTGGGACTGTCTTAACTCCTCTGTTCCAGGTCTGTTACAAGGTGTCACTCTTCCATTTTTTCTTTCTATAGCCTTTCTCTGTTTCAGGCTGAAACTGCAGCCAACAAATGGGAATGAAATGTGATCATGCATGCATGAGGATAGATGGATAGCGGAGGAAGTAGGTTTATAGGTGCTGAAAGAAATGGGTGTTTAGGTTGAATGGAAGGTGGAGATGTGGGGCGTGGTGACGGGTATGATTGATGGGCTCGGTGGGTATGAGAAGAAGGAAGATTGGATAGTGGGAGAAATGGGTATCGAAGATGGTCGTGTTTGCATGATTCCCATGCATGCGTGGAGCTTCAGGCACGTGAGAAATGATAGAAATGAGGTCAAGGTTGGTTGGATGAATGATGAGGGTGGATGTGTTGGTTTTGAAACCAGATAAATAAAAGAAAAAACGGAAGCCAAAAAAATTTTCTCAAAATTTTTTCTCAATGATCAATACTTGTATTAATTTAATGAAATAACAAATATAGGTAAATTAGAATTGTACCTTGCGATTAGGCTGATAAATTTGAACTTCACCAAAAGGATCTTAGAATTCCAAATCCTCTAAAGCACCATGGATCTTTCTCTAACGTTCTCCAAATTATGATGAACTCAAAACGAGTGGGCGTTTTTCATTCTTGGGTTTTTTTCTCACACAACTTAATATATATTGAAAACTTGTATTCTCTTCCCATCATCCGAGAAACATTGAGAAAAAAAAAATTTAATACCACGAAGAAAAAAAAATAACTGACATGTTTTGAATTTTGAAAAACATGGGAGAGAATATCTCTCCCCATGATCCCCACTTAAAAAGTGTTTCTTTGAATTTTGAAAAACATGGGAGAGAATATCTCTCCCCATGATCCCCACTCAAAAGGTGTTTCTTAGGGAATACAAGTAAGTGTGGTTTTCACCACATTGTATCAAAAAATATTTTAAATAATCAAATTATAAAATAAATAAATCAAATCAAGATTGTGTGAAATTAATTTAGAATTTAAAATTCCAAAACTAATAAAATCAACCCAACATAAAAAAATGTTCATATAATTTTAATGGAGCCGTTGAGAGGAACTATGGACATTATAATTTTAAGCTCCAATAATTTTGACAATTAATTAACAACTTAATTAAAAAATCAAAATTATTAATTCCAAAATTACTCCACTAAAAATTTGGAATTGCACTCTTAAAATTATAAAATTAAATATATTCAAAGGATTTGAATTGCCCATTGATATAGTCACTACATATGAGTCAATCCTCCATAAACGGTTCATAATTAAAGCTAGGTTTTTCCGTTAACCTCTTTAATTATATCTTTCTCCTTAAGTGCCATTGGTTCTCTAATGAATAATATATTTATGGTCTAATCATAAATTGAGCGCTCTTATCATTCAAGGCCCGAACCAATACTTATGGGAACCGTCCATCTGACTTCTTAACGAAGGAATGGATTTCATCTTGTATATTAATATTCCCGGCTATTTATTTTATTATACTTCCAATACACCAAGAATTTGACACTATGTATTTGTGTCATTACCCGGTATGTCAAAAAATACAATAGAATAAATAGGAGTCTATTAATCACTCAGAATTAAGATCAATGCATATATGACCATCATTGATTAATATTAAATGCTCTATATTATAATGGAATTTATCAGAGATTCATAATTAATCGTGTTCCAGTCCTATATAATCAAATTATATAAAGCGCTTTCAATCTAATAATCTCATTATTAACAATCCGGATAAGATCATTTCATTCAGAATGTAATGAACCGCGCTAGTAATTTTAAATTAAAGATCCCATCTTTAATTTTTAATTACGAACATATTAGATTATTTTACTTTAAATATTATCCTCTTGTATATAACACTTATATACAATATTTAAAGTTTCAATTAAATAATCTAGGGTTTTCGATATTTATAAAGCATCTATAACATGCATGCAACAATAATATTGAAATAATTCCTTAAAAAAATATTAATAATCAGCAAAATAAAAAACATCTCATTTGTTTATGGGCACATATTCCAACAGGATGGTATAGGAGAAACGAGCATGGGGTTGGTGAGGTGGGTTAGTGTGGCCGTGTATGGCCATGCAAAGGTGGGAGGGAATGAGATTGAGAAGAGTGAAAAAGGGTAGAGAGAGAAATGAGTATGAAAGATGAGTGAGTATGTGAGGATTGAAAATGGAACGAGGTGAAGGTGGCCATGTGCATGAGATTTTCATGTACATAGAAAAATGAAGGAAATGGGTATTAGTGAGAGAAATGGGTATGGTGGAGTGAAGGATGAAAGGGTGGCGGGATTAGATGGGCATGGATAGTAAGAGGTTAAAGATGGGGAGGATGGGTGTAGTGGTGAAACAGTGTGCATGAAGGGTACGTGGTGTAGAGGGATAAATGGGTTCATACGTTTCAAGGAAAGGGTGATATGCATGGGAGGTTATGAAAGATAAGTATGGAAATGGGCATGAGAAGGTGGGCAATATGGGTAGGATGAGTTCGATGGGTGTGAAGCGATGGGTTTGATGGAGGATAGGACGGATGAGAGATGAAGGATGAAGTGGGTTAGAGAGTATTAAAGAAGTGGTGGTGCATAGAAGGTTAGGGAGAATGAGGGGATGAGTTTGGGTGTGAGTATGGTTACGAGCATGGTGGAGTGAAGGATGGAGTACAAAAGTTGCAGGAATGATGAGATGAGGTGGCCATGTGTAGGAATTCCATGCATGTGGGTAGGAAACAAATAGCTGGGCAGCAAGGTGAGTGACGACCTGAAAACTCTCATCATCAAGAGCATGGGTGGCAGTGGAACAAATCTTTTCCTCAAACCTTTCAGCAATTTTCCATATCTCACATAGTTCCTCGGAATCAGACCTTAACTGATCTAGCTGGCAACTCTTTGAAGGGATGAGTCATAAGGTTACATACCAAAGAGATTCTTATGGTTCCACACCTCAGAGTATAGTTCCCGTACCTAAGAACGCCTGAACATCAGGAGCAGAGGGAAAGTAGCAAAGACGGAGCATAGATGAAGAAAATAAGATTAACCATCAAAAGCCACACTTCGTGTCCTAGTCAGTGGGCTTAAAGATAGGTGGATTAAAAGAGTTTCTAAATGGCGCGAAGGAGATAAAATGGAGTTGAAACAATTTTTGAACACAAACAGGAGCAATAGAGGAACTGTCAACTATGAAGAAAAAAAAACCATAAATCATCCAAAGATCAACAGCAACACATCTAAATAATAGTAGATGAAAAGAAAAGAAATATACACAGTGGAAGACTTACTTCTGGGAAAATGTTGGAGGTCCTTCTTCTCTGCTTCTTCTTTTTCTCTTCTCCCACAACTCATTTTTCCCTCAACTATTTTATTTTTCTCTTCCAGAACCCTCCGGAACCAAAGGTGTCCCCCCCTCCAGATACTACCCCTCAGTTCAAAAATATCTCATGTCTCTCTGAACACACTCCTCTCTCTCTTCGATTCCCTCTCAATCTTCTCTGAAAAAAAAACTCTCGGCCCCCCTCCAAAAAACGCCTTTTTTTCTCTTCCCTAAGCTATCTATCCCCTTGTTACAACCCACAAAAATGTCTTTCTTGTCATGTAGCCCCATTTTCTGTTCAGTTCTGTCTCCTCTCTTCAAACGGTTGTGTCTCCCCTTTTTGAAACAACTCACCATCAGCTGCTTTTCTTCCTACTTTCCATCCCGTCTAGCCACCCAAAAACAACTCATTCCCAGTCCTCTTTGGCTGCCCAAGAACGGCTCACCCATCATCCGCTTTCTTCACCTTCCGTCTTCTTTGGCTGCCCGAGAACGACTCCTTCTCAGGGTGGCCAGAAAAATAAAAAAAAATAATATGAAACCCCTCCATCTCAAGGGTCTACAAAGGTGTTTTCAAAAAACATATATTAGTTGTTTTTAGTTTTCTTCATTAGCTTGGTTGTTTTAAAAAAATAATTATACAAAAAAAATGATTAAAAATATAATATTATATACAAAAATTATTTAAAAATTATATGCATGAGTTTTGGAAAGTCTTGCAAAATAAGCAAAGCTATAGGAAAAATATGCAAACAAAAATTTGTATTAAAATCATTGGGGGCGGACAATATTTGTGGAAAAATATTTTTTGCCAAAGAATATTTTTTAAAGATCAATTGAAAGCCTAAAGCGACTTGTTCCCAAATGAATTTATTGAATGGTGAAGAGCATGTATGTTGCGATTTTTTGGATTTGTAGGGGGTATTTTATAAAGCTTTTTTTCTCTTTGTGAAACTTCTTTTCATATGTGAAATTGTTTTATTTTTTTATCATTTTCATTGAAGGAAGTTGCAGATATTTATAGATGAAATTAAAAAATTAAATTTAGAATTTCTAAGATTTGATTACTTAATTAAAAAAATTGGTTTCTTAATTTTAGCAACTTGTCTTTTTCATTAAGGAAGTTTGCTAACAAGAGATTATTTACTTCTCATTTTCTTTTGACTTCAATTGGAAGATTTGTTTCATTTGTTTAGAAAATTTGCCAACGAGAAAATATTGATTTCTAATTCTTTTTTATTTCAATTTTTTGATTTGATTTGATTTTGCAAGACTTTATTGTATAGCCTTCCAAATTTCGCTACATGCCATTTTTTGAATCAAATGCCACATGTTCAATATATATGACTCATC
Source organism: Vitis vinifera (assembly GCF_030704535.1). Lineage (NCBI taxonomy): Eukaryota > Viridiplantae > Streptophyta > Magnoliopsida > Vitales > Vitaceae > Vitis > Vitis vinifera. Next base: position 17,325,424 of record NC_081806.1, read on the forward strand.
ACTTATCAAGCCCAAATTTTGTTGAGCTAAGGAGTTACAATTTTGAAGACTAATTTGGTAGTATTTTAATCCACTAAAATTTTTTATGTTTACAAATGCCCTGAAGACAGATCACACACATACATTGCCATGTATAAGAGGTGAATCTTGAAGTTAGCCATTTGAATCTTCCATATCCTTCTTTGATTTTATTTTTTTCGAAGAAATATTTTAATAGGAAATTTCCTATTCAAAATACTTTTCTTCAACTTTTTCCAAACACTACTTTATTTATTTATTTATTTATTTATTTATTTATTTATTTATTTGCCTGGTATCAAAGAAAGACCTTGTGTTAATGGGAAAGCTTCTTATTTGAATATCTATTTTCTTTTCTCATGGTATTTTCACTTCCAATTTGCCATCCTACAATAAGTCCTTCACCCTAGCTTGGTCAATTGCATCTTAGACTTGTTCACATGCCTTTAACTTGTAATTCAAGTTCCATTTTTTTTTGTTTAAAAAATAATACAATATATTTGAGCAAGACCTTAAGCAAGAGAAGAGAGGTGGAGGATGGAGCACCAGCTAACCTTAGGGCAAGATCTTGAGCAAGAGAAGTAAGGTGGAGAATAGAGCACAAACTTCTTTAGAGTATGGTAGGCATGTCGTCACAGAGTTATCTTCCACATGGAGCATGGTAGGGCATTATATATATGATAGGGTGTGCCATCATGTAACAATGAAGAACAACAATCCATGGTGTACAATTGGGAACAACAATTCATGCTATCAAGATTCACCTGTTTTTATTTATTTTTTATTTTTTATTTTTATCCCTATCTCCACCCTCGACTCCATTTTTTTTTTTTTCAAGTTTCTAGATCCCTTTTGATTCTTTCTCATTTTCTTTTTTCAACTCTTTTTTTCCCTCCTTTTTTAAGCATTGTTCTTAAGGAAAAAATATAATTTACGAGTACCTGGATTCTATTCGAATAAAAAAGAGCCATTCACATGCATGGATTAAATATATATCTCATGGATACATTGTACTTAGCCACGGCTGAAGCTTTCCACTATGACTTAGAAACAAAAAAAGAAAGATATGATTAAAAAACTGATTGGCATGTGGCTGTGCTTGCCAGTAGATGGCTGAAAAGTAGTTCTGACCTTTTGTTTTGGCCTCTACTAAGGAACCCATTATTGAGAGATTTAATGGCAACTATATATGGTATAAATAATGTTTCATAAAGTACTTACACATCTTATTCTCATTTCTATCAATGCAATAATGTAGACCCCCATGTGGGGCTTGATCTGCTGCAGCACATTTGGCCACGTGTCACTCTCCGATTGGCCATCATGGATGCTCTTGAAGGCCAATCTGGGGTCGACACGTGTCATCATGGAATCAGACAAAAATCTTTTTTTGGCTGTTATTTGAGGGAGAAAAGCGGCTGCATGAAGGTGGTGGTCTGGCCGTTTTGAGGAGTGCTTTTGGGAAGGCTGCAGGGTAGTGGTGCAGGGGGTGTCGTCTGGCAGCTGCATTGAGAGTGAGAGAAAAAGGAGGGGAGAGACTGAGAGGGCAAGTGTTCACTGTCGTTTTGGCATTGGGAGAGGGGGGTTTTTTTTTTCTAGAGAGAACAGAGAGCTAGAGGGAGAGTAAGAGTTTTGCTGGAAGGGATTCCTTGAGCTGAGGCTGCCGGAGAGATATTTTGAGAGGGAGAGGTTTTTGGTGGCTGTTTTTCTGCAGGTCGTAAGGAAAACAGCCAGAGAGCTAGAAGGAGAAAGGGAAAAGAAAAAGCTAAGAAAAACAAAGCAGAGAGCTTTAGTGAGAGAGAGGATTCCAGAGAGCACTGAGAGGAGAGGTTGCAGAGAGGAGTCCAGGGAGAGTTTCCATTAGAGAGAGAAAAACAAAGGAAGAAGAAGAAAGGCAAACTGAGAGAGAGGGAGGAGAGAAACAGAGTAAGCTACAGGAGGTATGGAGCAGAAAGAGTGAAGTAGAGCAACTCGATACCCATCTGGTCTTGCAAGAAAGAGGTGTGTTCAGGATTTGAGAGAGGAGCAGGTGGGATTAGAGAGGGTTCTTTGGCAGCTGCAGGGAAGACAAGGGAGGATCTCCAAGTAAGTTTATCATGGTTTTCCAGTCTTTTTCTTATTATGATAATTGATCCATTATTCTTCCTGCTATTTCTGGGTATTGTTTGATGGCTTGAGCGTGGATGCCCCCCATTGTTTGATTTCTATTGGTTTCATGGTATGAATGTGGATTTATTGTTATAGTTTTTTTTGTCTCTCTTTCCTCTTGGGTTTTGCTGGAAAATAACCTCACTCTATTTCAATTCCACTGTGAAATGCTTGAGAATCATGACTTGTTCATATTGGCATGAATTTTCCCACCTAGTTAGCAGGCTCCCTGATAACCCATGAAGTGGAGCCTCATTTGATGATAACTTTATTTTGTTTTTCTTTTATGTTCTGTTTTCCATGGCTTCTTCTTTCTTGTGGCTCTTATCTAAATGCATGGGATGTGAGGAAAAGACCAGGATCTTCAAGATCTCCAAGCTGAAGATGTTATCAAGGAGCAAGCAAGTCAGACTTCTGTATAAGTTCCACGACCCTAGGGAAATGGTCTGAGAAGGTCTCTCGTGAAGCTATGTAAGGTTGGCCGGAAGAGTCTTTCTATGTTTCAACAAGCAGTTTCTGTGGACTTAGTTGGGTGCTGGACTTGGGTTTTAAATGGTGGCCAGTGGAGAGCTTTTCGAAAATCTCTTTCTATTCAGGATAAAGAGGTGCTCAAAGCCCGGGATTTTGTTTTGAGTGAGGCAAGGAAGTATGAAATCGGGTTCATATTGTCATTAAGTAATAATTGGGGAGAATATGGTGGCAAAGCATAGACAACAACAGGCTCCCTCTGGTCACGGTACTGCTGAAAATAAGGAAAGAGTCTTTCCATGCTGGCATGAGTGTTGATGAAACCACCATTACCCTACTCTCGCATGGCTATCTATTTGCCCAGTTTCTCATACCCACTTTCATATTAGCCTTCTCAAACCTCCCAGCATGCTGTTTTTTTTTTTTTTTTTTTTTCTTGAAATCTCACGGATCAATTCATTCTTCTATGCCCTTTACCCTTCATGCATACTATTTTACCACCACAACCATTATCCCCACTTTCAGCATAATACCGAAAATGCCCATCAAGCATTTTTTTTTCATTTCATATTATCCCTTCCACTAATTTCCCACTCCCTATTCCACACCATACCCCCCGTGGTAAATATAGTCAATGTTCTGACCCAATTTTTTTTTTTTTTCTTTTATCCCATGCACGGATCCACCTTTAATAGACCCTACACAATCATCCCTTGGGACCCGAACTCACAACCCGTTTTCACTATCATCCTTCTCGCTCCTCTGTTTGTAAGTCATTCATGCCACTTTCCAGTTTTGATAGAAATGGAGCAGTTCCATTGATGTTTGCAGGGCTGCAAATATTCATACCAGTAGGTAACCATGCTATCTCAGGACTGAAGTCTCGGATCTTGGAAGGGTTCTCGCAGCGGGGTTACAGCGTTTTGCTCTCTTCACGATCCGTGACTGCAGCATAGTCGTGGTTTCCAAGTACAATATGGCAATGGAAGTCATTCAAGGGCTTTTGAATGCATAATCAGTCGATGGAGATATTCGGAAACATGCAGAAGAGAGTTTAAAACAGTTCCAGGAGCAAAATCTTCCAAATTTCCTACTATCTCTTTGCTTTGGCAAACTTTACCGATGGTATGGAGCGTGATTATATCATGAGAGTTGTCTGTGAAGCAACTCTGTCTCCTGAAGTCAAGATATTAATAAAAGAGGTAGTGAACATCCAAAGCAAGGAGATGATGAAGACGCTGATGCTTCAGATGAGAACTACAATGGTTGAGGCAGAAATTGAAGATTGGACAAGGGATTATAGCATCCGTACCTTGCTGAAGTTGCCATGGATAAAGGGCCCCTCTTCCATCAATTCAAACAGGGATTACCTTTTGTTCTTTTCTGAGAGTTACAGATTTTATGGGATGCAATTGGGGCCCGCCATGCAGCATTATTGACGTCAAATTCACAGCTACATGCTGATAGTTTGGATGATAACATGTGCGGCACAACTGTAATAACAGTATTGATTCGTGGTCGGGCTATATATGTTGCTAACTCAGGGGATCCCAGAGCTGTTACAGTAGAAAGAAAAGGGAAGGAAATTGTAGCTGTTGATTTATCAAATGATCGTTACCATCCATGCAGACTCTTGGTGGATGACATGTCCAGGGAAGCATTTCCAGAATCCTGATGTGTAAAGGTATAGCAGGAGGGATGGTTGGAGAGTTGCAAGGGTTACGTCGCCCACTCATTTGAGGTTTGAACTTGATGTGCTAGCATTCTCTGGTGCTACTTTAATAAGGGTTTGGGTCACTTTGCTCTTCCCCCAGTGAAGCTGTGAACTGCCATCTGTCACTTCCTCAAGTCATTATAACCCCGGTCGTGGTCTTCTCTCCCGTGCTAGGTCTCTCAGACTTCCTCAGGGCATGCCTTTTTTTCATTTTGCCTATTCCCTATTATTGTTACTATTATTATTTTCATTTCTCTTTTTATTATATTAAATTTATTTCACCTTTTATTATTATTATTATTTTCTTTATTATTATTATTATTTTATCCTTGTTGTTTTCAAAATAATCCATCAAATTCCAGCTTTCAAAGGGTTTTCCAAATTCCATTTTTATAAAATTTATTTACTTTTAATTTTCATCTTTAGTTTTTTTAGAATCCCTCAAAAATCTCATTTCAAATAAAATTCACCGCCATTTTTTGTTTTGGCCAGTGACTTTCACAATTCCTCTGATTTTCAAAATGTTTTAAATAAGCTAGAATCGAATTCCGTAATTCCTAGTGATGGAATTTATGGAATTAATTCATGCAAAAATGAATTGGGCTTTGGTGGGGGCCCTACATATGAGATTTCATGATTGATTGACTGATTGATTCATTCATTAGCTATATGTGATTGATTTACTCTGTTTCTTGATATACACATTATCCTTCTGTGTTTGTTCACTAACCCTGTTTCTGATAGCGCGTTACGGCTCGCGGCCCAGGTACGCACTCTCTATACCTATTCTGTTTTTTTTTATAAGTGTAAGATGGATTTGAGTATCCATTGATTTTTCCATTGATTGTCATGTCAGCTTCATTTTATTAGTAGAGACCCGACTTTAGGGACTTAGAGGGGTGCTACGGTCTTTACCGTACCTTCCCGATAAGTAACCTGACCCCCGAACCCGATCCGGTTTTTCATAGACCGCCTTTTCCAAAATGAGGAGTCACACTTAGGGTTTTTCTTTCTTATTTTGTTTACCCTTTAAAAATAAAACAAAAATAAGTGGCGACTCCAAGTCATTTTCAAATAATCAATAAAATCAATTTTTCAAAATAAAAATCGAGTTTCACCATCGAGTGGGAAACACATCGAGCTCAGAATCGAAAATGCGGGGTCCACAAATAATCATAATCATCTTATCTATAAACATGGCCTAGAGCCACAGAGCTGCCTTTTCTTTAGTCCTCGAGCCATTTCAGCTAAAAGTAGTCTTTCCTTAGCATTTCCGGTTCTAAGCTCCCATTTCTTTAGGCCTTGAGGCATTAATTTTCAGCCCAGAGCTGCTTTTTCTTTCGGCCTAAGCTGCCTTTCTCTAGCATTTTCAGCCCAGGGCTACCTTTCCTAGGCATATTAGCCCAAAGCTTCTATTTCTTTAGGCCTGGAGCCATTTCAACCTAGAACATTTGTTTCTTTAGGCCTTGAGCCCTTTTCAACCCAGAACTGTCATTTCTTCTAAATAACTTCTCTTTTAAAAAAACTTCAATTTTTCTTTCCAATCACAAATTTTAAGGCTTTGTTCCAGGTTTCAAGAAGCTGGTAAAAATCTTCTATTTAACATTTCAGCAGTGAATCGAATTCACGAAGGAAAAAAAAAATCTTGACGGCATAAAGTAGGACATGGGATAGTTTGAAATGCGTAATTTTCATCATTCAAATGTAAAACATATTAACTCTATTTAGATACTTTAACCATTTCAAATACTACATACATGTTCTCTTCATTTTTTTTCTCTCTCGCATTTTCCATCAAATTTTTCAACAATCAAACATAACCTTTAAAAAACAGATAATTTTACTTATTTTGAAAGTGCTTTACATATAGCTTCTATGAAAAGCTGTTTCATGTTAATTTAATGATGCACTTATAATATTAAGATTGCCCTTTCATAATCATGAATTAACCTTTAGTTTCAACTTCTACAAGAGGCTAAATGAACAAAGCTATCACAGAGGAGGCCTCAGCCAATGAGTCAGATGCACTGTTGTACCAAACCAAGGATTTATTTATAATGAAGTGCAGTCTCCATATGCACATGAGACTGCATTTACAGCAAAAAGACAAGGAAATTAACAATGTTGGAATTACTGGAAAATCACACAAATTATTGAAGGAGGACCTTAGCTAGGTTGTCTCCTAAATTGCCCATCTTTTTATATCTTTGCATTCATCTATCTCATCATCGTCTTTGATTTTAGATGGTGAGGATGTGAAAGTAACAGGAAGCAGTGGACGATTGTTCACAGTGAGGCTTAGCACATCAGCTCTCGAATAATGTCCTACCACGTCAAACTGGAACTTTGCTTTAGGAATCTCTCCACGAACATCTGCATATCAAGTGATCATAAAAATATTTGATCAGCCCATGATAAATATCATAGAGTATCAAGTCTTCCATAAAACTATGTTTGCAGTCCCTTTAAACCTAAAGAATTGACTCATTTGCCTTATCTGCATACTGAATTATTTGGATATATAATCGGAGAAGTTAGGGCCATACCAAGATCAGCTGTGAAGAGGCCTTCTCCTTCATAATTCGGTCCTGCTAGAATTTCGCCATGGGGCGAAATGATGACACTACCTCCAGCCCAAACAATAGAATCTGGAGTGACATCTTCTTCTGTAGGACTGTAAAGATACTCAGGTGGAGGTGGGTAATCTTTCCTCCGACAGAACTGGATGGGTGAAAGAACATAGCATCCACCCTCCATAGCGATGTGTCTCATTGTAGCTACCCATGTATCCCCGGAATCGGCAGTAGGAGCACAATATATCTCAATTCCTATATAGAATCGGTGTTTTGTGATCAATCAATCCCATATCAGAGCCATAATGTATTTCAAGCCTATTTAGGCTAAAACCCTAATAACTTAAAAAAGAGTACTGAAGTATTTCAAGCCAAACCATACTAGTTAGTGAAGAGAAAGAAATGGTAAAATATATACCTTTGCCATACATTGCTGTCCTCAGAAGCGGCATTCTATTTTCCCAACAAATGACTGAACCAAGTTTTCCATATGGAGTGTCATAAACTGGAGTTGTCGAGCAATCTCCGAAACCCCAGACGAGCCGCTCCCAATATGTTGGCATGAGTTTCCTATGTTTTCCAAGGTAATTACCTTCAGGATCAAAGAAGAGAACAGTGCAATACAATGTGTATCCATCTCTCTCAATAACACCTATCACCAAGTAGACTTTGTATTTCGCAGCCATTGATGCCAATCTATCAACTTCAGGTCCTGAAAAGATATTAAGTGGTTGATTCATCAAACGTGTCTTGTTTCAATAATTTATTAAGTGGTTCAGTTCTTTAGCTATTTAAGGAAAAGAGAGAGAGGTAACTGACCCGGCACATTAATGGCAGAAGCATGGTACTTGCGGAAACTTTCTTTCCCTCTTGGCGACTGGTCGGCGAAGTTGTATCCACGGGGATACCCACCGATAAATGATTCAGGAAACACAACCAGTTGGGATCCCAGTGCAGCTGCTTCTTTCAAAAACCTCTCAGCCTTATCTGCTCCCAAAATCACATTGCAAGAATTAATAATTCACGACTTAGAAAGTAAATTAATTGGTTGAATAGAGAGAATCAAAATTAACCTCCAGACATCCCAAATGACTTTTTGGTTGCTGAGAAAACTCATGGAAAAAGAGACCTAGATAAAACTCGGAACTTTCATATTTTCAGCTGTTTTGTAACTAAGAAAAGAGAAACCACCTCAACCCAACTCATCCAAGTAATTATTCCTTGATTGGCAGCTGAAAATATGTTCAAGCTTCAATAATCCTTTTCTTTCCTTCAGTTTCTCAGCAACCAATCAACTCACAGATTCTCTTACACAAGTTGCAGAATTGAGAGAAATGGTACGTTACCTAGAGTGGCAGGAGTATCATAAAAGACACTAGAGGCTTGAACAACGGTGGCTCTAACAGTTGAAGACATTGCAGAAATCGTATGCCTTTTCGTTTCCCTTCTGTTTGAGGATTCCTCACACAGCGTTCAGTATTTATATATAGCCCAAAAGGTTCTTCTGCCATTACTTGAACAAGACGAAAAGGCTGGGAAAAGTCTGCCTTGGTTTTCCATATTGATTTAAGTTATCCGCAGACATTGTGGACCAGCCACATGACTTAAAACAAATTGAAAATAACTGAGTCATCTGTGAAATATATATATCTGTGAAATATATATATATATAGATTTCATCTTTTATACTTGAATCATCTCCCCCCTCCTTTTTTTTTTCCTAGTTTTGGCCTTATTTTTTAAAAATATAATATTTATTTTACTTTTAATCAATGGCTCATATTTCGAACAAGTGCGCCAGATTTTCTGAAGTTGTATATATAATAATCTGATAGTGATTATATTTGGATAAAAAGAGGGACCCGCCCACTTGCATGGATTCTATATAGGACACAGACAAATTGTCTTTAGTGGCGGCTGAGGAGGCTTTCTATGACTTAAAAAATAAATAAAACAAAAATAGTCATTAAGAAATCAGTGCCATGTAGTTAGTGTCCGCCACTATCTACACTTTCTTTAAAAGAACAAAATTGTCATTTTTTTTAATCTCAGAAATCACTGAATCGTACAAAATAATATAAGATAAGATTCAATTCAGTCTTTTTTGGCCTCATAAGAAAACCTTAGCCAACTCAAGGTGACCACTCCAGAATCAAAATAGGTTTTCTTTTTCTTCAAAAAAAAAAAATATATATATATATATATATAGTTGGTGAAAGAGGGTATAAACAAATATATGCAAAAAAAAATTATGATGATTATATTTGAATAAAACAGAGGGAGCCCCCACATGCATGGATTCCATCTAGCACCCAGAGGAATTGTCTTTAGTGGGGGCTGAGGCTTTCCATGACTTAAACTATATATATAGGTAAAAACTAGGTCTAACTTTATGTATTGGACCCAACCAAAAATTGAGTGATTGAATGGCAGCTCTAGTAAAAAAATAAAAAAGGGAGAACCATGCTTACTGTCACAGAATGCTTGAAATGAGCCCCCTTATGGGTTTATATAGAGTTCAAGAAGCTTCTAGAGACTCCTAGAGCCATCTACACTAAGTCATTGATGGGAAGAGTGTGGAAGGTTCTAGAGATGCCTAGAGATGTCCACACATCTCTACACTATAGTGGAAGGCATGAGAGGAGTCCAAGGTTTTCTAGAGAATTCTAGAAATCTCTTATATATTCTTGTACATAGGTTTGTATAGGATATTCTAGAATCTTCTTGAGTTCTAAGGAACCCTCCAAGGTTCCAGAGAGTTCCATTGGTATCTATAAATAGGTGAGACCCTCATTTGGCCAATACACCACCCAAGAACCTAATCAACCAAGCAAGTGAGTTCTCAAAGCACTTGTAAAGGTTTCCTTTGAGCAATAAAAGCTTTCATTCTTTAAGAGTTGCCTACTACGCCTTCTAAAGCTTCCAAGTCATGAGCATCTTAGCCTAGCAAGCTAAGCATTGGGAGTAACGCTAACTTAGCAAGATCAAGTACCTTGACTTGTCTAAGTGCCACATGAGCTTAGGAAAAGATTAAGTCTGTGACAAGTGGTATCAGAACACGACTACGAAGCGGGCATAGTAAAGGAAGCATGTCGGGTTCCAATGTAGAAGAGACTAGTGAGCAAATCCGTGGGAGGGAGACCGAGCCTGCTGCACGGGGCAGGGGCGGGGAGGATAAGTCTCGTGATGTCGTTGCTAACATGGAGGCAAGCTTAGTTAAGGTGCATCTAGACATGGCGGACACTCGGGAGGGGTTGGACTTGATCGAGCAAGGCATGAAGAAGGGCTTAGAGGATCTAAGGGAGTAGATCCAAGACGTTTGTGAGGGGATGTTAGTCTCACAAGTTCAGCCAGTGTCACATGAGGAGTTTGTGTCCTTCCAAGAAAAGGTCTTGAGCATGCTTGCTAGCATGGAGTCAAGGATAGAGGCCTTGGTCATTTGAATGGAGTCCCGAGACCAAGTTAGGCAAGAGTTGGCCATCTACAAGGATGCTGTGTTGGCACGGGTCATGGCCATCCAGGAGGTATCTAAGGTGGAGGAGTCGAAACCACAAGAGTTTAGTGGCAAGTGGGATGCCAAGGAGTTGGACAACTTCTTATGGCATATGGAGAGATACTTTGAGGCTATCACACTAATTGATGAGGTGGTTAAGGTAAGAACTGCAACCCTTTACCTTACTGACACAACTACTCTATGGTGGCGTCGGAGGTTTGCCGATATGGAGAAAGGCATTTGCACCATAGTGACATGGAGGACTTCAAGAGGGAAATCAAGAGGCAGTTCTACCCCAAGGACGTGGCATTTGCACCATAAAAATATTACCATATTCATTTTTATGTTGAATTTAAATGTTTAATAATTTGTTAAAAATAAAATAACGTAATTATGATATATGATGATTTTTTTTTTTTGTTAATAAATATGTTTTCAAATTTTATATCATTTTTATTTTTATTTTTTTTCCAATTCTATTTTTATCTCATATTTATTTTCTTTAAACCCAAAATTGTTGAGAATGGAGGAAGAAAGAAGGCCACAACCGGTTCTTTCCTTAAGTGGTTAAGTTGAATTTTTATTTCAAATTTAAAATGGATGGCCAAGATGTAATCTTGGACATCCAATGGCTTGAAAAACTTTTTCGGTATGTACCGAAGAGGTACCGTAGAATTTTCTATATAATAATCTACAAGTTACGATAGTGATTATATTTGGATAAAATGAGGGACCCGCCCACTTGCATGGATTCTATATAGGACACATAAATTGTCTTTAGTGGCGGCTGAGGCTTTCTATGACTTGAAAAAAAAAACTAAAAATAGTCAATAAGAAATCAGTGCCATGTAGTTAGTGTCCGCCACTATCTATACTTTCTTTAAAAGAACAAAATTGTCAATTTTTTTTTTTTTATCTAAAAAATCACTTAATCGTACAAAATAATATAAGATAAGATTCAATTCAGCCTTTTTTGGCTTCATAAGAACACCTTAGCCAACTCAAGGTGACCACTACAGAATCAATAGAGGTTTTCTTTTTCTTCACATATATATATGGTGAAAGAGGGTATAAACAAATATATGCAAAAAAATAATCTACAGGTATGTTGATTATATTTGAATAAAACAAAGGGAGGCCCCCACATGCATGGATTCCATCTAGCACCCAGAGGAATTGTCTTTTGTGGGGGCTGAGGCTTTCCATGACCCAAACTATATATATAGGTAAAAATTGAGTGATTGAATGGCAGCTCTGGTAAAAAAAATAAAAAAGGGAGAACCATGCTTACACTCTCGTTCATTCCAACAAATATATTGTTTAGGAATTCTAATTTTAATATTTCACCCCAAATACATAATCAATAAAATTATTCTTCAAATATGTATTTTAATAGCAACCAAATTGAGAATTATATAGTTATCCCTTTCTAAAATCTTTAATGTATTTGATATCCTCTCCATATCACGTCTTTGATATCCTACCTTTGACATTTTTTTATTTATATATGTCGAAGTGACGAGACTTTCTCTACTCAACCTTTTTCCTTTCAGATTTCTTTTCACTCTTTTAATAATTTCACATTTATTAACTTTAATAATTTTTTGGACACATTAAATATAAAATTATAATACATAATAAATAACTAATTAGAATAAATTAAATGTAAATACAAGTATGCAATGGGTAGAAAATGAAAATTTTATCCTATAAATAGTACGCTTGATAGTTTAAAATATTAATTATAATAATACATTTGATAATTTAGGATTTAGATTTAAAAATTATGTTTTATGTTTTAGAGGCCAAGATATAAGATTTCCATTAACCAAAGATTTTTTTTATGTGAATCTTAAATAAAATGTTTGTTTATTTTGCAAATTCTTATCATTTGTAAATAAGACAAATATATTTTTATCATATTATTTTTAATTTTTAATATTTTGTGTCAAAATCATCATCAATGATGGTAATCTTTATTAGGATAGAACCCTTAAACGTATGATATGATGTAACAAATATATAGTTTATTATTTATTTAATAATATTCAAGTTTCACTTTTATCTATCCTTATTCCATGTATTATATCTCATGAGTATTCTAGCCAAACATTTATTGCATTATACATGACTTGAATGCATTAGGTATAGACCCCCCATTTTGTTCTCTTAGCACATGCATTATGAGGTGTTCTTTCAATACTCCACAACAATTCCCTAGTGTCCCATTACTACTCATACTTTTTGAGCCACCTTGGAGACTCTGGTCGAGGGATTTATATGGCTCCTCATTGTGACCATTGGTAACCTTGAGTTAGATTTAGGTTATTTTTTTCCTTTTTCTCTCATGTTAGCCCTTTTAGGTGCACTTTCCGTTTTTAGGATAGCATATTAGGCATTTCCTAGGACACCATGCCCCACTTAAGCTCTTAGGCACGTTTTACATTAGTTCACCCAACCCCCTTAGGTTCACTTAGATAGATTTTTTAGGCTTAATGTACTTAGGTTTGTTTTTTGAGTTGTGATGGCATGATTCTGAGTTTATGTGAGTATTTAGTTTGATTTTTTTTTTTTGTTTTTTTAATTGCTTCAATATTTAGTTATGAGATTTTGACATTTCATTTTGTTTCATCATTAATTACACTAGATTAACATTTGAATTTTGATTGCAGTATTTAGCATCTATATTATTATTATGAATTATTTATTTATTTTTTGTCTATTTTTTATATTTACTTATCTATTTATTTATTTGTTAAAAAAATGCATGAGGTTGCATTTTAGTTTTTTTTTTTCCAAAAATTGCATGAATTGATATTCAAATTTCCTTATAGATGGATATGAGTTATTTTATTTTAATTGGGTTTGGGTTGTCATTTCTCATTTTTGGGCTTTGTTTGTTTTGCATGGGCCCAAGAGTTTTCTTAGGGTGGAAGTCTTGAAAGCTATATAAAAAGGGCACAGAAGCCCTAGGCAATAGGGAGGACAATCAAAGAGAGAAAAGGTGTTGCTACTTTATTCTTTTTGTGCGTGTGTGTGTGTGGTTTCTTTCTTTCTTGATTGTATATTGTTGGTGAGAGAGAATTTTTCCTTACTATGTATCTACTATAGGGCAGTTCATTTGTTTTTTTATATTGTATTCGTATGTTGGAGTTGCCTTTGGTTCGGAGAGTCTAGATCGATTTAGGGTGGCATTCAAGTAAGTTATTTCTTCTTCATCTCTTTATTTGTATTATGTTTTTGTTCTTTTTAGGATTTCTTAGATTTATCTTGTTTTATATTTATTATATTTGTAAGCATTTTGGTAGTTGAATATTTTAGCCATTTCATTTATTCAATTCTTTGCCTATTTGAGTTATATGTTCATTATACTCTATATTTTGTATGTATGCACATTTGCTAAACTTTTTCTACCCATCTATATGTTTGTCATGTTTATTTATTATTTTGTTGATATGTGTTGACATGTGTTTCTATATGGTCATGCGAAATGAAACAAAATAGGCTTGGTTGCAGCACACAAGGGAAACGTGAAAAGTGATTTCGCATGACCATGCGAAATTTTCGCACAGTCATGCGAAACCCTCCAAGAAGATGAAAATGAAGCTGATGGACTTTCCACTTCGCACCATCATGCAAAATTGCTAGGGGCTCGTGCAAAATGCATTTTCTCCATATGTTGTTTCAAGTTTTCTATATTTGTGCAATTCCTGTCCTAAATTTTCTATAATTTTGTTTATGTTAGTCTTGTTGCCTCATTTTTCATTTTGTCTTAATTTTTGTATAATTCTATTAATATTAGTCTTGTTGCTTCATATTTCATTGTCTTAAATTTTTTATAATTCTATTTATGTTAGTATTTTTGTCTCATATTTCATTTCATGCCATATTTGGGTTTTGATTTATTTTTCTGGCTTGAGTTTTCTTTCTTTTTTTCTTTTTTTTTACTATGCAATAAAAATTTCAGAAAAATCAGTTTTAATAAAATTTCTAGAAAAATAGTTTTTAATAAATTCCAAAACGGTTTTCTTTAATTAAAAATCTAGAATTTTGTTTCCCATAAAATGCAAAAAAAAAATTGTTTTAATAAAATAATATGGAAGAACCATTTTTACTAAATTCAGAATTTTGGTTTAATATAAAATAATTCAAAAAATCATTTTTTTTTAATAAGTTCATAAAATTCATTTTTTTAATAAAATAATTCAAGAATTTCATTTTTTTTAATATATTCGGTAAATGGTTTTTAATTTAATAATCCAAATATTCATTTTTTAACAAATCCAGAAAATTGGTTTTTTAATAAAAATCCTCAAAGTTTGTAAAGTCCTAAAAGTTTGTTTGATGGAAATTTTGAAATTTGTGTTTTAATAAATGTTCTTTAGAAAATCATTTTTTTAATAAGTTTGAAAATTCTAAAATTTGTGTTTTAATAAATGTTCCTTAGAAACTCATTTTTTTAATAAGTTTGTTAACTGAAAAATTGTGTTTTAATAAATATTCTTTAGAAATTTTTTTTTTATAAATAAGTTTGTTAATTGAAAATTGTGTTTTAATAAATGTTCTCTAGAAAATCACGTTCTAATAAAAATTATGAAAATTTGTAATATCCTAAAAGTTTGTTTATTGAAAATTCTGAAAATTCTATCTTAATAAATGTTCTTTGGAAAGTCGTTCTTTAATAAAATTATACATTATGAAAATTGTGTTTTAATAAATGTTCTTTAAGAAATCGTTTTTTAATAAATTTGTAAATTCTAAAAATTGTGTTGTAATAAATGTCCCTTAGAAAATCGTTTTTTTTAATAAGGTTGAAATTTTTGAAATTTGTGTTTCAATAAATATTCTTTAGAAAATAATTTTTTTAATAAGTTTGTTTACTAAAAATTGCGTTCTAATAAATATTCTTTAGAAAACCATTTTTTTTAGTAAGTTTATTTACTAAAAATTATATTTTAATAAATGTTCCTTTAAAAAAAATCATTTTTTTTAATAAGGCATATTTAATGAAAATGCTTAAAATAAGTGTTTAAATAAATATTTTCAAAGTTTTTCTTCATAAAAGTCGTGAAAGTCATAAAAGTCATAAAAGTTCTCAAATTTGATTTAATTAAAATTTTCAAAATAAATGTTTTAATAATTGTTCTCAAAGTTGTGTCTTTTAAATTTACTTAAAGTTTGTCTCAGTAAAAGTTTTAAAAGTTTTAATAAGTGTCTTAATAAATTCTCAAAATAAGTGTTTTAATCCTAAAAATTCTCAAATTTTGTTTTTAATAAATTCCCAAAGTTTGCCTTATTAAATTCTAAAAGTTGCTTAATAAAAACCCTCAAAGTTAGTCTAAAAATCCACAAAGTTGTTTTCTCGAAGTTAGTGTTTTAATCAATGTCTCTCTTTTCAAATAAATTTGATTTATAAATATTTTTTTCACAAATAAAAGTTGAAAAATTTTGTTTTCTTAATGAATTGAAATTTGGTTCCTGTCATTAAAATAAATAAACCATTTTTCCTTGTAAAAATATTTTTTTTCCAAAAGTAGAACTGATGTTTCTTTATAATTATCGAATCTTCCTTTTTTTTAAAAAAAAAAATAAAGTCGAAGCCAATATCATTTCTTTGTAAATAGAAGATCAAATTGAGCTTTTCTTTTTAATATATTTGAATTCAATCAAAATTATTTTAATAAAATCAAGAAAAGTCTTCTTTTTTTTTAATTAATTTTGGATGTGAATAAAAATCGAGTCTTTTGTAAATAAATTGAAACTTTGTGAGTAAATAAGTTTGAAATCTTTAATTTGGAATTGTTCCCAATATAAATAAATTTCTTTTGAACTTCCTTTGAAATGTTGCAACTTGAACAAATAATTAAATTATATTTTGTGCTCTTCACATTCATTAATTGTGTACATTCTTGTGTAATCTTTTTCTCATCTCATGACTTATATGTATCTTGTTGTCCTGTTATCAGTATCCTCAATAAATTAATCAATTCATACTGACTCGTTTTGATTTATGTTTGCAATTTTTCAAGATGATTGACATAATGTGTTTCAAAGGAAAATCAAATCCTTCTCACCAAGTATGTCTTAAAATAATTTTTTTTTTTTTATAACTTCAAATTAGAAATGTCTTCTTAGCTTTGATAATGATCTTTTGTATTTTTTTTTTTAAATTGCAACGATTTGAAAACATTATAGAATAGAGTTATTTATAAACTTATTTTTATGTACAAATAAATTATACAAATATGTGAAATTAATTTATTAATTTATTAAATTAAAATTTATTTCTTATTTTTCTAATTTTTTTTCTTCAAATGAACTCAAAATTGTAGCTTTTAACATGTGAAGCTAGAAATGTTTGGAAGGTATATAATAATGATAAAATAGGCAATCATCATTTTCCACTTGCAAGAAAATCATAAAATAGGCAATGGTCATTTCAAGATTTGTATCATTCATCAAACTAGTAAATTTGGAAATGGAACTCCATTAGATTGTGAAAAAAAACTACTATAAACCAAAAAATATAACAAAGAATAAAGAAATTAGAATATAACTTCCACTTTGAAACTATTGCTTGTATGAACTATTATCCACTTGCCAACTTAACAGAATTGACATAGCCATAAACCTAATATAAAATAATCATTTTAGCAATCTAGAATAATCAAGCATAATTTCAAAATGCGTCTCTCATGCTTACAATGTTATAGACCAAACAAACTAAAACAATGATTTTTCTCCACTGATACAATCTTAAATAAATTTATTTTAGAAACAACATAACCTAATTGCCTAATGAAACATCATTGATCCATAGACCAGTAGACATTTTTCCTGATTTCATTTTTTGGCGACATTATCATTTGTGTTAGGAGTTTTTCCTTGTACTTCATGACCTTGTCCTATACAAAAGAGTATATAATAGAATATTAACGAAAATTCATGTTATTTTATTGAACATAAAAAATAAAAAATATTGTATTCAACACAATATAATACATTTGCAATTGTATGAAAAAATCCATTGTTATCCCATAATTGCATAAACTTGATTACAAATATGCCACAATCTGTTCTACAAGTAGCAATTAAGGAAATTAAAAATAAATTATGCATCAAATCAATAAATTTAGAACCTCATTTGCTTTCCATAGGTAAAGAGGAATAAAATTCTTGCAACTTATGAATTCAATTGTTGCAAAACTTCTAAAACAACGAATTTGAATTTAGTCATGTCCATTGATGGTCTTCTTTCTTGAATCCCAATGACAATTGATAGAACGCTTACCTTAACACAATATAAAATTATAAATATGGACATCCTTAAAAAATAATGACAACAAGTCACATAAGTAATTGGATAATAACTATATTTACTAGTTTCTCTGTGAAGACATCCATTTGCTTTTTCCTTTCGTCAATCAATGAATCCAACAACTCGATTCTTTTTCTAATGAATATTCAAAATGTTTAAATACCAATGATTTCTCCTGCATATTGGTATGAACAGCTGAAAAAGAAAAATAAATAATGATTTTATCAAGTTAATTGTGTTCATGTATTTCCTGCACTATACTTAAAAATATCCAACTATATATGACTTTCATTAAATTAAATAAAACATGTTCATATGTGTACAACCGAGTGTTTTTAAAATATTTTCATAAATTGTCACATGTATTTTGGAGAAAATGTACCCCTCTTATTTTCCACATCAAATTGTAATAATAAAAAAAATACAAAACATACATTAGATTAAAACAATCTACTTAAAACAAGAAAACCAATCTATAATTCTTACAACATATCTTACCTCAAAATGGGGAGATAAGAAATGCTCCCTATTTCCTTTATCCTTACCATTCAAAATTCGACAAAACATGGTTACAACCTTCATGTAAATGAATGAAAATTAGAAATATAGTTTTAGAGTAATTTTATCTTAACTTCATATAACTAAATATGAATACCTTATTGTTAACTAATTTGTCGGGTCCCAAGCATTTTAAGTCGAATCTTATCAAGAAGAAATCGTACATGGAACACAATATTTGGCTACATAGAAATAATTATGATGTTATGAATTAAAACTAAATCTTTTAAATGGTTGTCTTAATTGTACTTGTTTATACTGAATCAAGTTCAACCTGACCTTTCATCACGTGTATCGTCCAATGCATATGCTAAAACTTACTTTGCTACAATGAAGACGTTGAAAATTTGATTGATTGTTGTACCACATATGGTGATTGTAGGGCAGTAGCACATCGACGTAGCCGACATAAACATAATGGAGGATGTTCAGTCTAGTAAGGAATAATAACATTCGACTTAACTTCATCCTCAACTATATGTATAGAAAATAAGAAAAAAAATTCATTAACGAAAATAACACACAGAGGAAAGACTAGCCATTATTATGAACTCATTAATATTTTGATATTAAAAATTACTATAAAAAAATAAAGATGCAGAAAGTATAATGCTATGTTGCGCTACTGGCTGTGAGGTCGATGGCCCTGCATTATCTTCACCATGAGCGGAACGATCATTCAATGGTGATCCATATGCTAATTTAAAAATGGATAACAACCAAATTTTAAAAAAAAATTATAGAACATTTGCAATTCAATTAAAAGTAAAAAAAAAATTTAACAGCTAATGCTATAAAAACCTTATTACCATGTGGTGGTGATGGGAAAGATTCATTGATGTCAGGTTGGTTATGACTTCCGCTTTGATGAGAAGGTGATGGGGTTTTGTTTTTATTATGCCGCTTTGCTAGTTTATCAATTGCTTCTTTCATTGTTCGAAGCAATTGGTGAATTTGTTCCTCCACTACATTATACTCTGCTATAATTTCCTACAAAATGGTACAAAGTGTAAAAGATGTATATTATTATGCATAACATGTTTGGTTTACTCTTTAAATAAAGGAATAGATGTAAAAGGTTCTCACATCACTAGTCTCTTCTTCAACTTCATCTACTGGATTAGTAGGGTCTTCATGTGCATCTTCCCCCCTTTCATCTTCCTGAACCTACAATAATAAAAAGAATATATAATTTTTTTAAAATTATTTTTCAAATATTAAAATAAAAAGAAAATGTAGAAATAAAATTTTGTTCCTTACATCGACTAGTCCAAGGTCATCATAATCCTGCAACTCTACATGCACCATTTTCTTCATCAGGTCATCACTCTACAATGCACATATGGGGATGGTGTGTGGCACCAACATAATTGGAATGTAGAATTTATTTACATAAAAAAGCTCATACACAAATATTCCACACATCAATACGTTATTTAGAGAACACTGTTTAAACATAGAAAATGATATGGAAACCTTGAGCATTTAATAAAAAAAGATATTTACCTACAAAAAAAAAAAGGTAACCTGTAAACCATGAGCCTTTACCCAATCGAAAATGCCTAATTCGAGCAACCAATGTGTCAAGTACAAATTGGTCCCAATTAACATTGATGTCAAAGTTTCTAGCAAGCAAAGTACACCGCAACTCATGACTACCATCCAACTTCAATGTTGGAGCAAGTAATGTAGCACATGAGAAGAAGATAAACAATTTTTTAAAGTCACCCATGTCTTCCATTGAGATCAGCCTATCTCTAAGGATAGATAGGTTTTCCATCCTATTATTCCTATTGGTAGGTGTAGACACTCCATTTTGTATATCTAGTACTTGTCCTATTATGTGTTCGTTTGGTACTTTACAACAATTCCCTGGTAACCCATTATTACTCATGTAACTTATCTTTTATGAGCCACCTTGGAGACTCTGATTGAGAGATTTATCTAACCTCATTACAACCCTTAGCAACCCTAATTTAGACTTAGGTAGTCAATACATGTCTAGCATAATACCCTAAGCTCCCATTTTTACAACTTGGAGGGCTAAATTGGGTAAAATATAAGAATGTCAAATAACATGTATATGTGAAATATGGACAAAAAAAAAGGAATAGATAAAGGTAATGATTAATTATATTTATTAAGAATAGTGATTAACTTAAAAAAAAAAATAGTTAACTTTTGTGAAAATATCCCTTAGAAAAGATCATGACTTTTATGACTTCATTAAGGTAAATCAATCAAGCTTCAAGAGCAATTATCGATAATATATTTGGAAATATGTAGTATTAGCATCCTTTTACATCTCATAGATTGACATTATAGAAGAGAAATGCAATTAGTAATTATAAGGAATAAATGTTTTACATATGAACAATTTGATTAAAGATGGATAAAAGAGTAAAGAGTTTAGATTAGAGAGAGAGAGAGAGAGAGAGAGAGAGAGAGAGAGAGAGGTTGTGCCTTACAAGAAATGTCTAAACTAAATATAGGATGTATATAAGACATACTAAGGCCAAAAGAAAGATATAAAGAACAACTCACACCTAAGTAACATGATCAAAGCTATTTAAATGAATCCTCATTGCTTCCTTACCTATACATACATCTAAATTGTTGTAAAGGATTGTAAATATTATGAGTTTGTTCTTTTTTAGTACTACTTCATTACTAGTGGAATAATGGACAAATGAGTACATTGTATTCATAGCAATTTAGATTATATTTTCATAAGGTGGTGAAACAAACATATATGGTATCCTTCTCAACTCAACTTAGGAATAGGAAATAATAACAAAAACAATTATAAGCTAACAAAATTCATATATATAGGTATATATTCATGTGAGAGGAAGCCATATAGAATCTTTACATTTCAAAAATCAAGTAAACTTTAATTCAAGAAAGCAACTTAAATGTAGGTAAGTCTTCAAAAAGTTTAGAAGAAGAAAAAAATGTAACCTCAATAACTATCCACTTGAGCTATTTTTTAGATCATTTCTTCTTTTGAGATACAAAAATTCGAAACCCCCTGCAAAAAAGAAGATTACATTAGTGTTTATTTTGAAACATGAAAACTAAAATTATGGTAGACTTACATGTTCACAATATCTTTTATATCTTGGTATGGTTGTTGTAATAGCAAGTCTAAATAGTAAACTGTTTGTAATTTGAGGTCAATTACAGCCAAAACCCAATGAAACCTACAATATATTAACATATAATTTAGATAAATAGCATTTATAAGGCTAAGAAATTAAAAACAATTATAATTAACAACTTACCTTGGGTTATACGGAAGAAAAATCAGATCTGCCAATTTGGAGTCAATTAGGCGATCAACAATGATCTTTGCTCTTTTTTCAATTTTTGGGGCTATTGTTCTAGCCTTAGACACCAGTCCTGGATGAACAGATATAATTTTCTCATGTAGTGTATCATCTAGATGTTCATGCAACCACCTAATGAAATATCACCCAGTTTAGAATTACTTAAAAAATAAAAAAAATAAACGGTTTCTACTTATTTATATCATGAATATAACATAAAGATTTACAACAAAATCTCACCAAATATAGAAACATATACAATTCATAGTCAACTCTTTTGCAAAAATTACATCATTCATTTCAGTTGTCAAGAGGAAGATTTGAAATTTCATCCCAAAAACATTGATTGGAAAGTCAACTTTGGGTGCCAGTTTACCCTCCAACATTGTTGAAACTGTTTTAAAAAATAATTGTATATCTCTTGGATTCTCATATTTGATTTTCTTTGGGGATGCTTGTATCTTATTCATTTTATTCTTCCTCTTGCCAAAATCCTAAACACATAAATAGATGCATGACATTAAAATGAAAAATAAATAAACCAAGAGTGTAGGAAAATATAACTCAACTTTGAAAGTTTGGGTATAACGTTATTCCCCTCAACATTTTCATCATTTATCACAAATGCAACAGGCCACAAAACCTCATATCCAACACCCTCCCTTATTGTACTAATGTTTTCAGAAAGTGGGAATGAAAGAAGTGCATTAGGTTGAAGAGGGTAAAGAATGACCACTAATATATCAGTTCTATCAATGGAAATGTTTGAATCTCACAAATAAGTTCCATATGCAACAATGTTTTCTTCAGTTTCAAGAGCTAATTTGCATTTATAAACCTGTAAAAACATATTTTCTAATCCTTCGTCTTTCATTATAGTTATTTTATATATTGTTTTTATAAATTTAACTTAGGAAAAGCCATATATACCTGAGTTAGTGGAGAAGCTTTTTGAGTCCTTTCTGCTGATAGGTTCTCCACATGAGCACTATAATGAGTCTTCTCTCGTATTTCTTCATGTTCCAACAATTGTTTCCTTATGTTTGTGCTGCTCACTTCAGAGTGGGGTGTGAGGGGTTCTTTTTTTTTTCAGCTTTCAAAGAAATGATCTCTTCTTCCAAGCTTTTTACTTTCTCCCTTAGCATCCTTTGACATTCCTCTTCTTCAAGAGTTTTTATGGGTTTTAGTGTGTTGAATAATTGTTTGGGATTTTTTTTCCCACCTTTTCCTCTAACCCGTCCAGGATGCTCGGATGTACCCAATGCTAAAGTGAGGATATCCTTTTGGCCAACACATGTGATCTTCCCTTCCTCAACAGCCTTTGCCAACTCATCCTCCAAAAATATATAAGATGCTTCAAGAGTCATATTTAATAAAATAAAAAAACAAATGAAATTGACTAAAACTAAGTATAGGTTTGACAACTTACAATCTTTTCCGCTACAGGCCTCGTAACATCATCATATTCACCTTTTTTCAATCTTTCTAGCTTCCACAAGACCCATCTATCAATAGGTTTCCTTGAACCTGTCTTTTGCATCTATCAAAAAACAAAAAAGTGAAGCAATTAAACTTTACAAAAGTAAATGTCCAACAAAATAAAATACACTAATTCAACTTACCAATTCTTCTTGAAGTCTTGCATATCATTTCCTACTCACTCAATGAATATAAACGTATTTTGCCCTCCTTTCTTTTCCTTTTTTTGGTTTAACTTGAAACTCTATTGACAACCTATTAGCCACTAACTTTCTCCAGTCTTCAATTGGAATGTAATTATATTCAATTGGTGGCTACAAAAGGTACTCGGGCTTATCCTTATAAGGCAGGTGTGGACCCCGCATTTCGATGGCTCGAATGCGTTCCCCACTCGATGGCGAGCTCGATTTTTATTTTGAAAAATTGATTTTTATTGATTATTTGAAAATGACTTGGAGTCGCCACTTATTTTTGTTTTATTTTTAAAGGGTAAACAAAATAAGAAAGAAAAACCCTAAGTGTGACTCCTTATTTTGGAAAAGGTGATCTACGAAAAACCGGATCGGGTTCGGGGGTCAGGTTACTTATCGGGAAGGTACGGTAAAGACCGTAGCACCCCTCTAAGTCCCTAAAGTCGGGTCTCTACTACTAAAATGAAGCTGACATGGCAATCAATGAGAAAATCAATGAATACTCAAATCAATCATGCACATATAAGTATCAAAACATGCGTATAGCAAGACCAGAATAAGGACAGATGCGTACCTGGGCAACGATCTTCAATGCGCTATCAAGAAGTGAGATTAGTGCACAATTAAAGGATGGTCACATGCATATCATAGGCAGAATAAATCATGTATGGCACCCAAATCAACCAAACAATCCATCAATCATAAAATCTCATATGTTGGGCCCCCACCAAAGCCCGATTGATTTTTGCATGAATTAATTCCATAAATTCCCTTGCTTGGAATTACGGAATTTTATTCTAGCTTATTTTAAAACATTTTGAAAATCTGAGGAGTTGTGAAAATTGCTTGTCAGGGAGAAAAGTGACAGCAAATTTTTATTATAAAGTGGAAACTTTTGGGAACCTAAAGATTCCAATGAGGAAACATGAGAGAATTGGAATTATTTGAAAAACCAGATTTTTGAGAAAATGCTTGCAAAATGGGATTAGGAACAGTTATTAAAACAGAGAATGAGGAAGTAAAAGGTGGTGGCACATGGTCAAAGGCTGCATGTCCTAGGTGGTCATGCAAAGAAGCGGTCTCCTGTAGCTTTTGTAGGGTCCATTCTCTCCCCACTTCTCATCCCATGAGTTCTTTACGATCCAGTAAGGCCTGCCCTTCATCCGGATGGGATCATGGCCTGTTGAACCATGCCCCACCAGTAACACTCCATGAGCCATCATCCCAGAGCATATGTATGGGCGTGACACTTCCCCAATATGTGTCTGCATGAACACTGTATTGATGCCCACTACCATTTGACCATTTTTCACAAGATTAGCAGCCATCTGATCTTCATCAAGGAATGAACCAAAAGCTTTGGCTGCATCGGGCTTCTGGAGAAGAACTGTTTTGATTGCATTCAATATCTCATCCACGGATCTTCCTGTGCTAATGTATTCTGAAATAACCTCCCATCTTCAAGACATTCCTCTGGGATATTTCAGCATCCCTTTTATCAAGAGCCCAACTTCTTCTCTATCCCAAGGTTTCTCCTTATAGTGTGATCAAAAGAATGAAGTTGGGGTCACTGAATTCACCTTCCACTGAAGAGTAGAAAGCATCAGAAGCCCTATCCTCTGAAACGTCTTCACTTCAAGCACATATTTTATCTCCTCCACCTGCAGGTCCAAGAGAAGAGGAGCATCGGTTTTACTGGAGCTTGACTTTCTCTTCTCAGGGGCATTTTCCTCATGGGGACTCTCTATCTGATCTGTTGATGCAGCTGCACTTTCTCCCTCATTCTCATGGCCATCTAATCTGCTTCCGCGGATGCTGCATCTGACACCACGGCCTCTTGAACGCGAGTGGAATCCAGCTGGCAATGGACCCAATGGAGGCCTCTCAATGGGTTTACTTTAAGAGCTTCTTGAGGGCCCAAAGGATATTGCAGGACCCGGACTTAGGACGCCATCTTATCCGTGTCATGCTGAGGAATTCGTTCTTTGTGGTATCAGATTGGCTACAGGAGGCCTTATAGAAGTGAAGCTAGGGATATCTTCAGAAATGGAACTTGGACCCTTCCCTTTGACAGGTTCATCTCCATGAGAACCAAATTTTATAAGCTCGGTAACTCCAGGTTGTTGAATGAACTTCCCAGTCTCCTTGTCATGCAACAAAGCACTTTTTGCTTCAGTTTCAGTCTCCACAGGTGCCGGGGCCGCTTCAAATCCCACAACCTCCATGAATTCACCATGCTCCTCCAAGAAATAACCAACAACACTAGGTAGCATTTCCAATTCACTTCACGACCTTGGAATGAGCAGTTGCTTTATCAGTTTCATGGCAGAGGGTGAGCACTGGAGCTTTCCTCTTGACAACACTTTACCTGGAAAGCGGAGAGTGGATACCGGTAATCCATGATAAATAGAAACTTCCCCACTTTTCCGGACTGGAGGTGATCTCCTCATGTTGCTGGCCTATAGATCCATCTTCTGGAGAAAACACCAGTTGAAAATTATCCACTGAAGCAACTGTCACTTGTCCACGGAAGTCCGAGCACCAGCATACCCAGATTGGTGGTTTTGGAATATAGGTTTGAAGAGTTTGATGGGTGTGCAAGGTGTAGACATGGGGCATGATAGCAAAGTGGTGAGATGAGGTGATAATGAGTGTAAATAGGCTTAGAGAGAAAGGTGAATAAATATGGTGGGGGAGTAGACTGTTGACAATGGGTATGTATGAGTCCTATGCCTGTGGGTATGGTGAGAGATGAACTGCAAGTGATGGGCATGATGTGGTGTGGGGTGGATTAGTGGGATGACAGTATACAAAGAGAGCGTGGTGTAGAGAGAGAATGCAAGATGATGAGTGCATGTGTAGATATGGGTGTGGGCATGGTGGTATGAAGCGTGTGGTGGATGATGGACTGAAGGTGATGGGCATGACAATGGGCATGAACAGGGATGGAGTCATGTGGGCACGAGACGAGCATGAGCGCGGAATGAGTGTGATGCAACCATGCATGGTATGAAAAGGGTTTGGTGTAGTGAGAGAAAGTAGATTATTGGTGATGGGTATGAATAATGGCCGGGTTTGCATGGTCCATGCACTTGGATGGGTGAGTTTGGGGATGCTAGCAGAAGCCTTGGAAGGAATACGGGCAGCCATGCACGCGTGGGGTTTCATGGATATCGAGTCAGGGTATTTTGCTGGAGGAAGAGAGCATGGGTCTGCACAATATGGGGATTGGGATCTCCTACGGACTCCCTAGCTAATGGAGTTGTGAAAGGGAGACCATCTGCTTTTCCGATACCAGATTATGGGAAGTTCAGTGATGGCTTCTCAAAAATGGACCTTGATGTTAACAAACCACCCTTGGGCAATTTAGCAATCCCTTCATTCTCAGAAGACTCCGTCTCCAACAGACCATAATGATACTGAACTAATCCATGTGAAACGGACAAGAAAGGCTCTGCTCGTGAATGTTCCCTGGCATAACCTCCTCTAGAATGTCATCAGACGAAACAAAACTAGAGAACCAGGTATCTAGAACAAGTAAGTCTTCTCACTGGGCCAAACCCTCAACAAGCCTGTTGCATTTCTCTGATTTCTCCCACTGTTCTGCCAAAGTCTTTATTTATAATATAATGGTTTAGAAATATCCTCCATTAATCACTCTGCCTTTGACCAACCCTGGTTAAGGATCCATACATCAAATCTGATTACCACTTCTGGCCCACAACCGCTCGAGTTGATAATGATTTTCCTCCATATCTACTCCTGTTCATCTTCATAAAATTCCTTGGAATCATCAGTATACTCACTGCAATCTGTGGTAAAGACCACCACATCCTCATCGACATCTTACTTTTTTCCTCTACGAATGGCGCCTCACACTACTCACTATTCTTTGGATCTGAACCACTTTTTTTTTTTTTTTTTTTTTTTCAAATATTGGATGTCAAGCCTCAACAGCATATAGTAGTCAATTTGTACCATCCCCAATGTATGGTATGCATGATGCCCCGTGCTCAAATTGCTCAAAAAGAACAGAGGAATATAGCTAAGAAAACAGGGCATAGGAGAAAGGAACAAAAAATAAATCAAGGGCAACTGCATTTCAGGACATATCAATGTGTTCCCACTGGTGGATGAAAGATATGAACAAATTCAAAACAAAAAATACGCCACATATGTTCAGGTGCCTAGCAACGAAATATGATGCAAGTCCTCACCCATTTTCTTAAACCAGGTTAATGAAACAGCGAAAGGATTAACATCACAGATGGAAACATGACAAATACAAACAACATATACACCCAGTGAAATGATATTCAGAATAATGAAATCATACGGCTAAATATAAGCATACCTGAATGTGATAGATGTCCTACCCAGCTTTTCTTACTTTCTCTCTGTTTTCCTTGCCTTTCTAGCTCCGACAATCGAATCACCTTCTCTCTTACTCTTCTTTTCTCCCGCTTGAAAAACCTCCCTCTGGAAATATATCTCTCCCCCAGCCAGACGACACCCACCTGCCTTGCAGTTGCAAGCCTCCATTACCTTCAGATTTTTCTGCCACCTTCCTCTTCTAGGCCCATTTCCCCACTACTCTGCACCACTACCTTGCTAATAACAGAAGACGCTCCTCAATACAACGGCCTGCAGATCCTCATGCCACCTGTCAACCTTCCATTGGCACTTCAAAAACAACATACGATTCTGCATTGCCCTCTCAAAAGGAGACACGTGATTGAGCAAGGCTCTTCCACGTGGCCAAAACGGGTAGCTGCATGAAAGGCCCCAAATGGGGGTCTACAAATATGCCCCTCTTTGGTAGAGTTCATGAGTGTAAAGAACATGAACACTGGAGTGAAAAGTAAGTGTGAGTAGTGAGTGAAATGAAGTGAACTCTACCGAAGAATCAAAGAGACCCCCATAGGGATATTGGTGAAACGCGAAGTCACCCAGGCTAGTAGACGAACACAAAGGCTCTAATCCTAAAAGAGAAAGATGTCACAAAATGCCTCTGCGGCCATACTAAGGATCCAAGCTCCCTCTAAGATGTCTCCCGAAAGTGACTCGAAAAACCAAATGCTAGAGGTGAGTAACGGTCGAGTCACCCTAGGGTACGGACAAGAATGCGTCTAAAGGAGACTGCCCTATGTGGACTACATGATGAATACACGATAAGCACAAAGTAACGAAGTGAGGAGGACGATAATAAGTGCAAATCCAATGAAGGTGAGACACGCAATGCCACTGAATAGGAATGCTAGGAGCTGTGACTCTACATGACAAGATTGACTCTAAACACTAAACTAGGAAACAACGGCTCTGGAAGCCAACCAAAAACTAACTCTAAAAACTAAACTGAGAATAACAGCTCTGGAAGCAAACCAAAAACTAACTCTAAAAACTAAACTAGAAAACAACAGCTCTGGAAGCCAACCAAAAACTAACTCTAAATGCTAAACTGAGAATAACAGCTCTGGAAGCAAACCAAAAACTAACTCTAAAAACTAAGCTAGAAAATAACAGCTTTGTAAGCAAACCAAAAAAACTAACTCTAAAAGCTAAACTAGGAAACAACAGCTCTGGAAGCCAACAAAAACAAAAAAAAAAAAAAAAAAAAAAAAAAAAAAAAAACTAACTCTAAAAGCTAAACTAGGAAACAACAGCTCTGGAAGCCACACAAAAAAAAAAAACTAACTCTAAAAGCTAAACTAGAAAATAACAGCTCTGGGAGCCTAAACAAGACGACAGTAATGGCTCTGGAAGCCTAAACAAGATGACAGTAATGACTCTGGAAGCCTAAACGAGATGACGGTAATGACTCTGGAAGCCTAAACAAGATGACAGTAATGACTCTGGAAGCCTAAACGAGATGACGGTAATGACTCTGGAAGCCTAAACAAGATGACAGTAATGGCTCTGGAAGCCTAAACAAGATGACAGTAATGGCTCTGGAAGCCTAAACGAGATGACGGTAATGACTCTGGAAGCCTAAACAAGATGACAGTAACGGCTCTAGAAGCCTAAGCAAGATGATAATAACGACTTTGGAAGCCTAAACAAGATGACGGTAATGACTCTGGACGTCGAAACTAAAAAGTGATGATGATGACTCTGAACGTCAAACTGAGAAGTGATAATGATTCTGAACGCCGAAACCGAGGATGTGACTCTGAATGTTGATCTGAAAATCGATGATAGCTCTGAACGCCGAAACTGAGAAGTGATGATGATGACTCTGAACGTCAAACTGAGAAGTGATAATGATTCTGAACGCCGAAACCGAGAACGCGACTCTGAACGTCGATCTGAAAACCAATGACGGCTCTGAACGCCGAAACTGAGAGAAGTAGTGATGATGGCTCTGAACACCGAAGCTGAGAAGTGATAACGACTCTGAACGCCGAAACCGAGAACGCGACTCTGAACGTCGATCTGAAAACCGATGACGGCTCTGAACGCCGAAACTGAGAGAAGTAGTGATGATGGCTCTGAACACCGAAGCTGAGAAGTGATGATGATGACTCTGAACGTCAAACTGAGAAGTGATAACGACTCTGAACGCCGAAATCGAGGATGTGACTCTGAATGTCGATCTGAAAACCAATGATAGCTCTGAACGCCGAAACTGAGAAGTGATGATGATGACTCTGAACGTCAAACTGAGAAGTGATAACGACTCTAAACGCCGAAACCGAGGATGTGACTCTGAATGTCGATCTGAAAACTGATGATAGCTCTGAACGCCGAAACTGAGAAATGATGATGATGACTCTGAACGTCAAACTGAGAAGTGATAACGACTCTGAACGCCGAAACCGAGGATATGACTCTGAATGTCGATCTGAAAATCGATGATGGCTCTGAACGCCGAAAACGAGGATGTGACTCTGAATGTCGATCTAAAACCCGATGATGGCTCTGAACGCTGAAACTAAGAAGCGGTGATGGCTCTGAACGCCGAAACTAAAAGGTGATGGTGTCTCTGAACGACGACAAATGGAAAAGTGGCTCTGAACGCCGAACTGAAAAATGTGACATGATGACTCTAAATGTCGTAAACCGTGAATGAACGGCAGCTCTGAACGCTAGACTGCAAGGAAACAATGAGGGGGAAATATGCCCCAGTGTGGCATGCCGCTGCAAACCTCAAACTACTAGAAATGGCTAAAAGGGACTCTACGAGTCTCGAACGACGCACCACTGAGAGCTCATGTCAACGAAGAGCTTAGGAACAATGGTCAGTGAGGCGAATACAATATATCTCGGCTGAGTGATGGAAACTGCGATGGACATGTGAGAGAACGATCGGCTCCATGGCTAAATGAGGGAAATATGCCCCAGTATGGCATCAGATGTATCCGATCTATCCTGATAACCCGAGAATAGCACCGATGGGACGCGTAACAGATCTGATATGTACCCCACTGAAATGATGACGCGGGAAATCCAGGCACCTAAGATAACCCCATCCAGGAATCACGACTATATCAAAGAGTATGAATCTGGCTGAACGAAGTCAAGAGAGGCTCCTCGGAGTATCCGGACAAAATGAAATCAATCATCAACCTGGCGTGTATCTCATGGCCGTGGATGATCATGTAAACCAGTGGGGATCTATAAATCTCGATCAAGATGGGGAATATGCCCCAGTGTGGCATCGAAAATGTAACATGTCAAAAAAAATCAGATGAACTCAAATCATCTATGCCTGCAACTGGCTAGATGGCTCTCGATAGACTCCACTAAGGAATCATCGTGAGGATTGCGAATATATCATCATCCCTGCATACATCTCGCAAATAAGGATAAGCACGCAACTCCCTCATGATCTGTAAATCTCATCCGAACGGAAATATGCCCCTGTATGGCATCGAAATGCAGGATAGGTCGGAGATCAGATAGCATGGAATCATCTATCCTATAACATGTGACCTCTGCGAAGATCCATAAAAATCCTCCGAAACGGAATATGCCCCAGTATGGCATCTGACGTGCGACAAATCAGGAAAAAACAGGTGACATCGAATCATCCCTCATCAAACACGTGATCCTGGTAATCCAAACACGGTCGAAACGGATCTAAACATCTGAGAAGTGTCTCCCAGAAGAAGATGCATGGCAAATATCTGGATGTCGACTGAATCTCAAACACCTGTCCACATAGAAGCCGTAGAAGACGATATCTGATCCCATGGCCTCAGGGTGGTCTTAAGACACGGGACGTAATGTAGGCTAGGGTGATAGGGTGATAGAAACGAAGGGAAACTAAGCTCAAATACCCAATGATCAAAACCCATGCCCTCGTGTGTGAAATGCAACATGTACAGAAAATCCTGTGAGCCCTGGACCTGAGGGTGTCTAATGTGAATATGATGTCAATGAGGAAACAAGTGAAGCAAATCAAACTGATAATGAGATATGTAATGGTGATACGAAGGGAATATCAAACCCGAGATGGGTCGTGGTAAGAAAAGAATAAGAAGTGAAGTGAGAATGACGAATCAGAAGCGAAAACGAGGACGATGATAATGAAGCGAATAACATCAAAAGGAGTGATGATCAACTCTGATCAGACATGGAATGATGTCACATCAACTACGAACATAATGATGGAACGGACAATAACCCAGAGCTCCCAAAAGAAAGTCACTCATCTCGCTCACAAAATATGCAACAAAATGAATACAAAGCCTGAGGGATCCCGGGAAGCTCACATACGAACTCCCGTCAACAAACATACTCGATCAAGTGGCCCTCGAATATCAATACATACACTCAGTGATGGATAACAATACATACCTGGTTTTTATTTCTTTTTCCATTTTTTTTTTTTTTTTTTTTTTTTTTTTTTTTTTTTTTTTTTACCCCCAAAGATGACATCAAAAAAGGATAACATACTCTCAAATGTCAATGTAACATGAACTCTCTCTGATGATGTGACTTTCTCAAACTAAGGATCCCTGGACCAACGTCCGTATGATAGATAGTGGAAATGACATGACTACCCTCCATGTAGTGAACTGAGGAAGATCACCCCTCGGGGTGAAAGAAGATGACGTGAAACGAACAGTAGATAAGATAAAGAAAATATGATGAATAACACGAACAGTGAGATGAGATGAAATGCAATGATGTAGTGGCGAGCACAGATAATGAGAAGAACGTGCCCCTAGGTCCAAGGCTCAATGAAACTCTCAAACAATGCATGCATACACTAAAGGGCCCCAATCCCGGTGTGAAAATGTGAGCAAGGCTATAAGAAATGAAGGTTATGATGCGCGTGCGAGGCTCAAATGGGCTAGCAATGGACTATATATATCAGAAACGGGATAAAGGGATATAGCTAACCGAAATGATAGCCACCCATCCTGCGACCATGGTCTCAAACATAGTACCTCTTTAGCTGATCCACATTAGTCGGCTCTGAGAACTGGTTTCCATCCAAATCCATCAACCATGCGGCGCCCTCTGGGGACAACTCTCTGATGAAGTAAGGCCCGCTCCAACTGGGTCTGAACTTCCCTCTAGGATCTCTGATCAATCCTCTGATGACTCTCAAAACTAAGTCACCTACATGCAGTGGTCTGGGCTTGACCCGCTTTTTGAAAGCGCGGGCCATCTTCCTCTGATATGCACGAACATGGTCTGCTGCTCTCAATCTCCTCTCATCTAGGAGATTGAGCTGATCAAATCGAGCCTGAGCCCAATCCGTCTCGGGAATCTGCTGCTCCAAGGCTACCCTCAATGAACCCATCTCGATCTCAACTGGTAGCACTGCCTCCATACCGTACACCAATGAGTAGGGTGTGGCTCCTGTAGAGGTGCGAAAAGAAGTCCTGTAAGCCCATAGTGCGAAAGGAAGCTTCTCGGACCAATCCCGAGAAGTCTCAACCATCTTCCGCAATATCCTCTTAATATTCTTATTCGCGGCCTCTACTGCCCCATTCGTCTGCGGCCTGTACGCAGACGATCTATGATGCCGGATGCTGTATCTCTGTACTAAGGTGTCAACCTCTGCTCTGAAATGCACCCCTCTGTCTGAAATAAGCTCGTGAGGGACTCCATAGCGACAAATGATGTGCGATCTAATGAAACTGGCAACTCCAGATGATGTCAATCTCGCATACGAGGCGGCCTCCACCCACTTGGTAAAGTAATCAATAGCTACCAGGATGAACTCATGACCACTGGAAGATTTCGGCGAAATCTTCCCGATGATATCGATACCCCATACTGAAAACAGCCATGGTGAAGTCAATGCATGCAACTCTGAGGGCGGCACGTGAATGAGATCTCCGTGTATCTGACACTCAGGACATCTCTGGACGAACTGACAACAATCCGTCTCCATAGTCAACCAGAAATAGCCGGTCCTCATGATCTTACGGGCCAACATATGCCCTCCCATATGTGGTCCACAAACTCCCGCATGAACCTCTCTCATCACTCGATCGGCAGAGGCACGGTCTAAACACAACAATAGCATCCCGTCAGCTGATCGTCTATACAGCGTCTCGCCGCAAATGACGAATCGGGCAGCCAACTGTCTCAATGCTCTCTTATCCTTGGCCGTGGCGACCTCAGGATATACGCCGAGTCTCAAAAAGTGATATATGTCGTGATACCATGGCAAACCATCATTTGGCTCTACATCATCAATCAAACAACAATACGCAGGAGCAGATCTCGACTCGATCAACAATGGTCGAACAGTGGCATCGGCGGGAATGTCGATCATGGAAGCTAGAGTAGCTAAAGCATCAGCAAACTGGTTCTGCGCTCTAGGCAGATGTGTATATCTCATATCCTCAAATCTCGCGACCAGTAGCTCCAAATACGCGTGGTAAGGCCTAAGCTTCACATCTCTAGTCTTCCACTCGCCCTGTATCTGTCTCAATACCAGATTGGAGTCACCAAACACCTCCATCTGTCTAATCCCAAGCTCGAGGGCTGTCTCTAACCCCAAGATACATGCCTCATACTCAACAATGTTGTTCGTGGCCAGATGTTGATTCGAGAATGCCAAACGAACAGATCTGGGAATGTGATCACCATGAGGGGATATCAACAAAACGCCTATCCCGTATCCAGAATGGTTGGCTGCACCATCAAAGTACATGCGCCAACCCGACAGACTAGTCACAGCTGCGACATCCTCGTCTGGAAAATCATCGTCAATAGCTCTGGCATCAGAAACTGGTAATGAGGCTAAGTGATCTGCGACAATGCTCCCTCTGATGGACTTCTGAGTGACATAATGAATGTCAAACTCAGTCAGAAGTACCAGCCATCTCATAAGGCGACCAACTAGGTATATCAAGACGAGGAATCAAAGGTCCGATCCTACAAAGCACGAAGAACGGAATAAGGATATGGCTCGGGGAATGTATAGAAGAAAAGATAATCTGAACGGGAACAAGCAAAGCATCCAAGTGAAGATGAGCGGTCCGACCGTACTCAAATTCGTCCTGATCTCAGTGCACTCTCATCTGGAGACTAAACAGAGGGAAAATCGGATCCAAAACTACGGCTACAGAGGCACGGAAAGCCCTCAGATGCACCCACGTGTAGGGAGGGAATCCTAATCGAAGGATCTATGGCTCAACCTACAAGGTCAAGGTGGCTCTAAATGGATAAGGGTGGACTTTAAAATATCCCTAGCAGAAGCGATCATACCCTCCGGCGATACGCAACCCTCTGCACGCCTCCGAAGAGACGGGGCGCTTCCATGCAAGGTGGTCATCACCTCCACACATGCACTACCTCGCATTCCAGGGGGTTTCCTATGGTGAAACCTCTCAAACTCTCAACACTCAATAGTCTACTAGCGTGCACAGTGATGGTGTGGGTGCATCCGAAACCCTAAGAAGCTAAAGCAGGATATGAAACACACTGGCCACATAAATATCCATGAAACCTAGCTCCGGGCTATACAGGTCTTCAATGATCGGACTCCAATCGACATCAAAGTGTCGCTCTCCTCCAGAATGCTCCCGTACATCGATATAGCCCGTTGCTAGACCCTACTCCTAATCTCTGGCTCGGTCAGAGAGCAAACACACAGAAGGTCTCACACTTGCAATAGTGAGAACCGGGATGAAAGGAATGACCGAAACCAAGAGAGTTGGAGGTAAGGGGATATATGTGCGGCCCACATAGACAGGCAACATGCAATCATGCAGAAGGAAGGCAGTCACGTGTCATACAGTCAAGCAAAGTACAGGATATATCACTCATGTCCACACAAAAAGCTACAACTATCAGGATGAATAGCTATATGAACATCATGCTCAAAAGACGATCAAGATAATATGCAAGTCAGAGAAAACAACACAGCAAGTCAAATGATATACACCAGTGAATCCATGCATGTGAGGTGAGCAGAATAATCAGGAAGAAACAGAATCGCTATACCAAGCAAAACAAGGTGAGCAACCTATGATAATCGGCATGTCAATGTACCAAACTAATATAGCAATGAAGTACAGAAAAAACGACATCCGAAGCCCCAAATCAAGATGATCAATCATATCAATGTCACAACACAATATCCAAGCATACATCAAAAACTCCCAATGTGCAATCAAGAGACAAGTACTCGCTGATCGACTCATCAAATGCCATGTTTGCTTCATCTTAAGTTCAAGTTTGACCCTCTATAGTTCCCCAGCGGAGTCGCCATTTTGTGGACCCCGCATTTCGATGGCTCGAATGCGTTCCCCACTCGATGGCGAGCTCGATTTTTATTTTGAAAAATTGATTTTTATTGATTATTTGAAAATGACTTGGAGTCGCCACTTATTTTTGTTTTATTTTTAAAGGGTAAACAAAATAAGAAAGAAAAACCCTAAGTGTGACTCCTTATTTTGGAAAAGGTGATCTACGAAAAACCGGATCGGGTTCGGGGGTCAGGTTACTTATCGGGAAGGTACGGTAAAGACCGTAGCACCCCTCTAAGTCCCTAAAGTCGGGTCTCTACTACTAAAATGAAGCTGACATGGCAATCAAGGAGAAAATCAATGAATACTCAAATCAATCATGCACATATAAGTATCAAAACATGCGTATAGCAAGACCAGAATAAGGACAGATGCGTACCTGGGCAACGATCTTCAATGCGCTATCAAGAAGTGAGATTAGTGCACAATTAAAGGATGGTCACATGCATATCATAGAGCAGAATAAATCATGTATGGCACCCAAATCAACCAAACAATCCATCAATCATAAAATCTCATATGTTGGGCCCCCACCAAAGCCCGATTGATTTTTGCATGAATTAATTCCATAAATTCCCTTGCTTGGAATTACGGAATTTTATTCTAGCTTATTTTAAAACATTTTGAAAATCTGAGGAGTTGTGAAAATTGCTTGTCAGGGAGAAAAGTGACAGCAAATTTTTATTATAAAGTGGAAACTTTTGGGAACCTAAAGATTCCAATGAGGAAACATGAGAGAATTGGAATTATTTGAAAAACCAGATTTTTGAGAAAATGCTTGCAAAATGGGATTAGGAACAGTTATTAAAACAGAGAATGAGGAAGTAAAAGGTGGTGGCACATGGTCAAAGGCTGCATGTCCTAGGTGGTCATGCAAAGAAGCGGTCTCCTGTAGCTTTTGTAGGGTCCATTCTCTCCCCACTTCTCATCCCATGAGTTCTTTACGATCCAGTAAGGCCTGCCCTTCATCCGGATGGGATCATGGCCTGTTGAACCATGCCCCACCAGTAACACTCCATGAGCCATCATCTCAGAGCATATGTATGGGCGTGACACTTCCCCAATATGTGTCTGCATGAACACTGTATTGATGCCCACTACCATTTGACCATTTTTCACAAGATTAGCAGCCATCTGATCTTCATCAAGGAATGAACCAAAAGCTTTGGCTGCATCGGGCTTCTGGAGAAGAACTGTTTTGATTGCATTCAATATCTCATCCACGGATCTT
The DNA here is from genome assembly GCF_030704535.1 of Vitis vinifera. NCBI lineage: Eukaryota > Viridiplantae > Streptophyta > Magnoliopsida > Vitales > Vitaceae > Vitis > Vitis vinifera. Next base: position 17,362,663 of record NC_081806.1, read on the forward strand.
CCTGTGCTAATGTATTCTGAAATAACCTCCCATCTTCAAGACATTCCTCTGGGATATTTCAGCATCCCTTTTATCAAGAGCCCAACTTCTTCTCTATCCCAAGGTTTCTCCTTATAGTGTGATCAAAAGAATGAAGTTGGGGTCACTGAATTCACCTTCCACTGAAGAGTAGAAAGCATCAGAAGCCCTATCCTCTGAAACGTCTTCACTTCAAGCACATATTTTATCTCCTCCACCTGCAGGTCCAAGAGAAGAGGAGCATCGGTTTTACTGGAGCTTGACTTTCTCTTCTCAGGGGCATTTTCCTCATGGGGACTCTCTATCTGATCTGTTGATGCAGCTGCACTTTCTCCCTCATTCTCATGGCCATCTAATCTGCTTCCGCGGATGCTGCATCTGACACCACGGCCTCTTGAACGCGAGTGGAATCCAGCTGGCAATGGACCCAATGGAGGCCTCTCAATGGGTTTACTTTAAGAGCTTCTTGAGGGCCCAAAGGATATTGCAGGACCCGGACTTAGGACGCCATCTTATCCGTGTCATGCTGAGGAATTCGTTCTTTGTGGTATCAGATTGGCTACAGGAGGCCTTATAGAAGTGAAGCTAGGGATATCTTCAGAAATGGAACTTGGACCCTTCCCTTTGACAGGTTCATCTCCATGAGAACCAAATTTTATAAGCTCGGTAACTCCAGGTTGTTGAATGAACTTCCCAGTCTCCTTGTCATGCAACAAAGCACTTTTTGCTTCAGTTTCAGTCTCCACAGGTGCCGGGGCCGCTTCAAATCCCACAACCTCCATGAATTCACCATGCTCCTCCAAGAAATAACCAACAACACTAGGTAGCATTTCCAATTCACTTCACGACCTTGGAATGAGCAGTTGCTTTATCAGTTTCATGGCAGAGGGTGAGCACTGGAGCTTTCCTCTTGACAACACTTTACCTGGAAAGCGGAGAGTGGATACCGGTAATCCATGATAAATAGAAACTTCCCCACTTTTCCGGACTGGAGGTGATCTCCTCATGTTGCTGGCCTATAGATCCATCTTCTGGAGAAAACACCAGTTGAAAATTATCCACTGAAGCAACTGTCACTTGTCCACGGAAGTCCGAGCACCAGCATACCCAGATTGGTGGTTTTGGAATATAGGTTTGAAGAGTTTGATGGGTGTGCAAGGTGTAGACATGGGGCATGATAGCAAAGTGGTGAGATGAGGTGATAATGAGTGTAAATAGGCTTAGAGAGAAAGGTGAATAAATATGGTGGGGGAGTAGACTGTTGACAATGGGTATGTATGAGTCCTATGCCTGTGGGTATGGTGAGAGATGAACTGCAAGTGATGGGCATGATGTGGTGTGGGGTGGATTAGTGGGATGACAGTATACAAAGAGAGCGTGGTGTAGAGAGAGAATGCAAGATGATGAGTGCATGTGTAGATATGGGTGTGGGCATGGTGGTATGAAGCGTGTGGTGGATGATGGACTGAAGGTGATGGGCATGACAATGGGCATGAACAGGGATGGAGTCATGTGGGCACGAGACGAGCATGAGCGCGGAATGAGTGTGATGCAACCATGCATGGTATGAAAAGGGTTTGGTGTAGTGAGAGAAAGTAGATTATTGGTGATGGGTATGAATAATGGCCGGGTTTGCATGGTCCATGCACTTGGATGGGTGAGTTTGGGGATGCTAGCAGAAGCCTTGGAAGGAATACGGGCAGCCATGCACGCGTGGGGTTTCATGGATATCGAGTCAGGGTATTTTGCTGGAGGAAGAGAGCATGGGTCTGCACAATATGGGGATTGGGATCTCCTACGGACTCCCTAGCTAATGGAGTTGTGAAAGGGAGACCATCTGCTTTTCCGATACCAGATTATGGGAAGTTCAGTGATGGCTTCTCAAAAATGGACCTTGATGTTAACAAACCACCCTTGGGCAATTTAGCAATCCCTTCATTCTCAGAAGACTCCGTCTCCAACAGACCATAATGATACTGAACTAATCCATGTGAAACGGACAAGAAAGGCTCTGCTCGTGAATGTTCCCTGGCATAACCTCCTCTAGAATGTCATCAGACGAAACAAAACTAGAGAACCAGGTATCTAGAACAAGTAAGTCTTCTCACTGGGCCAAACCCTCAACAAGCCTGTTGCATTTCTCTGATTTCTCCCACTGTTCTGCCAAAGTCTTTATTTATAATATAATGGTTTAGAAATATCCTCCATTAATCACTCTGCCTTTGACCAACCCTGGTTAAGGATCCATACATCAAATCTGATTACCACTTCTGGCCCACAACCGCTCGAGTTGATAATGATTTTCCTCCATATCTACTCCTGTTCATCTTCATAAAATTCCTTGGAATCATCAGTATACTCACTGCAATCTGTGGTAAAGACCACCACATCCTCATCGACATCTTACTTTTTTCCTCTACGAATGGCGCCTCACACTACTCACTATTCTTTGGATCTGAACCACTTTTTTTTTTTTTTTTTTTTTTCAAATATTGGATGTCAAGCCTCAACAGCATATAGTAGTCAATTTGTACCATCCCCAATGTATGGTATGCATGATGCCCCGTGCTCAAATTGCTCAAAAAGAACAGAGGAATATAGCTAAGAAAACAGGGCATAGGAGAAAGGAACAAAAAATAAATCAAGGGCAACTGCATTTCAGGACATATCAATGTGTTCCCACTGGTGGATGAAAGATATGAACAAATTCAAAACAAAAAATACGCCACATATGTTCAGGTGCCTAGCAACGAAATATGATGCAAGTCCTCACCCATTTTCTTAAACCAGGTTAATGAAACAGCGAAAGGATTAACATCACAGATGGAAACATGACAAATACAAACAACATATACACCCAGTGAAATGATATTCAGAATAATGAAATCATACGGCTAAATATAAGCATACCTGAATGTGATAGATGTCCTACCCAGCTTTTCTTACTTTCTCTCTGTTTTCCTTGCCTTTCTAGCTCCGACAATCGAATCACCTTCTCTCTTACTCTTCTTTTCTCCCGCTTGAAAAACCTCCCTCTGGAAATATATCTCTCCCCCAGCCAGACGACACCCACCTGCCTTGCAGTTGCAAGCCTCCATTACCTTCAGATTTTTCTGCCACCTTCCTCTTCTAGGCCCATTTCCCCACTACTCTGCACCACTACCTTGCTAATAACAGAAGACGCTCCTCAATACAACGGCCTGCAGATCCTCATGCCACCTGTCAACCTTCCATTGGCACTTCAAAAACAACATACGATTCTGCATTGCCCTCTCAAAAGGAGACACGTGATTGAGCAAGGCTCTTCCACGTGGCCAAAACGGGTAGCTGCATGAAAGGCCCCAAATGGGGGTCTACAAATATGCCCCTCTTTGGTAGAGTTCATGAGTGTAAAGAACATGAACACTGGAGTGAAAAGTAAGTGTGAGTAGTGAGTGAAATGAAGTGAACTCTACCGAAGAATCAAAGAGACCCCCATAGGGATATTGGTGAAACGCGAAGTCACCCAGGCTAGTAGACGAACACAAAGGCTCTAATCCTAAAAGAGAAAGATGTCACAAAATGCCTCTGCGGCCATACTAAGGATCCAAGCTCCCTCTAAGATGTCTCCCGAAAGTGACTCGAAAAACCAAATGCTAGAGGTGAGTAACGGTCGAGTCACCCTAGGGTACGGACAAGAATGCGTCTAAAGGAGACTGCCCTATGTGGACTACATGATGAATACACGATAAGCACAAAGTAACGAAGTGAGGAGGACGATAATAAGTGCAAATCCAATGAAGGTGAGACACGCAATGCCACTGAATAGGAATGCTAGGAGCTGTGACTCTACATGACAAGATTGACTCTAAACACTAAACTAGGAAACAACGGCTCTGGAAGCCAACCAAAAACTAACTCTAAAAACTAAACTGAGAATAACAGCTCTGGAAGCAAACCAAAAACTAACTCTAAAAACTAAACTAGAAAACAACAGCTCTGGAAGCCAACCAAAAACTAACTCTAAATGCTAAACTGAGAATAACAGCTCTGGAAGCAAACCAAAAACTAACTCTAAAAACTAAGCTAGAAAATAACAGCTTTGTAAGCAAACCAAAAAAACTAACTCTAAAAGCTAAACTAGGAAACAACAGCTCTGGAAGCCAACAAAAACAAAAAAAAAACAAAAAAAAAAAAAAAAAAAAAAAAACTAACTCTAAAAGCTAAACTAGGAAACAACAGCTCTGGAAGCCACACAAAAAAAAAAACTAACTCTAAAAGCTAAACTAGAAAATAACAGCTCTGGGAGCCTAAACAAGACGACAGTAATGGCTCTGGAAGCCTAAACAAGATGACAGTAATGACTCTGGAAGCCTAAACGAGATGACGGTAATGACTCTGGAAGCCTAAACAAGATGACAGTAATGACTCTGGAAGCCTAAACGAGATGACGGTAATGACTCTGGAAGCCTAAACAAGATGACAGTAATGGCTCTGGAAGCCTAAACAAGATGACAGTAATGGCTCTGGAAGCCTAAACGAGATGACGGTAATGACTCTGGAAGCCTAAACAAGATGACAGTAACGGCTCTAGAAGCCTAAGCAAGATGATAATAACGACTTTGGAAGCCTAAACAAGATGACGGTAATGACTCTGGACGTCGAAACTAAAAAGTGATGATGATGACTCTGAACGTCAAACTGAGAAGTGATAATGATTCTGAACGCCGAAACCGAGGATGTGACTCTGAATGTTGATCTGAAAATCGATGATAGCTCTGAACGCCGAAACTGAGAAGTGATGATGATGACTCTGAACGTCAAACTGAGAAGTGATAATGATTCTGAACGCCGAAACCGAGAACGCGACTCTGAACGTCGATCTGAAAACCAATGACGGCTCTGAACGCCGAAACTGAGAGAAGTAGTGATGATGGCTCTGAACACCGAAGCTGAGAAGTGATAACGACTCTGAACGCCGAAACCGAGAACGCGACTCTGAACGTCGATCTGAAAACCGATGACGGCTCTGAACGCCGAAACTGAGAGAAGTAGTGATGATGGCTCTGAACACCGAAGCTGAGAAGTGATGATGATGACTCTGAACGTCAAACTGAGAAGTGATAACGACTCTGAACGCCGAAATCGAGGATGTGACTCTGAATGTCGATCTGAAAACCAATGATAGCTCTGAACGCCGAAACTGAGAAGTGATGATGATGACTCTGAACGTCAAACTGAGAAGTGATAACGACTCTAAACGCCGAAACCGAGGATGTGACTCTGAATGTCGATCTGAAAACTGATGATAGCTCTGAACGCCGAAACTGAGAAATGATGATGATGACTCTGAACGTCAAACTGAGAAGTGATAACGACTCTGAACGCCGAAACCGAGGATATGACTCTGAATGTCGATCTGAAAATCGATGATGGCTCTGAACGCCGAAAACGAGGATGTGACTCTGAATGTCGATCTAAAACCCGATGATGGCTCTGAACGCTGAAACTAAGAAGCGGTGATGGCTCTGAACGCCGAAACTAAAAGGTGATGGTGTCTCTGAACGACGACAAATGGAAAAGTGGCTCTGAACGCCGAACTGAAAAATGTGACATGATGACTCTAAATGTCGTAAACCGTGAATGAACGGCAGCTCTGAACGCTAGACTGCAAGGAAACAATGAGGGGGAAATATGCCCCAGTGTGGCATGCCGCTGCAAACCTCAAACTACTAGAAATGGCTAAAAGGGACTCTACGAGTCTCGAACGACGCACCACTGAGAGCTCATGTCAACGAAGAGCTTAGGAACAATGGTCAGTGAGGCGAATACAATATATCTCGGCTGAGTGATGGAAACTGCGATGGACATGTGAGAGAACGATCGGCTCCATGGCTAAATGAGGGAAATATGCCCCAGTATGGCATCAGATGTATCCGATCTATCCTGATAACCCGAGAATAGCACCGATGGGACGCGTAACAGATCTGATATGTACCCCACTGAAATGATGACGCGGGAAATCCAGGCACCTAAGATAACCCCATCCAGGAATCACGACTATATCAAAGAGTATGAATCTGGCTGAACGAAGTCAAGAGAGGCTCCTCGGAGTATCCGGACAAAATGAAATCAATCATCAACCTGGCGTGTATCTCATGGCCGTGGATGATCATGTAAACCAGTGGGGATCTATAAATCTCGATCAAGATGGGGAATATGCCCCAGTGTGGCATCGAAAATGTAACATGTCAAAAAAAATCAGATGAACTCAAATCATCTATGCCTGCAACTGGCTAGATGGCTCTCGATAGACTCCACTAAGGAATCATCGTGAGGATTGCGAATATATCATCATCCCTGCATACATCTCGCAAATAAGGATAAGCACGCAACTCCCTCATGATCTGTAAATCTCATCCGAACGGAAATATGCCCCTGTATGGCATCGAAATGCAGGATAGGTCGGAGATCAGATAGCATGGAATCATCTATCCTATAACATGTGACCTCTGCGAAGATCCATAAAAATCCTCCGAAACGGAATATGCCCCAGTATGGCATCTGACGTGCGACAAATCAGGAAAAAACAGGTGACATCGAATCATCCCTCATCAAACACGTGATCCTGGTAATCCAAACACGGTCGAAACGGATCTAAACATCTGAGAAGTGTCTCCCAGAAGAAGATGCATGGCAAATATCTGGATGTCGACTGAATCTCAAACACCTGTCCACATAGAAGCCGTAGAAGACGATATCTGATCCCATGGCCTCAGGGTGGTCTTAAGACACGGGACGTAATGTAGGCTAGGGTGATAGGGTGATAGAAACGAAGGGAAACTAAGCTCAAATACCCAATGATCAAAACCCATGCCCTCGTGTGTGAAATGCAACATGTACAGAAAATCCTGTGAGCCCTGGACCTGAGGGTGTCTAATGTGAATATGATGTCAATGAGGAAACAAGTGAAGCAAATCAAACTGATAATGAGATATGTAATGGTGATACGAAGGGAATATCAAACCCGAGATGGGTCGTGGTAAGAAAAGAATAAGAAGTGAAGTGAGAATGACGAATCAGAAGCGAAAACGAGGACGATGATAATGAAGCGAATAACATCAAAAGGAGTGATGATCAACTCTGATCAGACATGGAATGATGTCACATCAACTACGAACATAATGATGGAACGGACAATAACCCAGAGCTCCCAAAAGAAAGTCACTCATCTCGCTCACAAAATATGCAACAAAATGAATACAAAGCCTGAGGGATCCCGGGAAGCTCACATACGAACTCCCGTCAACAAACATACTCGATCAAGTGGCCCTCGAATATCAATACATACACTCAGTGATGGATAACAATACATACCTGGTTTTTATTTCTTTTTCCATTTTTTTTTTTCTTTTTTTTTTTTTTTTTTTTTTTTTTTTACCCCCAAAGATGACATCAAAAAAGGATAACATACTCTCAAATGTCAATGTAACATGAACTCTCTCTGATGATGTGACTTTCTCAAACTAAGGATCCCTGGACCAACGTCCGTATGATAGATAGTGGAAATGACATGACTACCCTCCATGTAGTGAACTGAGGAAGATCACCCCTCGGGGTGAAAGAAGATGACGTGAAACGAACAGTAGATAAGATAAAGAAAATATGATGAATAACACGAACAGTGAGATGAGATGAAATGCAATGATGTAGTGGCGAGCACAGATAATGAGAAGAACGTGCCCCTAGGTCCAAGGCTCAATGAAACTCTCAAACAATGCATGCATACACTAAAGGGCCCCAATCCCGGTGTGAAAATGTGAGCAAGGCTATAAGAAATGAAGGTTATGATGCGCGTGCGAGGCTCAAATGGGCTAGCAATGGACTATATATATCAGAAACGGGATAAAGGGATATAGCTAACCGAAATGATAGCCACCCATCCTGCGACCATGGTCTCAAACATAGTACCTCTTTAGCTGATCCACATTAGTCGGCTCTGAGAACTGGTTTCCATCCAAATCCATCAACCATGCGGCGCCCTCTGGGGACAACTCTCTGATGAAGTAAGGCCCGCTCCAACTGGGTCTGAACTTCCCTCTAGGATCTCTGATCAATCCTCTGATGACTCTCAAAACTAAGTCACCTACATGCAGTGGTCTGGGCTTGACCCGCTTTTTGAAAGCGCGGGCCATCTTCCTCTGATATGCACGAACATGGTCTGCTGCTCTCAATCTCCTCTCATCTAGGAGATTGAGCTGATCAAATCGAGCCTGAGCCCAATCCGTCTCGGGAATCTGCTGCTCCAAGGCTACCCTCAATGAACCCATCTCGATCTCAACTGGTAGCACTGCCTCCATACCGTACACCAATGAGTAGGGTGTGGCTCCTGTAGAGGTGCGAAAAGAAGTCCTGTAAGCCCATAGTGCGAAAGGAAGCTTCTCGGACCAATCCCGAGAAGTCTCAACCATCTTCCGCAATATCCTCTTAATATTCTTATTCGCGGCCTCTACTGCCCCATTCGTCTGCGGCCTGTACGCAGACGATCTATGATGCCGGATGCTGTATCTCTGTACTAAGGTGTCAACCTCTGCTCTGAAATGCACCCCTCTGTCTGAAATAAGCTCGTGAGGGACTCCATAGCGACAAATGATGTGCGATCTAATGAAACTGGCAACTCCAGATGATGTCAATCTCGCATACGAGGCGGCCTCCACCCACTTGGTAAAGTAATCAATAGCTACCAGGATGAACTCATGACCACTGGAAGATTTCGGCGAAATCTTCCCGATGATATCGATACCCCATACTGAAAACAGCCATGGTGAAGTCAATGCATGCAACTCTGAGGGCGGCACGTGAATGAGATCTCCGTGTATCTGACACTCAGGACATCTCTGGACGAACTGACAACAATCCGTCTCCATAGTCAACCAGAAATAGCCGGTCCTCATGATCTTACGGGCCAACATATGCCCTCCCATATGTGGTCCACAAACTCCCGCATGAACCTCTCTCATCACTCGATCGGCAGAGGCACGGTCTAAACACAACAATAGCATCCCGTCAGCTGATCGTCTATACAGCGTCTCGCCGCAAATGACGAATCGGGCAGCCAACTGTCTCAATGCTCTCTTATCCTTGGCCGTGGCGACCTCAGGATATACGCCGAGTCTCAAAAAGTGATATATGTCGTGATACCATGGCAAACCATCATTTGGCTCTACATCATCAATCAAACAACAATACGCAGGAGCAGATCTCGACTCGATCAACAATGGTCGAACAGTGGCATCGGCGGGAATGTCGATCATGGAAGCTAGAGTAGCTAAAGCATCAGCAAACTGGTTCTGCGCTCTAGGCAGATGTGTATATCTCATATCCTCAAATCTCGCGACCAGTAGCTCCAAATACGCGTGGTAAGGCCTAAGCTTCACATCTCTAGTCTTCCACTCGCCCTGTATCTGTCTCAATACCAGATTGGAGTCACCAAACACCTCCATCTGTCTAATCCCAAGCTCGAGGGCTGTCTCTAACCCCAAGATACATGCCTCATACTCAACAATGTTGTTCGTGGCCAGATGTTGATTCGAGAATGCCAAACGAACAGATCTGGGAATGTGATCACCATGAGGGGATATCAACAAAACGCCTATCCCGTATCCAGAATGGTTGGCTGCACCATCAAAGTACATGCGCCAACCCGACAGACTAGTCACAGCTGCGACATCCTCGTCTGGAAAATCATCGTCAATAGCTCTGGCATCAGAAACTGGTAATGAGGCTAAGTGATCTGCGACAATGCTCCCTCTGATGGACTTCTGAGTGACATAATGAATGTCAAACTCAGTCAGAAGTACCAGCCATCTCATAAGGCGACCAACTAGAGCGGGCCTGTCAAACAAATATCTCAGAGGATCAAGACGAGATATCAAATGCACTGAATACTCGGTCATGTAATGTCTCAATCGGCGAGTGGCCCAAACCAATGCCAAGCAGTAGCGCTCAATCGTGACGTATCTCGTCTCGTAATCTAGCATCCTCTTACTCAGATAATAAATGGCTCGATCTTTGCCCGAATCATCGAGCTGAGCTAACATGCAACCTAAAGCCACGTCCGAAACTGATAGGTATAGGAGTAGAGGACGGCCTGGTGTAGGCGGAGCCAAAACTGGAGGCGACAACAAGTACTCCCTGATCCTCTCGAATGCGCGCTGACACTGATCATCCCAAACAGTAGGTTGACTCTTCCTCAAGAGTCGAAATATGGGCTCGCAGATGTCTGTCAATCCGGCTATGAATCTACTGATGTACTGAAGTCTGCCTAGGAAGCCTCTGACCTCTCTCTCTGTCCTCGGTGCAGGCATGTCAAGAATGGCTCTAATCTTGTCCGGATCCACCTCTATGCCTCGCTCACTGACTATGTATCCCAAGAGTTTCCCAGAAGTCACTCCAAAAGTGCACTTCTTGGGATTCAGTCTCAATCTGAACTGTCTGATCCTCTCAAAGAACCTCTCAAGAGCTGCCAAGTGATCTGATCTATCTCGGGATTTCACTATCATGTCGTCTACATAAACCTCGACATCCCGATGCATCATGTCATGGAAGAGTGTGGTCGCTGCCCTCTGATAGGTGGCTCCTGCGTTCTTCAATCCGAATGGCATGACTCTATAGCAATAAGTACCCCACTCGGTAATGAAGGACGTCTTCTCCATGTCCTCTGGAGCCATCAAGATCTGACTGTACCCGAAAAATCCGTCCATAAAGGACAACATCGAGTGACCTGCTGTACTGTCAACTAGCATGTCGATGTGTGGGAGAGGGAAATCATCCTTAGGACTGGCCTTGTTGAGATCTCGGAAATCAACACAGACTCTCACCTTGCCATCCTTTTTAGGAACAGGGACGACATTGGCCAGCCACTCCGGGTACTCGACCACTGATAGAAACCCCACACTGAGTTGCTTCTGAATCTCCTCTTTCACCTGCAAGCTCCAACGAGGGTGCAATCGTCTCAACTTCTGCTTAACCGGTCTGGCATGGGGCAGAAGTGGCAAACGATGCTGGACGATGGATGGATCAAGGCCCGGCATGTCCTCATAGGACCATGCGAAAACGTCCAAGTAGGATCTGAGCAACTGGATGAGACTATCTCTCTCATCTGAGGATAAATCTGACCCGATCCTCAACTCCCTAGGCTGATCTGCGGTGCCGAAATCAACAATCTCTATGTCTCCTATAGCAGGTGAAACCCTCTGATCAACGGGATCCGAATCGGAAACAGAAGATGAGTCATCATCTGAGTCGTGCTGTGCAATCTCATCATCAATATCAAAAATCTGTGGTGTGGGTGAAGATGGTGCAGATAAATCAATATCCCAAGAGACAGGCAGATACTCAAAAATGCTCAAATCCATAGATGAAACATCGGAAACAATGTCAGAACAGGAGACGAACCCCGACAGAATGTCAAATGAAAGAGGTGGGTCCACAAAGTCGGACGCTCCCTCAACAATGCCAACATGGCTATCAATCAAATCATCAAAAACTATAGCATCCTCAACAATCTCCAGAGTAGGGGTTGTCTGGATCTCCTCAACGATCTCGATGAAAGACACCCCGAAAAGATCGAATGGTGAAGTGAGCCCAGGATGAACTCTCTCCTCGATCGGGCTCAAGCTCAGGGCGAGCATCTCGTCGATGTACTCGTCGTGTGGGACGGCTCCGTCCACTATGTCTTCGACCCCAGCAAAGGTCCCATGCTCATCGGTCTCGTCCGGGAAGCAAAGCGTCATAAGGCTCGTGCGATCTGGAGACGAAGGAGCAATCAACACAGAAGTCGAAGAGCCAGGAGCTCCGTCTCTCAATCGTAACTGCTGGACAAGGCGCTGAAGCTCGACCTCCTGAGTGGTGCTAAGTCCTCCAATGATCATGTCCGAACGGGTCAATGGCTCTGATGCCCTCACAAAATAATCAGATAAGCTCCTGGTGTATGGACGAAGAGGATAGTAGAAAGGTGTGTGGGTCAGTCGAGCTCTCACTCTCTCCTTGCGCAAACGCGCCATGTAGAGATAATCGGCCTCAGTGGGGATGAACCCAAGTCCGAACGGTACGTCGTGATCAGGGATGGCTATGAACTCGCTCGGTCCATGCTGACGTCGACCCAACCCCATGCCGGGTAGATAGGACATACTCCGCATGATATCGAGCACCACTGTGCTCCCATGCCGGTCAAAGGACATGGCCACAAAATCCCGGCAGAAATCCTCTATCTCCACAGTCTGCACCTCATCGAAGGTGAATCCAGTCAGAAAAAGATCGTCATCAGTGTGACTAATCTCGAGCACAAGCTCGGCAGCAATGAACATGTCTCCCACAGACTGCACCACGACGACCTGACCATCGTGAATAAACTTCACCTTCTGATGAAGGGAAGAAGGAATGGCCCCGACTCTGTGGATCCATGGTCGGCCCAGAAGCAGGTTAAAGGATGTAGGAATCCTCAAAACCTGGAATACAGCGACAAAAGTGGCCGGACCGATCAGCAACTCGATCTCCAATGTACCCATGACCTCCCTCCGAGTACTGTCATATGCGCGAACGGTCTGAGTAGTGGGACCAAAATCAGAAGGAGCGTATCCAAGGGCGATGGCAGTGGCAAGAGGACATACGTTCAGGGCCGAGCCATTGTCCAAGAGGACAGATGGGACTCGGCGGCCTGAACAGCCAACAGATATGTAGAGTGGGCGAGTGTGGTCTGAGCCCTCCGGTGGCAAGTCATCATCGGAAAAGACGATACAAGTGGCTCTGCCAACCGTCATCATATGAATGAGTCCCTCGGGAGTGGTCGTGGTATCAACTCTGATCTGGCTCAGAGCTCGAGTCAGTGCATCCCGATGAGTACTGGAGGACGCTAAAAGGCTCCAGATAGAAATACGAGCCTGAGTGCTCTGCAACTGCCTCAAAATCTCATCATTCTCTGCTCTGACCTCCTCCTGGGATGACGTATCCCCTAAGGGTCTAGCGGCAGCGGCTGGAGGTGGCTGTCTCACTACTCTCCCTCCCCGGAGGATATACTGAACGTCCGGAGTCTGAGGATCATCACTGTGTGGAGCCTGAACCTCCTCAACATCTGGGATCAGAATGTACGGCGCCTGAACGCTATAGCGCGTGAATGTCAGAGGCTCGGAAGTGGCTGCCTGTACAGATGCTGCCTCAGGAACTAATCGGAATGGAGCAGGAATCTGTGGCTCTAGGGTCACCCCACTCGTCTCATAAATCCCAGCTGGCATGATAGGCTCCGGGTCTGAATCATCCCAACTCAACATATGGACATGATCATCAGTCTCATCGAAGTCCAAGAAATGAATACCACCGGCTGGTGGAGGAACTGCATGTGTGGTGTGGGTCGGCAACGGGTTTGTGGTCACACTCGGCTGACCCAAGTGTACCAAACCCTGGTCTATCAGATCCTGAATAGCATGCCTCAGAGCGGTGCATCGATCGGTCTCATGTCCAGGCCCCTGATGATAAGCACAGTGTAAGTCCATCCTAAACTGAGCTGGAATCGGCTGAGGTAGTGGTCGAGGAGTGAGAGCAGTCAATAAACCAGCCTCCGTAAGCTTCCGAAGAGCCTGGCTCAACGGCATGCCTATCTGCGAGAACTGCCTCTGCGTCCTCAAAGCGAACGGAGCAGAAGTCTGCTGGGCTCCAGGTCGGGGATAAGGCGCCGCAGGTCTCGCGGTGAACTGAGCAGCGTAGCATGGCTGCCCTGTGGCTGTGTAGGAGACCGCGGGTCTCTCAATGCCCTGAGTGGCATAAGAAGGTAAAACCAATGTCTGTGGCATGTGCGTCTGATCGTAAGCCGGCCGAGGTGCCCGTGGCCTGTACTGATGAGATGCGTAGGAAGAATGAGGCTCGGAAAACTGTGGGATCGGCTGATGGCGTCTGAGAGGCCTCTGACTGGATGAACTGATAGCACCAACCTCTGTCGGTCTCGGTCCTACGAATGGTTTCTTCCCCTTAACATCACTAGGGGAAGAATCTGCCCATAAACCTCTCGTGATGCCGTCCTCGACATCATACAAAGCCATAACCAGAGACCCAAAATCTGTGAACGGGACCCCGACCACATGTCTGGCGATCCCCGGCTGTAGGCTCCTCAAAACCATCTGAATCTGGTCTCTCTCTGATGGTCTATCCACTATCTCAGCTATCTTCCCGCGCCAGCGGGAAATGAAAGAAGAAACGGACTCCTCTGTCCTCTGCCTCAGAGCCTCGAGCTCTCTCCTCGATACGTCTACAACAGTGTTAAACGAAAACTGTCGTAGGAACTCCTGGGCCAAGTCATCCCATGTACGGCGTCTCGAGGACTCTAGAGACGCAAACCAGCGCTGAGCCGCCCCACTCAAAGATAGGGGGAAAAGAGTGATCATCTGAGGCTCGTCCAGTCCATGAGCCCTCATCACGGTGCTATAAAGTCTGAGGTGGAGGCGCGGACAACCAATACCAGTGTACCTCTCAATATCTGGCATCCTGAACTTAGCCGGCAAGCTGGCTACCGGCATAGCCCCAAAATCATCCCAAACAACGGATCCATCTGACACTCTCATCTGTCTCATACACTGCTCGATGCGGTTCATGCGCGCATGCGTGTCATCAGCGACAACGGCCTGGGCGACTGCAAGTGGAGCGATCCCAGAATGCCCGTGTAATACATATGGTGATGTCTGATGCACTGAAGGAACTGGTGGGGGTGGTGGAGGTGGCACCGGGTCATAGGATACCTCGTCCTGAGCGATATGTGGCCTGCTCTGCTGGTCATTGATCTCCTGCCTAAGGCCAGCCAGAGCCTCCTGGATAGAAGCCATGGCAGTCGTGAACTGATCGACCGTGACAACCTGCTGATCCATATCTGGTGTATCTGAAACCCGAACTAATCTGCCCTCTACTCTGATCCACGAAACTATACCCAGACTGAGAGTAAAAATCCTGATCCTGAAAGTACTCCTCCTCTGCTCTGATCCACAAAAGGTATATCAAGACGAGGAATCAAAGGTCCGATCCTACAAAGCACGAAGAACGGAATAAGGATATGGCTCGGGGAATGTATAGAAGAAAAGATAATCTGAACGGGAACAAGCAAAGCATCCAAGTGAAGATGAGCGGTCCGACCGTACTCAAATTCGTCCTGATCTCAGTGCACTCTCATCTAGAGACTAAACAGAGGGAAAATCGGATCCAAAACTACGGCTACAGAGGCACGGAAAGCCCTCAGATGCACCCACGTGTAGGGAGGGAATCCTAATCGAAGGATCTATGGCTCAACCTACAAGGTCAAGGTGGCTCTAAATGGATAAGGGTGGACTTTAAAATATCCCTAGCAGAAGCGATCATACCCTCCGGCGATACGCAACCCTCTGCACGCCTCCGAAGAGACGGGGCGCTTCCATGCAAGGTGGTCATCACCTCCACACATGCACTACCTCGCATTCCAGGGGGTTTCCTATGGTGAAACCTCTCAAACTCTCAACACTCAATAGTCTACTAGCGTGCACAGTGATGGTGTGGGTGCATCCGAAACCCTAAGAAGCTAAAGCAGGATATGAAACACACTGGCCACATAAATATCCATGAAACCTAGCTCCGGGCTATACAGGTCTTCAATGATCGGACTCCAATCGACATCAAAGTGTCGCTCTCCTCCAGAATGCTCCCGTACATCGATATAGCCCGTTGCTAGACCCTACTCCTAATCTCTGGCTCGGTCAGAGAGCAAACACACAGAAGGTCTCACACTTGCAATAGTGAGAACCGGGATGAAAGGAATGACCGAAACCAAGAGAGTTGGAGGTAAGGGGATATATGTGCGGCCCACATAGACAGGCAACATGCAATCATGCAGAAGGAAGGCAGTCACGTGTCATACAGTCAAGCAAAGTACAGGATATATCACTCATGTCCACACAAAAAGCTACAACTATCAGGATGAATAGCTATATGAACATCATGCTCAAAAGACGATCAAGATAATATGCAAGTCAGAGAAAACAACACAGCAAGTCAAATGATATACACCAGTGAATCCATGCATGTGAGGTGAGCAGAATAATCAGGAAGAAACAGAATCGCTATACCAAGCAAAACAAGGTGAGCAACCTATGATAATCGGCATGTCAATGTACCAAACTAATATAGCAATGAAGTACAGAAAAAACGACATCCGAAGCCCCAAATCAAGATGATCAATCATATCAATGTCACAACACAATATCCAAGCATACATCAAAAACTCCCAATGTGCAATCAAGAGACAAGTACTCGCTGATCGACTCATCAAATGCCATGTTTGCTTCATCTTAAGTTCAAGTTTGACCCTCTATAGTTCCCCAGCGGAGTCGCCATTTTGTGGACCCCGCATTTCGATGGCTCGAATGCGTTCCCCACTCGATGGCGAGCTCGATTTTTATTTTGAAAAATTGATTTTTATTGATTATTTGAAAATGACTTGGAGTCGCCACTTATTTTTGTTTTATTTTTAAAGGGTAAACAAAATAAGAAAGAAAAACCCTAAGTGTGACTCCTTATTTTGGAAAAGGTGATCTACGAAAAACCGGATCGGGTTCGGGGGTCAGGTTACTTATCGGGAAGGTACGGTAAAGACCGTAGCACCCCTCTAAGTCCCTAAAGTCGGGTCTCTACTACTAAAATGAAGCTGACATGGCAATCAATGAGAAAATCAATGAATACTCAAATCAATCATGCACATATAAGTATCAAAACATGCGTATAGCAAGACCAGAATAAGGACAGATGCGTACCTGGGCAACGATCTTCAATGCGCTATCAAGAAGTGAGATTAGTGCACAATTAAAGGATGGTCACATGCATATCATAGAGCAGAATAAATCATGTATGGCACCCAAATCAACCAAACAATCCATCAATCATAAAATCTCATATGTTGGGCCCCCACCAAAGCCCGATTGATTTTTGCATGAATTAATTCCATAAATTCCCTTGCTTGGAATTACGGAATTTTATTCTAGCTTATTTTAAAACATTTTGAAAATCTGAGGAGTTGTGAAAATTGCTTGTCAGGGAGAAAAGTGACAGCAAATTTTTATTATAAAGTGGAAACTTTTGGGAACCTAAAGATTCCAATGAGGAAACATGAGAGAATTGGAATTATTTGAAAAACCAGATTTTTGAGAAAATGCTTGCAAAATGGGATTAGGAACAGTTATTAAAACAGAGAATGAGGAAGTAAAAGGTGGTGGCACATGGTCAAAGGCTGCATGTCCTAGGTGGTCATGCAAAGAAGCGGTCTCCTGTAGCTTTTGTAGGGTCCATTCTCTCCCCACTTCTCATCCCATGAGTTCTTTACGATCCAGTAAGGCCTGCCCTTCATCCGGATGGGATCATGGCCTGTTGAACCATGCCCCACCAGTAACACTCCATGAGCCATCATCTCAGAGCATATGTATGGGCGTGACACTTCCCCAATATGTGTCTGCATGAACACTGTATTGATGCCCACTACCATTTGACCATTTTTCACAAGATTAGCAGCCATCTGATCTTCATCAAGGAATGAACCAAAAGCTTTGGCTGCATCGGGCTTCTGGAGAAGAACTGTTTTGATTGCATTCAATATCTCATCCACGGATCTTCCTGTGCTAATGTATTCTGAAATAACCTCCCATCTTCAAGACATTCCTCTGGGATATTTCAGCATCCCTTTTATCAAGAGCCCAACTTCTTCTCTATCCCAAGGTTTCTCCTTATAGTGTGATCAAAAGAATGAAGTTGGGGTCACTGAATTCACCTTCCACTGAAGAGTAGAAAGCATCAGAAGCCCTATCCTCTGAAACGTCTTCACTTCAAGCACATATTTTATCTCCTCCACCTGCAGGTCCAAGAGAAGAGGAGCATCGGTTTTACTGGAGCTTGACTTTCTCTTCTCAGGGGCATTTTCCTCATGGGGACTCTCTATCTGATCTGTTGATGCAGCTGCACTTTCTCCCTCATTCTCATGGCCATCTAATCTGCTTCCGCGGATGCTGCATCTGACACCACGGCCTCTTGAACGCGAGTGGAATCCAGCTGGCAATGGACCCAATGGAGGCCTCTCAATGGGTTTACTTTAAGAGCTTCTTGAGGGCCCAAAGGATATTGCAGGACCCGGACTTAGGACGCCATCTTATCCGTGTCATGCTGAGGAATTCGTTCTTTGTGGTATCAGATTGGCTACAGGAGGCCTTATAGAAGTGAAGCTAGGGATATCTTCAGAAATGGAACTTGGACCCTTCCCTTTGACAGGTTCATCTCCATGAGAACCAAATTTTATAAGCTCGGTAACTCCAGGTTGTTGAATGAACTTCCCAGTCTCCTTGTCATGCAACAAAGCACTTTTTGCTTCAGTTTCAGTCTCCACAGGTGCCGGGGCCGCTTCAAATCCCACAACCTCCATGAATTCACCATGCTCCTCCAAGAAATAACCAACAACACTAGGTAGCATTTCCAATTCACTTCACGACCTTGGAATGAGCAGTTGCTTTATCAGTTTCATGGCAGAGGGTGAGCACTGGAGCTTTCCTCTTGACAACACTTTACCTGGAAAGCGGAGAGTGGATACCGGTAATCCATGATAAATAGAAACTTCCCCACTTTTCCGGACTGGAGGTGATCTCCTCATGTTGCTGGCCTATAGATCCATCTTCTGGAGAAAACACCAGTTGAAAATTATCCACTGAAGCAACTGTCACTTGTCCACGGAAGTCCGAGCACCAGCATACCCAGATTGGTGGTTTTGGAATATAGGTTTGAAGAGTTTGATGGGTGTGCAAGGTGTAGACATGGGGCATGATAGCAAAGTGGTGAGATGAGGTGATAATGAGTGTAAATAGGCTTAGAGAGAAAGGTGAATAAATATGGTGGGGGAGTAGACTGTTGACAATGGGTATGTATGAGTCCTATGCCTGTGGGTATGGTGAGAGATGAACTGCAAGTGATGGGCATGATGTGGTGTGGGGTGGATTAGTGGGATGACAGTATACAAAGAGAGCGTGGTGTAGAGAGAGAATGCAAGATGATGAGTGCATGTGTAGATATGGGTGTGGGCATGGTGGTATGAAGCGTGTGGTGGATGATGGACTGAAGGTGATGGGCATGACAATGGGCATGAACAGGGATGGAGTCATGTGGGCACGAGACGAGCATGAGCGCGGAATGAGTGTGATGCAACCATGCATGGTATGAAAAGGGTTTGGTGTAGTGAGAGAAAGTAGATTATTGGTGATGGGTATGAATAATGGCCGGGTTTGCATGGTCCATGCACTTGGATGGGTGAGTTTGGGGATGCTAGCAGAAGCCTTGGAAGGAATACGGGCAGCCATGCACGCGTGGGGTTTCATGGATATCGAGTCAGGGTATTTTGTTGGAGGAAGAGAGCATGGGTCTGCACAATATGGGGATTGGGATCTCCTACGGACTCCCTAGCTAATGGAGTTGTGAAAGGGAGACCATCTGCTTTTCCGATACCAGATTATGGGAAGTTCAGTGATGGCTTCTCAAAAAATATTGGTCCACCTTGATGTTAACAAACCACCCTTGGGCAATTTAGCAATCCCTTCATTCTCAGAAGACTCCGTCTCCAACAGACCATAATGATACTGAACTAATCCATGTGAAACGGACAAGAAAGGCTCTGCTCGTGAATGTTCCCTGGCATAACCTCCTCTAGAATGTCATCAGACGAAACAAAACTAGAGAACCAGGTATCTGGAACAAGTAAGTCTTCTCTCTGGGCCAAACCCTCAACAAGCCTGTTGCATTTCTCTGATTTCTCCCACTGTTCTGCCAAAGTCTTTATTTATAATATAATGGTTTAGAAATATCCTCCATTAATCACTCTACCTTTGACCAACCCTGGTTAAGGATCCATACATCAAATCTGATTACCACTTCTGGCCCACAACCGCTCGAGTTGATAATGATTTTCCTCCATATCTACTCCTGTTCATCTTCATAAAATTCCTTGGAATCATCAGTATACTCACTGCAATCTGTGGTAAAGACCACCACATCCTCATCGACATCTTACTTTTTTCCTCTACGAATGGCGCCTCACACTACTCACTATTCTTTGGATCTGAACCACTTTTTTTTTTTTTTTGTTTTTTCAAATATTGGATGTCAAGCCTCAACAGCATATAGTAGTCAATTTGTACCATCCCCAATGTATGGTATGCATGATGCCCCGTGCTCAAATTGCTCAAAAAGAACAGAGGAATATAGCCAAGAAAACAGGGCATAGGAGAAAGGAACAAAAAATAAATCAAGGGCAACTGCATTTCAGGACATATCAATGTGTTCCCACTGGTGGATGAAAGATATGAACAAATTCAAAACAAAAAATACGCCACATATGTTCAGGTGCCTAGCAACAAAATATGATGCAAGTCCTCACCCATTTTCTTAAACCAGGTTAATGAAACAGCGAAAGGATTAACATCACAGATGGAAACATGACAAATACAAACAACATATACACCCAGTGAAATGATATTCAGAATAATGAAATCATACGGCTAAATATAAGCATACCTGAATGTGATAGATGTCCTACCCAGCTTTTCTTACTTTCTCTCTGTTTTCCTTGCCTTTCTAGCTCCGACAATCGAATCACCTTCTCTCTTACTCTTCTTTTCTCCCGCTTGAAAAACCTCCCTCTGGAAATATATCTCTCCCCCAGCCAGACGACACCCACCTGCCTTGCAGTTGCAAGCCTCCATTACCTTCAGATTTTTCTGCCACCTTCCTCTTCTAGGCCCATTTCCCCACTACTCTGCACCACTACCTTGCTAATAACAGAAGACGCTCCTCAATACAACGGCCTGCAGATCCTCATGCCACCTGTCAACCTTCCATTGGCACTTCAAAAACAACATACGATTCTGCATTGCCCTCTCAAAAGGAGACACGTGATTGAGCAAGGCTCTTCCACGTGGCCAAAACGGGTAGCTGCATGAAAGGCCCCAAATGGGGGTCTACAGCAGGATATACTTTTTCGTCAATGTGTGCCTGAATGACCTAAAACTAGTCCCAATTAATGATATGACATTGTATTTGCTATTCTCATCAACCAAGAATACACCCGAAAATATAAGATCTTGATTATTTAATAAGCATGTAAGGTATACACAAAATATAGGAAAATAATTTAAGTACATTACTATATACCTTATAAGAAGATCTTGATTATTTAATAATCATGTAAGGTCTACACAAAATATAGGAAAATAATTTCAATAGATTACTATATACCTTAATGCAATCCCATAATTTCTCCTTCAATTCCACAGGCATTACTCTCCAATCAATATGATATACTGGCACCATGGTTTGTGTTAGCACCCCCAAGTATGATACAAGTTGTACATATCCCTCACCCACTCCCTCACCATCATCATTATATTGAATGTCAATTTTCACTCATTCACTTCTCTTTTTAGCAATTTCAGGTTTTACAGTTGGGCCTCTAAACATTTTTGGTGAAGTAATCTTCTGTTTTCCTTCCTTTCCATCCATCTACATGACAATCAAAAGAATATGATCAATCTCATAATACATATATATATATATCTTACATTCAAAAGTAAAGCATGATATTTTAATAGTTACCTACTCTTTATCTCTTCTTGGTTGAGACATCTGTAAAGATGTTGCACTTTTTGGCCAAGTTCCAAATAATTAAGAATTATGCACTACTAAACAACACTTGAAAATGTATCTCAACTAAATCTAAAGAAATTAGTTACAAAATGATTTCATAAGTAGGAATAAATCATTGTTGTACAAAACTTGCAATACATGAAAATTAATCTTAAATCTCAATATATATAAATATGATACTAACTGAATTTATTTAAAATAGCTTAGCAAGTATATAATAGTAAAAATATATTTGAGAATAATAAAATAAAAACATAACATTGTTGAGCATCACATTGTAGATTAACAATAACTCAAAAATCACATAATACACTTAGTAGTCACAAAGCATAACCCCAAAAAACAAAAACAAAAAACAAGAAAATTGTAGACCCTCAATTTTGTCCCTTTAGCACATGTCTTTAAGTTCACTTCCAATGCTCCATAGTAATTCCTTGGTGGCCCATTGCTACTCATACTACTTACCTTTTTTTTAGCCACCTTGGAGACCTTGGTTGAGGGGTTTATCCAACTCCACATTATGACCTTGGCAGCCCTAATTTAGACTTAGCCACTTTCCTGAACGCCTTAGGCCCACTTAGGTACACTTGGCCCACTAGGCGTCACCTTAAGCCCACTTAAGCACTTTTAAACCCATTTTTTATATGACTTGCATGATTGCATGGCCTACATGACTTGTGTGGCTTATATGGATTTCTTTATTATTTAATTTCATTTTATTTTATTTTATTATAAGTTTTCTTGGCTTTTTGGGCATGAGGAAAGGGTCTGTCATCTATTTTGAAGGAGAATCAACAGAATTTTGAAAAAGAGGAGATTTTGTTTTTATAGGGATAGCACATATATTATTTTCATGGGGAAATCGGTTACAAAAGGGAAAAAACTAAGAAAGGAAAGTGGATTTCCTTTTTGGATCACAAAAGTTTTTTTGGAGGGAGATTTTTTTATTGTCTTTGTAGAGAGACACAAAAAGGAAAAAAGGAGGGGATTTTCCTCTAACATATTTGGGGGGGTTCTTTGGGAAGGCTGATCTACGCAAAAAATGAGAGGAAAAAAAAGCCACAGATTAAGGGGGAAGGGACTCACGGATTTGGAGGAGGATTTTCTCCATGGATGAAGGGGGAAGGGACTCCCGGAGGATTTTCTCCATGGATGAAGAGGGAAGGGACTCACAGATTTGATGAGGAGGATTTTCTCCATGGATGGAGGGGATGGGTAGCAGAAGATGAGAGGCTGCTTCGATAGTGTGAATTTTTCTGGAAAGGGCCAAGGACCATAGGAGAGGATCAGGGACAGAGGCACTATTACTTTGAGAAGCCCATGAGTTCTTGAAGTCTCCAACATATCCCTTGAGGTAAGCTCTTTAGTGTGAAATCCAATTTATTTTATTTTCTCTGTTTCTTTTCCTCTTTCTTCTATTGTCATTAAGATTTGCTACTGTTGATTTTAAGTGTTTCATAAATTTGCCTGACTTCTGATCCCATTGTTGCTTCTTTGTTTGTGTTCAAGAATCGTTCAATTCTTCTTTGTGATATTTCAAAACCCTTTTATTCCACCTGCATTTAAGCCCACCGATTCAGACATGAAGTGTGGCTTTTTGATAGTTCTTATTTTCTTCATTTATGTTCTTTCTTTCTTTATTATTTTTTTGGCTATTTTCTCCTTGCTCTTGGTGTTTGCACATTCTTGGGCATGGGACTACACACTTGGACGTCAAACCATGGGATGATGAAACTGACATGAAAGAGCTTGAGGCAACATTAATCAAATCAAGATTCGTGGCAAGACTATGGCTGCTATATTGAGTTAGATGTTTTCCATATGGGTTTGGTTCTCTTTCATGAATTTGCGGTTGGTTTAAAGTCTCCAATTTTCTATATGGGAGAAGCAATATTAAGTATTTTGGATATCTAAGTTTGTCTCTACTTCTGCATTGATTATATGTTGTGAGCATGGTGGGTTTGTGAGGAAGGAAATGTGTATCATTGGGGAATTTTAATCTTCATAGAATTACCACCACAGAGGACTACAGTGGACTAGGACATGGTTATAAAGAATCCAGGCTAGTTCCCCAGTCTGTAATTGCATTGATCAATGATATTTTTGTCCAGTGGTTCAGTCATCAGTAGTCACAATTGCTTGTCCAATGGTTCAGTCATCAGTAGTCACGGCCGCTAAAAGGGGGAGGTTAACAACCAAAAAAAAAGAAGTGGCAATTCCTGAACTAGAGCCTCCGAGATGGTTTGTTATAGACCTGCACTATGTGAACTGGGGAACTGTTGTCTTTCTTCTGTTTAGTGTGGAAGTTGTACTACTTAAGCAAATGAGAAAAAAGGGGTTTGATAATGGGTGTATGGAATGCTCCTACATCGGTAAGAATATTTCAGGGTCTTCTCTCGCTGCTGATGTTCTGGACTAAGGCAAGGAAGAGTGTTTTCTCATCTATGATACTATTCCCAATGGAAGCTTGCTGCAATATCTGGATGTGATTGATAACAATGGGAAGGTCCTTGAATAGTCTACTAGAGTTTCTATCATCAACGACATTGCCAAAGGTGCCAGGTATTTACATGAGAAGAAAGTGATTTATCAAACACAACATGGGCCCTACAAATACTAGAATGAAGATGCATCCAGAATGAAGACCTCCTAGAATCCATACAATGTTCCATTGAAACAGTCGAAGTCCACTCCTTCATTGATGTTGGTAACACAACACGCAAAGCCTGTACTCAAGCTTCTCTAGTCTCTCCTCAAATCCTAATGCCCAACCTCAGTGGCTTAATACATCTGAAACTGATGCCAAACGGATCCCTGATGAAGGAAATTATGGATACATACAAAAGATTTAAGAATCAGCTTCATCAGTACAAGCCCCAGAAGCAGTTTGCTGGAAATGTACTTAAGCTCCATGAGCAGACCCGTAAGTTGCAGTCGTGTCTTTGATCGAGTTAGTAAGCTGCTCTCCCTCAAGGTTCGAACCAGATAAAGGCAACTGGAGTTACTGCTGGTTACACTTTAACTTCTTCATGGCCTATACAGTTGGAATTGCAGATGATATGCAAGTGCTCATATTGATGGTATCGCTACAAAATACTCCGAAATTGTCGAAACAAAAGTTATTCAAGCAAAGATGGCAAACTGCAATGAGAGTCTATTGAAGATCTCAGAGATGAGAGGTTTGCTGAGTTCAATAAAGATGGCAAGTAACTTGATGCCGATGTTCACCTCAAGCACGTTCCGCGATGGTCATGCTGCTGCATATGTAGTGATTTTGATGGAAGACAGTAAGCCCATTGGTGAGAAATCGTTTTATAACTTCCCAGAATGCTTGGGAAGCATCCCTGCTGTTTAAATGAACTTCCCGAGAAGTGCTTGTGTAACTTGCTAAGCTGGCTACCTGAGTTGAACCACTGTGATATCAGTGGGGGAAAGAAACAACAAAGGCTCAACGAAGAGATTGTACCCCGGGAGTTCAGAACTGGTGGTTATGCGTGACGTTATTCGGGATTTATAATCGAAAAGGCTTCCTACATGGCCAGAATACAGAGGATGATTGGTTTGGGATTGAAAAGAAGATGATCATTATTCATCAGCTTCATCCAATTTTGGAGACTTTCATGACAAGATTGTGGGTTGAAGCTGGTCATGTCTTTTCTTCAAAACAAATCTTGTTGCCTGCCAAAAGAGGGCTCATTTCTCATGTCATAAAAAATGCTCATGTCCTTGGAGAAATTTGTGAGATAAAATGCGATTATAGTTTGCTAGCTAAAACTCATTTCCAAGGTGCCAATTAAATCAACTGCCAAAAAGTTCACAGAGCACTACTCTTTGGGATTTCAATTCCTAGTGATATTGGATATAGGGAGTTTGTTTGTGATATTTTGTTCGAGATAGAGTCTAAAAACGCAGGTTCTTCTGACATGAAAGCCATTGAAAACTGACGTGAGCCACCGAACATTTCTGCTCATGACAAGAAGAGTTGTAGGAAAAGTTGGCCAGGTTGTCTGATGACCATTGATGTCCAATCAGTTCAACATTTTCGGCTACAGTAGCACCAGTTGTGAGTGGCTTTCTCAAGACATCGTTCCTGATTCCTGAAAGCATTTCAGATCAGTATGAGACTTCAAGATGGAAATTAAAGAATTTCCCATGACTGCCAGATTCGGTAGTTTGATTTGAACAGAATGGCGTCTCGTGATTTTTGGAATCATGCAAACGAATACACCCAACATTGCAAATGGATCAATTTCCTATGACCTGGAATCTCAACTAACTCTCTGGGTTAGAGAATTCCAGTCGTAGCCATGTCATGATACTACAAGACACCAGAATTTAAATTCAAGCAGCCATACAAGGTTTCTTCCAAGCTGATAGCACCACCTAGCACAGGTTTTGATACCTTAACCTGTGGACAGAGTTTGCTTTTGGGAACATTCCATATACTCGAAATGGCATCAATGTCTTCTAAGTCACTACTTTTGGATCAGTATTTAGAGCTAGATCTTAATATCGTCATGCTAAATTGTTGCTTTTGGTTTCAGAGACATGAATTGCTTGGATAATGCATCCGGCTTGGCAATTATAATTGTAATGTCAGTCATCACCTGCCTAATGTCTCTAGTTACTGGATTGTGTTGGCACCAGAACATCTCCTCTATAATTGGCTTCATATTCTTCTCTGGCGTAATTGAAGCTTTCTACTTCTTGGCTTTTCTCATCAAGTTCCTGGAAGGAGCATGGATTTCTAAGCCACTCCTGAACATGCATATAGGAATGGATGACGAGTCCAATAATCGTGACATGGTGAATTCTAGTTTAGAAATCCCTAATGCAGGTGATGGTCATGCTAATGCCTTTCATGCTAGCGTTGATATTGATATGAATGGTGCCAGCGCTGAAGATCAAACTGAGTAAATTGGGTCTACTGCTGAATATGGTACGGATGAACGACAATCAAGGCAAAACACTAGTTTTCTTGCTACTGAGATCCACTACTCATCAAAAAAACCTATCCCAAATCAGTCCAACAAAAGGTGGGATCTCTTTTTCCTTAATTTTGCCTTTTTTTAATAGGCAAAATGAGCATAAACAATACTTTATAAGGTGTCAATGAAAATAAACGTTCTTTGCCATCTCAAAACCTTTTTATAAGATGAAAATTAATGTATCCATCTAACCTCTTAAGTTGTTCCTTCATTGCAGGATCTAAATCATCATCAATATCTCCATCTTCCAAACTATGATTATGGTGGTTTTGAAAAGTGTGAACCTGAACAATGTTCGATTCCCCAATTGCATGAGCTATGACTTTCCAAGGACATTCATTAACTGTGCAAACAACTGTCATGTGTTTCCTACTATTCCTCTTGAAGCAATAACGGAATCTACCAGTAATTAACATCAAATAAACGGCATCACGGAACTCGACAGCATTGGGGAAGGTATGTCCACTACCCATAATGGAATTTTCAAACCGCCTTGAGTCACGTTCGAGTATATTTGATTCCGCACATCTTTGGGAAAACCCATATGACTCAATTGTAAGAGAGTTATTACAGATATCAATTGGCGGATCACCACCGGAGGAAAGTAGGTGTGCCAAATTCGAACCAACAATAGGAGTAGGGGCACTACAAATTTAAAAAAAAAAAAAATATATATATATATATATATATATATTCATCTGTCTACATATATTTCAAAAGTTGATAGACAAAGTGAATGTGATGTTGGTAAGGCTATAAGTACCTATTCGATACTATACAGGCTTCAACAACTTCACTTGATGATGAGACATAGGCTCGACAAAACATTTCGTTGAATTGAATAGTGCAGGCATGTGATATTCTATATAGGATTGGTGAATAGTCTCATAGTCTAAGATCATGTTTGGTAGAGAGACAAATGGAACACAGATTTATGAGAGGACAAGATTGAAAGTTTGCATAAAGCAATTCTCTAAATTAAGGACATTTTGAATAGTTCACTAGGAGATTACAAGAGGAAAGAGAGAAGTATGGCTTACAAGCCCACCATGCTTATCTCGATGTATTTGGAAGTGAAGCAATAAAAGAATCTTTGATGATGTTGATCAATCAGAATTGTAGCTGAACAATGTTTTCCTAAATTTTTTGTTGAATGGTCTGCTAGATCAATAGGAAATAGAAGCCTTTCTTTTGTAGATTTCATTTGATATTTCAGCTAGTACTTTAAGGATCAAGGAGTTTTATTTTCCCCCTTTTTTTTCTTTTAAAATCCTTATGAACATCACAAGTACAAAGGAAGTGCCCTCTTCTTAGCAATTGTTTCACAACATTTTACGTATCAAAACATTTTTTTTCATTCT
The DNA here is from genome assembly GCF_030704535.1 of Vitis vinifera. Lineage (NCBI taxonomy): Eukaryota > Viridiplantae > Streptophyta > Magnoliopsida > Vitales > Vitaceae > Vitis > Vitis vinifera. Next base: position 17,390,744 of record NC_081806.1, read on the forward strand.
CCAAAATGCCAAAAAAATAATGTCCAAAACATTGATTTTTATTTTTTTATTAATCAATTAAATATAATTTAAAATAAAATAATTAGAATTATATTTTTTTAATGATGAACCTTAACTAATTTAAATTAAATATATATTATCAAAGAGTACCATAGTCCAATGGTAGCAGGGATTGAACCCAAGCCACAATTTTGATTTAATAAAAATTAAGATGGCTAATTAATAATTAATAATTATTTATATGGAGCAAATTGTTCTCATGATTTGTTTCCCCTTTTGTTTTTTTTATCATACTAAATCTAAAGCTCAAAAGGGTCATCCACTTCTCTCACTCGGGCATCAAGGAGCCCTTTTCTGAAGTTGCCCTCCAAACGAGAGAATCCCTAAAAAGGCCCTATTTTCCTCTGCAACTCTCAATCCTTGTAGGTACTAATCTAATCACATTATTAATTTTTTTTTAAACCCTCATTTGATTCCCAAGAAAATCCATCCCCCATTTGATTTCCGGGAAAATTCATCCTTGTTTGATTTTCGAGAAAATCCATGCAAAACCCCAAGGAAAACAAAAAAAAAATGCTTTTTTTTCCTCCCTATGTTTTCTAGATCTGTTCTAGGGGTCTCTTTGCTTTTGTGCCATTGGGTTTAAATTTCACAAACCCTAAATCCACGATTTTTGAGCTAGGTTGAAAAATATAACCTTTGCCTGCAAATCGTGATCAGATTACCAAATAGCATCTTATGTTTTTTTTTATATATAAAAAAAAAATTTGGATAGATTTTGCATCATGCATGGGCTATGCTGGTAGGAAATATCGGGAAATTTCCCGAAAATACGATAAAAAATACCGATAAATACCAAAATATTTCTCGATATTTCAAACACTAGTGGTTCTCAAATTTTTTTTCCTCAATGATTCCCCACAAACAACCGTCTTGTAAACATAAATATTTAAGATATAACAAAAAAAAATCCCCAAATATTCTAAATCACGGGGTCGTGAACAATGCAAAACAACCTTCAGCCCAAATATTTTCTCAACAGCCAAACAAATCCTTAAATGGAAAACTCACATGCGATTAATCCAAAAGAAAGAGGAAACTCCACTTCGGTTTCCAGAAACCTGAAAAATATTCACCTTTGATGAAGAAATATGAAGATATGACTCAACTTTGGCTTCGTTGAAGGTTTTTGGAAGATGGCTATTGGGTTTGGGTGGTCAGCTCGTGAAGAGAGACACTAGGGTTAGGCCAAAATGAGACGAAATGAGAGGAAGTGAAGAGTCATGAAAATGCAGAGCAAACGAGCCATGAAAATGTAGATTGGGTTAGGGCAAAATGAGAGGAAGTGACAGAGAGTTTCCCCAAATTTCAAAGTTTATCGAGTCGGGTGTTCTATGGGTTTTGCAAATTTGATAACTTTTAAGTTTTTGATTTTCGTGTTTATTAAAGGCACAACTCTCGGGTGACATGGACACGAGTGATGGTTGCTGATAGGGATGCATGGAGGGGTAATTTCGAAAATCCAATTATAAATTGTATATAATGCATGAAAAGGAAAAAATTTCTTGAAATAGTGGACATATCTTGGGTTATGCAAACTTGGGTTTTGAAAACAATATTATTAGGAAATGGGGCTCTCGAAACACAACTTTCCCTATTTTTTATATTCCAAATATAATAGTTCATGTTAATTAAACTAATTAAATAATTTAATTAAGTTAATTTTTTGAATCTAAATCTAACGAGATTGAAATTAACTAGTTGAATCTAATTCTTACTAGTTTGAATGTGAAAATAAAATTAAATAATCATCTAAAATATAACATATCCATCTATAATTAAATAATCAAATTAACCTAAGCTTATTCAATAAAAATATACAAATTAATTACAATTGAATGTAAAAATAATATTAAATCATCCATATTGAAAATATACTAATTAATTGAAAATACATTAATTAATTACAATTGAAAACAAAATTAATTACAATTTAAAACAAACATACCTTAAAATAATTGAATAATTGAGCAACCTTAGAAAATTTTTGAGCAATAAGAGATCAAATAAAGAATGAAATTAAATGTGGATGAAATGGATGCAAAATGAGTTATTTATAGGAAAATTTTGGGCCAAAATAGCTATTGATAGATGATTTCACTATTGAAAAACAGTTTTGGCCGTTGGATCAAAATCAGGGCGACATATGACCATTGGATCATGAAATAACCATTGGAATATCATCCCAACGTTGGACCAAACCCAAATTCAATCTGGGGAGTTAGATCAATGCAGGCATGATGTAGGCCGTTAGATCACGCTGAAAAGAGGAGGCAAATTTTCTTTAAAAAATCGACGATTTATCACCGATATATAGACGTTTTTCCAACATCAGTGATGATTGATTGATAAAACCGTCAATTTATCGCTGATCAGCGATATATCGACTAGATTTTGGCAATTTTTTGTTTTTTTGCCTCTTCGATAAATCCCCACAAAATATCGTGTTGAAACTCTCCGATACACGATATATCGATGACATACCGCCGATATATCTTTGTGTTCCTAGTGAGGTTGATGATTTACTAATATGTTTCAAGTGCACAATGAGGGATTAATTCTTATTGCACACTAGGGCATAGCCATTTTAAATATCTTTATCAAAGTTAGTGGTTTGATTTTTAGAGAACACTTCTTATTTGTTGATATTGCTATCACCTACAAAGTATGGTTTTATACATCCCTAATTCGAAACAACAACTATCCATTGCATTTGAGCAAGGTGGAGATGTTGTTGGTTATTATTGCATGCTAGGGCATAGCCATCATCATGGTTTTCTAATCAAGTTAATGATGCATTGACATTATGACGGATTGATCTAGTTTGGTTGTCTTCATAGTTTATTTTTGTCAATGAATGGCATTGTCATGGATGATTTAAATACATTAATTCGAACACATTCATTTTGAAAACAATCCATGAACACATTCCAAAAAAAGAAAAAGGGTATCTAGGGAATGGATCAATGCATGTATACTGATTATGTTCTATATCATTGCACTGAGAATAATGAATAGGTCTCTTATGACTGCATTATGATTCGATAAGACATTGTCATAGTCTCCTAATAGATGTTTTACTTTAGGGCTTTAAGAGAAGGAAATGATCAAGCTTCTTTATCATGCATGCATGCTCTCATCAACACAAAGTTGAGGCATGTCATTCATCAATATAGATCAGAATGAGCCTAAATAAATCAAAGTTCTAAGTGGAAAATGTTCAATATAGGGTTATACATCTAAGTGTAACATGATCGAATTTTATTCAAATGTATAAACTATAAATGATTACATACCTTTTTTTTTTTCCGAATTCGCTCATACCATTAAGATTTTTCATCCACAAGATACAACCTATATTGCAAAAAATTAAAAATTAAAATAAAAGTGAAAAAAAATTGTATTAGAATATTAAGAAAACTCTACTTATAAATATAAAAGAATCCAATTGTTTAATATTAAAAAATCTCAAATTTAAAATCTAAATATTGAGGGTAATTTTCTATTTTTCCATCTCATAATGAATGAAACTCTAATATCTCCCTGCTAACTTACTAAAAGGGTCATTATCAACATTTTTCACCTTAGAGCGAATGTAAAATTATAAAATTATTATCTGAGAACACCCACTTTACAAATTAGAGAAAAAAACCTAAAATAAAAAGGAAAAGTATACCATAAGGAATATTTATTTCAAGCTCTTTAAAGTACTGAGAGCACCCATTTTACAAAATTGTACTCAAGTCATGTAACATTTGAATCCAACTCATTGAAACTCATCATTTTGTCTCAAAAAAGGTTTTTCATTTTTTTATTATTAAAAAAAACCATAAGCAGCTGATTGTATTCAAGTAATTCAATGGATAGCCCTCAAAGGTAGGCATCAATTTATCAGACATTCAAACTAAACCACGGCATCAAAAGATTATAACGATAAGAATATATATACCTCCAGGCGAAGGAGCCATTGATGCTATTAAAAGTTTGTTCTTCAAAAGAGCTTTAAGAAGTGATCGATTGTTCTTCAAGAGAGCTTCCAAAGAGCTTAGGGGGCTTTTTCTGTATCCAATTTGTTGATCTCACTCTCAACCAACAGTAAAAGAATAAACCTAATCAGGAAAGATTAAAGCTAACCATAAAAGAACCAAACTCACCTCAGTATATATGAGTTGGATTTTTTTCAAGAGACAATGAAATAGAGATGCTTCTGAGAGGAGAGGGTGAGGACATGCAAATGAGGATTTGTGTGAAGAAAGAATCGTTTACTTTCCAAAGGGACATGCGGGCTTCTTCACTAGGAGGATTTAAGTCAACTGGGAATGGATTTAAACAGCTCCATGGTAACAAAAATAAATAAAAAAATAAAGAAAAATGTGTCCTCCAACAGTTTATTGATACAGTAAAGTGGACATATTACACTACCATTATGAGAAATGACACATTTGAAGGAGAGAGTCTTTTGATATAATTGAGGCATTAAAGTTTAAGCACTCTATCTAACTTATAATCTTTATAAAAAAGAATTTCACGGAGACCAACTCAAATGTATAAATAGCTTATACATTCCAACATAAAGCAACAGCTGATGGGAAACTGTGACTTCAAGGAGTTTTGGGCTGAAAGAAGGGGAAAGTCCCATTATGGTTTTTAGTCGAATAAACATGTTGACAGATTCACACAAAATCGGGCGGTTCGTCTGATTCGACGGTCTAACTCTCTGGTTAGATGATTCAATGGCGATTCAAACTCAGAACAGTCCATTCCGGCGAATCAGACCGAAGGTCGGACCGATTTTAAAACTATGCATTCACCAACGAATCTGAGAAAATCAAAATTAATTTTTACAAGCCGAATTCATAAGAAGACGAGAAAGGGAGTCATCTCTGAACAGTAGACACAGAAGAACTTTATTGAAATTGGTGTTGCTTTTTGAAAGAGACGAAGTCGGCCAGCTACTTGGAAAGTTTGACTGGACAAGACTTTGAGTTGATTTGATGGGAGGTGGAGCAGTTTATTGGGACTTCAAAAATATTTTTCTCTTCCAACCGTCCTTAGATTTAAAATATTTTTTATCAAAATATTTATTTAGAATTTTTTTCTTAATGGAATCACTTATTAAATACTTAAAAAAAATTAATAAAATTTCCTTAAAAGTTTAAACATCATAAGATATTTAAATTTTTGAATGACCATGTTTCGTATTTATGCCCATAATAATTTCATATTAAATTAAAATAAAATATTTTTATTTTAGTTATTAAATAATAAATGATATTTAAATTGAATTTATAATTAAATGATTAGTATCAAATTTATTTCTTTTTAAGATAAACAAAACAAACTCTACTAATACTAATAGTATTTTGATCAAACCTGAAGCAATGGTCATTGTAAGTATATTTCCCACCAAAATAATATAAAAGTAAACAATAATACCCTTATTAACTAAGGACAAAATAAATTGGAGTTCAACTATTTTTTTATTTTATCCAAATTTACCAAAAGACATAATAACTCCATTTTTTTTTCGAATTTAAAGATTCAAATATGACAAATATATAAGAATTTATATAATTTAAAATAAGATATAAAAAACAATTTTTAAAATTTTCTATTAATTTTTTTTACCTCAAATAAGCACTTAATTTTTTTTTAGAGCATTTACTATAAAAGAATTTAATTCTCACCTAAATAGAAGTAAAAAATAATTATTATTATTATAAATTATTTATCTAAAATTATAGTATGAAAATCTTAATAATTTTTTATATTGATATTATTATTTTAAATTTTTATTATTATTATTATTATTATTATTATTATTATTATTATTATTAATTTTAATTCAATTAATTAATTTATAAATTCCTAACTTATGTGAAACTTTTATTTTCTAAATTTATTTTTACGAATCTTCTATTTTCTTTATTTAATTAAACTAAATTTCTTGGAAACCTATTTCTTTTATTAGTAGAACTAAACTTATTACTATTATAAATTTTATTACAATCATTCAACATGCTTAATCCTATTAGTATTTTTATTATTCTTTATTATTACTATTTCTAACACATTCTTACTCACGCACATTATCATGTATCAATCACTTTCCATCCACTGTAATTACGTATCTCTTTCACTTTTCCTATAGCTATTTTTTTTTCTTTTTACTTTTTTTTTCTTATTTTCATATTAAATCCACCGCCATTTTTTTGTCTAAACACCTACAAGCACGCGCAGAGTGGCCACCCAACCCAACTCATTCCTTGCATCATCATATCATATGCACATAATGCAACGTCTCCTCAGAGGATGATGTTAATTGTCAGTTGTCACTCATCATTTCATACTTAAATGCCATTACAAATAGAATTAGTCCAAGATCTTATTGAAAATCTAGTCTCTTCTAAAAGGGAGAATTGTGTTTTGGGTCCAGCTGAGCCCAAAAATTAAGATAAGGTCTATGTAATTGACCTAATTAATGATAAGGATATTAGATGTTAACAGACGAAAAGACCCTTTACTTTTTCAACTCAAATGGTTGTAAATTAATGGGTTTCACAACTGGTAAACTTGAAATGTCATGTCACCAGAGTGAAAATTTTGAATCTTCCTACCCCTTTCTCTCCCTTCGTAAACAACATATGCACAAACGATGTCGACTATGACTGTCCCCCAATCGCTTTCTTCAACAGCCGAGGATTGTGAGCATTTCAGAAAAGCTTTTGTAAGTATTTTATCATGATCATTCCCAAATCCAAATGACGGGGGTCTGAATTATTTGCTGATATTTTGATTTGATTAGGTTGAGGCGTTTATAGGTATTTTATCATCATCGTCCAGAGTGAATAAATGGGTTTCGTCCAAACGGTGAGCTTTGGGGAAGAATATTGTTCGGTGATGATGCAATTAATCTGGAATAGCTATCCTTCGGATCAAAAATATTTTGAAAGCAAAGAAGTTGGTCAACCTAACGAAACAGAGAAAATGAAGAACTCCAATGAAGATATAAACCGGCCACAACTGTGGTCGTGATGATGGCAGTGGCCCAACAACCTCGTGTGAATATGGAAATATGTTAAATAGGGTATATGCCTTATTGTTGGGTAAGTTTCCATTTTATAAATTGATGGCTTCCACCAACTGCTATGTCCACCAATTGACTACTCATTGTTAGCATATCAAACATCTATGTAGTCCATCAGCTTCAGTTTTAGTGGGTTGTGGGCCATATGGTGCACCAGTTGGACAATGCAAAACCTCCGTTCTCTTTGATGAGTCCAGACCTCTAAAAAGCCTCGAATGTAACTATTGTTCTGTGGCTGACAAACACTGGGCAAGGTGTATATGCATAAGGTGTTGTGTTCCTTTGGAACATTCTAGGTTATTCCATTTTTTACATTTTTCCTTTTCGTTTTGTATACCTTGACCTGGTTACATGATGCATGCACAGTTAATGCTACTTTTGGTCTTATTGTCTTTCTATGTGGCTGGAGACTTTTGTAATCAGGCTTTATAAGCTCTAGAGGCTTGGGGCTCATAGAAACTAATATCATGAGATTAATTTAGGATCCACTCTCTCAGAATCTCTCTTGCTCTTTGTGTTAGCTGTAAGTTCATGACTATTTCACATTCTATTAAAAATTCTATTAGCTATCTTGATTTTATCAAAATCATTCTGCTTGAATTCCTAAATTTTCTTTTTGAAGATTTTTCTTGTCTTAGCCCACTCCACCCAACTTTTCCTTTCTTGTTCTTTTGATTAGTATCTGAAACAATTTTTATTTCGTTGATCAATGTATATTCTTGCAACAAATGAATTAAAAATTTAATTTGTGCCCAATTAGTTTGGTGTAAATTTCATCCACATTTATCTCATGTAATTTTAATTGGAAATATTTGGTGTTTATGGGAATAAACAGGAAGCTTGAAATTGCTAATCATTGGCATTAAATTGAAGCAGGTTTAGAAATGAAAGTTCTGGATCAGGAAAGAATGGATGAGAAGGAGAATTGCGGACAGAAGAAAATAATGTCTCCCTGTTTGGCTCTGAAGAATTGCTTGGAGGAGAAAAGGGTGACTACTCTAAAAGTCAGCCACAGTTAGAAGCATTTTGGTCTTCTTTAGAGTTTCCTCGTAAATTATAGACAATTGTTAAGCCTGGTGCCACATGTGATGTTTAAAAAGTTGTTCACTAGTTGAATGGAACCCATCTTTAGGCATGTTTTTTATTGAATAAAATATATGTTTGAATAATAATTTGCCATGCTTAACATATAATCTTCTTCTGAATTCTAGTTGGAAAGTTGGAATTAGCTTCGAATAGTTTCACATTAATGGACAAATTGCTGTTTTTTTAATTTTCTTGTATTGTTAAAAAAGTATAGGGAACAAATTGATACTTCAATTTTTCCTTATTTTATTAACCAAAAGATTGCAAACATGATTAACCTATGCATGAGCAGACATTCAATAGTGGTTGTATGGAATTTTTGTCTGTGTACAAGACATTTACACTAAGTGTACAAGATATATGTGCTTAATGTACAAGGGTGTACAAAGGTACCTATGTTGAAGTATTTGCAATCGTTTTAAAATCATGTCCATTTTGAAAGGATGAGGAACATTCCCTCACACACATTCCTTGATCACGCACTCATCCTGTTCAATTTTATTACTTCATACATGTTGATTGGATGACCAACCACAGTAATGATGAATAGGAACCTATATTGGGTTTTACTTCCCCCTTTTCCCTTAGGCATCACATTGGAACATGATAGCTCACCCATATGCACGCTTTTAGTTTTAGGTATGTCAAATTTTTTCCATTGTATAAGACATTTAAACTAAGTGTACAATGCAAATGTGCTAACTGTACAAGTGTGTACAATGCTACCTATGTTGAAGGATTTCAAATGGTTTTGAATAAATTGCTTGCTCATTTATTTTTTTTAAGGGGGACATTCCTCATAGTCATTCCTCATTTCCCTTCGTACACATTCATTGGATGAGATAACACACTTATGATGAATAGGAACCTAAATTGGGTTTCATTTTCCCCCTTTTAATTGAGCCATGACATTGGAATGTGGTTAACCCGCCAATATGCACTAGTTCTATTCTAGCTAGGTTGAATTTTTGCAATTGTACAAGGCAGTTACACCAAGTGTACAAGACCAATTTACTAAATGTACATAGGTATACAAGGGTGTCTATCTTAGGGGATTTCAAGTGATTCTGAAGAACTTCCTATCTTACTATTTCCAATCGTGGGGGACATTTCTCGCACATATTGCTTGACAACACACTTAGTGCATGCATTTTATTTGATGTCTACTATGTTAATTCCTTCTATTAGCTTCCCTAGTAATGATGAATATGAACCGAAATTAGGGTAAAGTTTTTTTTCATTTTCCTTAATCCATGAGAATGGAAACATTGGTTACCCACCCATATGCACTCGTTCGGTTGTGCCTATGTGGGATTTTGTGACTGTACAAGGCATTTACACTAAGTGTACAGTGCAAATGTGCTAACTGTACAACTGTGTACAATGCTACCTATGTTGAAGGATTTCAAATGCTTTTGAAAAAATTGTTTGCTCATTTTTTTTTCTAAGGGGGACATTCCTCATTTCCATTTCTACACATTCATTGGATGAGATAGCGCGCTTGTGATGAATAGGAACCTAAATTGTGTGTCATTTTTCCCCTTTTCAATGAGCCATGACATTGGAACGTGCTTAACCTGGCCATATGCACTAGTTCTGTTGTATCTAGGTGGAATTTCTGCAACTGTACAAGGCATTTACACTAAGTGTACAAGGCCAATGTACTAAAAGTACAAGGGTGTACAAAGGTGTCTATCTTACTTTTTCAAATCGTGGGGAACATTTCTCACACATATTGCTTGATAACACATTCATTACATGCATTTTATTTGATGTCTACCATGTTAATTCATTCTATTAGCTTCCTTAGTGATGATGAATATGAACCGAAATTAGGGTAAACTTTTTTTGTCATTTTCCCTAGTCCATAGTAATGGAAACATTGGTTACCCACCCATATTCACTTGAAAATATGTACCTATTAGGGATTTGGTGACTGGACAAGGCATTTACACTAAGTGTACAAAGCAAATGTGCTAACTGTACAAGTGTGTACAAGGCTGCCTATCTTGAAGGATTTGAAATGCTTTTGAAAAAATTGCTTGCTCATTTATTTTTTCTAAGGGGGACATTCCTCATTTTCCTTTGTACACATTCGTTGGATGAGATAGCACGCTTATGATGAATAGGAACCTAAATTTGGTGTCATTTTTCCCCAACTCAGTGAGCCATGACATTGGAACGTGGTTAACTCGGCCATATGCACTAGTTCTGTTGTATCGAGGTCAAATTTCTACAACTGTACAAGGCATTTACACTAAGTGTACAAGGTCAATGTACTAAAAGTACAAGGGTGTACATGGGTGTCTATCTTACTTTTTCCAATCGTGGGGAACAATCCTCACACATGTTGCTTGATAACACACAATTGCATGCATTTTATTTAATGTCTACCATGTTCATTCATCCTATTAGCTTCCCTAGTAATGATGCATATGAACCGAAATTAGGGTAAAATTTTTTTTCATTTTCCCTAGTCCATGGTAATGGAAACATTGGTTACCCACCCATATTCACTTGAAAATATGTACCTATTAGGGATTTGGTGATTGGACAAGGCATTTACACTAAGTGTACAAAGCAAATGTGCTAACTGTACAAGTGTGTACAAGGCTGCCTATCTTGAAGGATTTGAAATGCTTTTGAAAAAATTGCTTGCTCATTCCTCAACTGAAATGATAATAACCTTTCATTGATTGATATCCACGTGGGCCCTCCTCATGATTGTCTTCAACCTGATAAAGGGTATGTGTTTTTTTTTTCCCTTAGTGAGAAAGCAAATAAAGGCATAATAGATATATGAGTGTGTTGGCTACTAAGTAGGTACTGGTTGGTGTTTGATGATGTTAAAAGCCTTTATAAAGCAGCCTCTAGTAAGCACTGATTTTGAGATTTAAGTTCTTTTGAATTTGATCATTTTTCCCTTTCTTTTCCAAGGTTTTTCTTTCCACCTTGGTTTTGTGAAGAAAGCTTGCATTATTGGAATGATTGTTATTTAATGTCGTTGCAGTTGCAAATGACACAGCTATTCACCAAATCCCAACCTCTGTTTTGAATCTGAGACAAGGTTAACAATTCGTATAGTTCAAGTTCTTCATGGCCTTCTAGAGAGTGAGCATGCAGCACATGCATAAGCAAACAATAGGGCAAAAGCTCTTTCTGTTCAACTACAATCCACACAAGGAAAACTTGATTTACTTCAGCAACAATTAACATCAGTTTCTTTGAATAAAACAGCAATGGACGGTAAGCTCAACACTGCTTCCCATGGAAAATGTTTGAGAGTAGATGACTTTGACCTGACTATTGAATCTGTTGAAGATATGGATGGTAATGAAAGAATAACAAGAGAAAATAAGATGTCAACGATCACAACTAGCCCTCTGAAGTTCACGCAGTCAGAAGATGGTGTTTAAATATTTAAGGCCAACGAGGACAACAACAGCCAACATACGAACCTAGAGGACTATACAAAATTCATTGTGCTGAAACTTATGAAAGAACTCACAAAACATCATTATGGGGCTGAGCTGCTTCAGTTCAGGAATCCCAACAAGAGAAACATCTTGCTTTGTATGAGAAACACGTGCTTTAAAAATTGTAACCTGTCTATAATCTAACAAGAATTGACTTGATAGATTAGCTTTTTAACCAAGTACTTAGTGCTGAAGAAGGTGTTTTGTGCTTGAACGGTGTCATTCCCATTAGTCCAAAATTTTGGGATGATGATCGCCATTTTTCGATGTGCTGAATGATTACTTTTAAGGTGTGGAGCTACTGCATTCTGAGAATGGTTAATAATAATTTTTAAAATCATACATAATAAATTTGAAAATAAAGACTAATAATTTTCAAGTGATTATGGATTATTCTTGAGTTCCCCTTTTCTCTTGTCTGAACTTGCTAGTTCCCAATACTAAAGTAGGAGTCCAGGGATAATTTCAACACAAATATTAACTATAAGTCTCTGACAAACCTTATTCTTATTACCACCCAACTAACCTAAGGGCAAAGTGGGTTCTTATTACCAAGCCATGAGCAATTTTGCCCACCAAAAAACCTAGGACAAAAAAGGGAAAAAGCCACACCAACATGTATGATAACAAATAAGAGCAACCATACACTCTATTAGGCATAGACATCTAGGTTAGTGTGGAGGTACTCTTCCACAACCTTGTACATCCCCATGGCCTTGTCTTTGCCGGTCTTGATGTCCTCGTCCTTGAGCTCAATATTTGAGTGATAATGGCTAGTCATCTTGCACATAGAGCCTGAGCCCGATGCCTTGAACTTTACCTCGTTTGAAATGGCCTTGTTTTTACACTCTTAATTGCCTAAATTTCCTTTCTAAGAGGCTTCATTTTCCAATTCTATTTCCTTTCACACCTTCAATGGGAATTTAGGAGACAACTTTTAGTATTGTGTCTTAGTTTGATTGAAGGTAAAATTGAAACCCATAACAACCCTGACTTGTTTGAACCCCATGTCAGAAAAAGTAAAAAGAAAAACAACAAAGTGTATAGATTCTTCAAATAGATGTATCTGTAATTGAAACAAAACAGGTGGAACACACCCGTGAACTCACCATTAACATTACAAGCAACTAGAATTATTGCTGCCTTGAACTAGATATCATAGAGAACACCAAAAGAAAATATCTATATATAAAACATAAAATCTTTGAGTAATCACAATGCTACTTTCTATTCCTAATTTTCCGCTTCCCATCTGTGGGAACTGGGTGCCTTCCATTCCTGTGCTGTAGGGTCCCAACCCCATTTGATAGTTTCCATGATGGTGAAGGGCCCACGGTAGAATTCAAATTCCTGCAGGAAAATTTTGAGAACATTTTGTCAGTATACATGGGAACTTACTAGGTAACAATAGTTGAAATGAGAAATAAATCAGTTTGCATTACCTTAGTTCTGGACTATTTGCTGGCTTTGTATTAGGTTTCTTGATTTTTGACTCAATCCCATTAATCATGCAAATTATATTTGCATTATTGAATTGCCAAAGCAAAACGGCATCAGAAGAAGCACTGATGGCAGCATCCTCATGCAAATCATCATTATTAGCAATGTCATAACGATTGTTTTCCATGAATATGTTATATGATTGATCCGGGAATAGCTTTGAAGAATTTGAAATAAGTTTTTGGTAGAAAGCATCAGGCAAGTTCCTATTCTCTGTTTCCCAACATCCTAAAGGGTTTGGAACTCTAGGTACAACATCTTGCTTATTCACCATAACCATATATACCCACTAACTAGAGCCAATGTCTTTGTCGTCCTCCAAATAATTTTGCACATTACTATTGACTGGAGGCCAAGGAGGTGATTTCCCTAGTAACTCCTTAAGATCAAAGCTTTGGTTCTTTTGCCTCATCATGGAATTGCTGCGTGCCTACATAATCAGAACATCAAACTTGAATTCTGGTTTCACAAAGACTTGGATGCATAATAATCAGTCAACTAAAATAAAGCCATTGTTTGACATCTACCTAGACCACATCTATGTGGAACCTAATCATACATGAACTAGAAATTACTTTTTATGAAAATTTCCAATGAATGTGATATAATACATAGTTTATGATCATCTTCAAACTTAGGCATGGCGTGTCATGATTATCAAGAAATAAAGGTTCCCTCACCATCATCAATTTGCTATCATTCAAGTTTAAATACACTTATGTTATTATTCAAAGCTAAATATCAATGATTGGGGTAAAGAAAGAGGAATATCTCATCATGATTAAAAAAATATTTACCTCGATGTTGCTTGCATCCCACATTGGTTGCCTGCAACTATTTTGATCATCTAACATATCTCCAGCCCGCTTGTTACAATGAAAAGGTGATAAATCACTGGTTTTTGTTATGTATCTTTCAGAACTGTTTGTTTTGGTTCTCCTTTTTCCTTGCCAGAGCTGCCTTTAGAGTAGCAATCTGAAATAATAGTTCAAAGTTTTCAGAAGAATAAATAAGAATTGAGAAGAATGATAAATAATGAGAGCATTCAGAACCTGTTCTTTCAGCTCTTTCACATCTACACTATCCTTGTTTACACGAGTAGCACTAAGTTCTACCGTGGCAAATTGCTCTGCAAATTTAACTGTGCTAATTGTTTCTCCATCCGCATCCAGTTCAGGGCTAATGTGAACAAACATTAGTGTCTTAGCTTGCCCCCTTAAAGAGAATTACAATCTAAAAGCCATATTATAATTTTAAAAATAAAATTAAAGAAAACAGAATCAAATATGAAGTTCATACTCTGAAAATACATTAGTTTATTCTTACCAAGTGAGTCTTGAAGAAGTTCTGTTAGTTTACTATTCCTATAAGGGACATGTGGACTCTTCTGGGCAAGGGAAGAGATGACATCCCCTAGAGCAGAGAGAGATCTGTTAATATGATGTTCCTCCTTTAGTCTATCTCCAGTGACCTCAGATTTGTCTACTCTCCCACTGTCGGCCAGATCAACAAGATGCATACAGCCATGAAGAATAGTTCCTGACATCAAGTCTCTTCCCTGAACATGAACAGTTAGGCATATGCAAGTTGATTGAAAATCAAGTGAGCAAAACCAATAGAGATTACTAAAAGAGTATTCCTAGATAAATATATAAAGGAATATGATCATACCTATGAGAGCAACTATTATGGTTTCATATGTTCACAAGTGGTAGAGAACCAGGGTTTTAATTTCTATGCAATTTTGAAAATTCATTCTAATAATATTTAATTCTCCCTGTTTACTTACAATGCAATGACAATCAACTTAAGTCAAAAAGCAGTCAAACTCCTACTAATCCCATAATCCCAGTGTTCATTTCCGCATGTGGCACCATAAAAAAACATTTAAAGAAGTACGTTTGTCCACCATAAATTACATACAAATGTGCTAACTTTATACAGTCTCGTCACAAATTACAATCCCCATTAATCCATTCAGACACGGTCTTGGTGTGCATTTTGTGCTGAAAACAACATACTCCCCATAATCTTCAACCTATAATGTTTCAATTTCCCCTGCATTCATTCAAGTTGATAGCAACAAATCAGCAAATTAATTAATTAGGCTTTTGTAACTATTTTAACATTAATGAGATAGTCATAGATAATTCCTCCTATGTACCACATCGATTGATTTGGAGAACCTGCCCATTGACCACAACTCCATGAATTTCATTACAAAAACTCCGCAATCGTGCCTACGTCAATATCATTATCAAAACGTTATTAAGTATGGAATTATAAATAAGAGAGGAACTTAAAATAAGTTGCAATCCATTTTAACATCATCCCGGACTGCAAGGTCAATACTCACTCATTAGGTTGGAGAGGTACATCAGGTGTTAGGAAATTGAATGTCCTCAAATCATAAGGTGATACCTCTTTTTTTTTTGTGCAGCCAACCATAGGACAACCTTAGCCTGAAACATTTATTAACACAACAATTGAAATTTTTATGGGAAGACATACTTAACAAATTATTAGTTGTTACTTGTTACTTTACCAAATTTTGTTGAATTCCACTCAAAGTTGTCTTCTTCCTACCAGGACAAGAATCTAGCAATTGGATTCTCTTGTTTGATAGGTCATATATGCACAGTGTCCAATGGTTCTTTATGAGAACCGGTAAGAAGACCTACACCAATAGACTGCCATTAAACATACATTTAAATATTGTACCTTCATGCAATAAAAATACAAATCCAAGCATTAAACACAGGAATCCACCTTGTTAACATTGACATATGGAATATCCATCTGATACACATGTGGTTCAAAGCGTCCTATAACTGCCTCCCTCACTAAGTGTTTTGCCTAGGAGTGGATTACCATTTCCTGCATATCAAATAGGGGATAACATCAGGTTTGTCATTGTAGGTAATGCCTGGTTCAAGACATGAAATAAAGTTAAGCAATGATTTAATGGAATAGTCATCATTACAGCTATGTAGGGGGATAGAAACAGTTTCGTCTTCGGTTTATGTTCATACTGCAACAATCTACAGTAGGCATCGACGACCTGATTTTGTAGATCATAAAAGTGTAAGCAACTAATTATATTAAAGCCACACTTTCACTTTCAAACTTAAAATAATGCATAAAGAGGGATAAGAAGTCATATGCACGTCGTTCCCTATCCAACCATTCCCTTCGAAACAGCCCAAATTGCCTCTGGTTAGGATAGTGTCATGCATAGACACTAGTTCCTCACTATTGCAAACACATACAATTTAGTTTTTGTGTTATCACTATCATACAATGAGATGAGTGTCTCTGAAGTATGTTACCTAGCATCCAAATCCTCTCTAAATACCAGTGCAGCTGCTTGTTTTAAGTCCATTCTGATGGCAGATTGTTTAGTTTGTGGTTGGGATATGTATGGGGACAACAGGTTTGGAGCCATTCAACGCACTCGTCGTCTCTAGACGTTCCTATTTGTGGGGACAACATTACCTTTTGGTTCTTCTTCACCATCTGCAATACGAGATTTAGAACTAGTCAGCAAAGGTATACATTATGATTGAGTACTTGAGTTGTTAACCATATGGGTGTTTGCATAAATTTTATCACTTACCGCTTACTACATTAATGGGTACACTGGGCTGCAACTCAAACTCAGGGGCAACAACGCGATCTGGTGTGTCTATCACATGGTCTGCAGCATGTGAAGCCATGTACTCATCACCAAGAAATGCATGGTCATCGACTGTGGGAGTGTTGGCTGGTGCATCGCCAGAGTGACCACCAGCATCTGAATTTACCCCACTATGTCTTCGAGCCCCTAACTTATGCATAAGGCCACGCATTATTCTCAGCTGCTACTGAATGCCCCATTGATATTGGTCGATTGCTCGTTCCGCATCATGATATTGATGTCATTTTTCCTATCACATGATATTGATGTCAATCTTTGAGCACAAAATATCACAACAACATATTTCTTTATAGTTAAGAATCAAAAATAAATTACAATGACAATGAAATGAACATTTATTAATTTTTTTAAAAATTAACAGCTTACATCACTATTTTCAGCATCAACATTTGTGTCATGGTCCACATTAGTCTCTACCTCCATAGTTCTTTCTACAGTTGGAGATCTCTAGGACGCCTATAATTAGCATTGAAGATTAGTAATTAAATAATGAGTGTTATGCTAGTAATGACAATATATTTATGCATGCATCACTTACAAAATCAACCTCAGCATGTCCGAATGCTCCAAACTCCTTTATCTTAACGACTAGTCGCCGCTTAATCAAATCATCAGTCCATGTCAATGCTAGGGGCACTATAATGGGGACTTGAACTGAAGGAATTTGGAATTTAATGACATAATGCAGCTGCATAATAAATACAAACATCAGTAGGCAAATGTTACTTAGTTGTGCAATAAAATTATATAAAAAAATGGAAGACAAATACTGAATAAGTTCATTACCTGTAGAAATAAAACACAGCCATGTACCCAAGAGGTGTTAGACTGTTGGTATCGCCTAATTCCCTTAACCAGTTGGTCAAGCACAAACTAGGCCCAATTAACGTCATTTCAGAATCCATCCTCATGGATGGTATGCCACAAGTTACGGCAACCATTGAGCCTAGACGTGGGGGCCAACAATGTGGCACATGCGTAGTAAATGAATGCTCTACGAAACTCCTCGCCTACAGGTAAGTTCAGGAGTTTCTCCTTGCATGCCCGAATAGTCCTAAATGGATGCTCTGATGATGTAAAGGTCACCTGCAGAATCCGCCCTTCTGTTGGGAGGCCGAAAATGAGGCCAACATTGATGGCTGTAACAGGATAGTGTTTCTAAGCTGAGAACTCTATCCGTCTAAATCCAACATTGAAATGTTGGATTAGAAAGATACAGATGTTGTGGCGCACCTCTGTGCAATTTAAGTTTAAGAGACCTCCAAATTGGAGGTCTCTTATGGCTTGTATTTTTTCCTCTGGTAAACGGTTGCAGAGTTTCTTAAATCGTGCAGTTGAGCATCGTGTAAACATTGATGGGCCCTGCATGCAATGTTTGACAACATGGCCATGTTAGGAATAGCAACATCATTGCAGTTGGTAATGCAAAAAATAAGTGAAAAAGTAAAGATGTCATTTCTCATAGTTACAAAGACTTGTTTGCTTGTATTTAGAAATAATATACAGCAGGGTAAGACATGAGATGGGGTTAGGTGCTATTGACAGTGAGATATCCTATAAGAGAGAGGATTGTTAGTTTATGAATAAGCTTATATAGAATAGACAATAACAGTAAAACTGTACAGAATAGACTATAAAAGTACAAAAATAAATATGGGAATATTACATGATATATAAAAGAAGGAAATCAAGTCAATTTATGGAAATAAATTGACTAATTCTATTAGAGAAAGAAACCATAAACAAATCAATGAATAATCCTATTTAATTCCCATTTAGATTGTAAGACAACTTGATAGAACCAAAATCATTGGTAATGAATTTGTGATCTTCAACAACAATGAACAAATGGAGTAAACAGAAAATGCTATGGAAAAGTAGATTTCTTTCATTGCCTTAACATGGTTACAATAAAATGCTTGAGAAGGTGGAAATAAAAGCTCACTAACTCAAAGGCCTTTTCTTCGTATTCCCTCGCACACACTAGGTTTTGTGTCAGGAATAATCTTTGCAATAATTGTATTCCCCCAAGTGTTTTCCACTATACCTAACAACATACTGGTTGCTAAGGGCCTTGCATTCATGGATGTGAGCAAGGAAAAAAACTTAAAGAGATCTCTTTGTTTTCCCTGTTCTTTTCATTCTTCTGGCTATTTAAAAGGGGTCTAACCTGCTCCTTTTGATACTTCTGACAGACACAAAATCTTGAGGAACTACTAGAGCAAGCACTTTGCTATTGCCATTGAACATGGACAAGGTTTGGAATCCAAGCTTCCGTTGAGAGTATTCCCACATGGTAATTACTATCATTGAATAATTGTACACTATCTTCTAATACCATGAATCATGTGTTCGGCCGAAGTTAATTCATACCTAAGTTGTTAGCTGAGTGAGGATCCATGGGAAAATAAATGAAAACTAGGACTCTAAATCTAAACTTCTGAAAGTTTTGAGGCTTGAATCTGATTCACTGGGCATAATAATCTAAAATTTGCAAAATAGAGGAAGTGGTCATTTCAAATTAGGTACTGATACAATATGAACTGCTACTACATAATTTTTTGTAGAATAGTAAACAAAGAGTATCTTTGCCCTTGAAAACAAGAATAAATAAGGTGAATCCATGAGTCTTGGAGAATTAAATGAATGAAGAGGAGTTTGGAAACCATAAACTCCAACTGGTAGATGGCCAATACAACAAGAACATCAACTAAGGTAATAAACATCAAACATAGTTTCAAGTAGAGGTTATGACACTGCTTGTTACACTTGAAACTTCATCAGCAGTTCTCCTTCATTACCACAACAGTTTAACTAGCATTAAGTTATGTTTTATGCCAATGCATCAGTCTTAAAACCAAAACATAGTTCACAACATACACTTATAATATCCTGCTTAATTACAAGTTTTTTGTTTGCCTAAGAAATCAAAATTTTAATATCAGGCAGGACTCGACTAGAGTTTCAACAGCTTGGTTGCATACCCATTTACAGATGCCAAATTATTAGATATTTGAGAATATTCTGAGGCTTTAATTTCAAGACTTAAACTTCAAGAATTACAAAAATCTTTAGAGAGAGAGGACTTAATTATTTGGACAATATTTACAACAACAATAATAATCATCATCATCATGAAGATTGATGTTTCAGTTCTAATGTTTCAGTCAGTTCATGCACCAAATCTTCTATCAATTTCACATGGAGCCGACCTATTCATCCACATTCACATTTGGTTGAGCGAGATATTGGTCCAACACATTAAAATACTGCCCCAAAAGGAGAATTTCTGCCTTATCGCCCTGGAATCCCAACTATTTAATTGAATTTTTTTTGAGGTACAAGTCAAGAAAACTTCTGCAAGGGATTACAATCATATGTGCCAGATTTTCACAGAGAGCACCATTTCATATGTTTTAAAGGCTGGATATACAGTTGAGAGAATTAGAGTGCGTTTGGAAATGTTTTTTCTCGAAGTGTAATTAAATAAAAAGTTTTCCTTTCTCATAGATTAAAAACATAAAATATGAAATTTTTGATAAAATGGAAACCACTATTTGGGGTGGGTAAGAATAGCTAAGAGATTGTATGCAACAAAAATCATGAAGTTAGCTCAAAATGGGAATGAAATTTTTATTCCATTATAGAGTATTAAGTGCAACCAAATATTGAAATGAATCTTTGTTAAGATTTTCTAGATACCATTCCATTCTTAGCAAAGGAACAGTCTTATTAATTCTAAAGTAAGTGTTAAGTACCTAAAGGAGAACAAAAATAATATAAAAGAAAAAAATTTTAAGAAAATAAATTGTAAACATTTATTTATCTTCTTTTCCTTGATTTTCTTAGCAATCAAATAAGAAAACAATTTTATAAAGTTAGAAATAGAAAATATGAAATTAATAAAATTGAAAACATTATTTAGAGGTGGAATGAGAAAAACTTAGAGATGTTGATGAAATAAAAATAATGAATTAAATTAACATAAAATTGGAATGAAATGTTCATTGCAATTCAACTTATTAAAGTACAACAAATATTAGAATGAATATTCATTACCATTCTATAACTAGGAAACAAACACAAGACGAACTGAATGCCTCAAGCAACATCAACTATCCATTAGTTTGATTTCCAGAAACTAGAAATCCAAGATTCACCTAGGAAAGTGTAAGAAGTGATCTGAAGTAAATAGAAATCTTTAGTGCCAGTTAGAAAGTGAGGCTACTAGATTAGCAGTAATCTCTATATCTGAGCAGCTCTTGACAGTGAACCGAAGTTGAGCGTAAAAAATAACTCTTGGTCCGTATAGAAAATCAAATTTCATTTTTTCACTCAAATAAGCTAAACAAAGGCCAAAGAGGAAAATAAACACAATCAAATTTCATTCATTTGGAGATTTAAAATTTGGGGAAAGAGACTCACTTCCTAGGGTTATTTATCATTAGTCTCTGACATGCAATTTTGATTCGAGTATGGCAAGGATTTCGGTGAGCGAGTTGGTTGTTCATCAGCAATCTAGTTGCTGACTCAGCTCCTAAGGTTTTATGCCTTTGGAAGAAGAGTTCAATGGCCATCACTAGCAACGTCTCTCAACATTGAGGGTTGAAAAGAGTGAATAGAAGAAAAATGTCAAACAATTAGTAAGAAAACAAAATCACAAGTCATTTGAAGATTCTCACCAGTGGGTTCTTAATAGTTTAAAGTAAGGAAGTGGCTCTTAGTGGGTTATTGGCTAAAACTGGGGCTACCTAGTAAAACCTGTTGAACCGATTCCAAACCGGTTCAACCGATTGAGAAAAATTCTAAAATTTAACAAAAGATTCCTCGAAGAATAAGGAATCCAACAAAACAAAAAAAACAGCGCTCAATTTCGAGCTTGGATGAGGGAGAACCGGTCAAAACAATGCAATGTGTTTATAAAACGGGGCTGCTTAGCAAAACCTGTTTAACCGGTTCCCAAACGGTCCAACCGATTGAGAAAAATTCTAAAAATTTACCAGAAGATTCCTCGAAGAATAAATAATCCAACAAAAAAACGACACTCAATTCTGAGCTCGAATGAGGGAGAATCGACTAAAACAATGCAATGTGTTTATAAAACGAGGCTGCCTAGCAGAACCTATTGAACTGGCTCCCAACCGATTCAACTGATTGAGAAAATTTTTGAAACTTTACTAGAAGATTCCTCGAAGAATAAGGAATCCAAAAAAAAATGAATCTCAATTCCGAGCCTGGATGGGGGAGAACCGGCCGAAACAATGCAATGTGTTTATAAAATGGGGTTGCCTAGCAGAACCTGCTGAATCGGTTCCCAACCAGTACAATCAATTAAGAAAAATTATGAAACTTTACCAATAGATTCCTAAAAAGAATAAGGAATCCAACAAAAAAAACGACGCTCAATTCCAAGCCCGGATGAGGGAGAATCGGCTGAAACAATGCAATGTGTTTATAAAATGGGGTTGCCTAGCAGAACCTATTGAACCGGTTCCTAACCGGTACAACCGATTGAGAAAAATTCTGAAACTTTACAAGTAGATTCTCAACCGACAAAACAGCCTCCATACCATACACTAAAGAGTAAGGTGTAGCTCCTATGGAGGTGCGAAAAGAGGTACAGTATGCCCACAATGCAAAAGGAAGTTTCTCTGACTAATCTCGAGAAGTTTCAGTCATCATCCTGAAAATTCTCTTAATATTCTTATTCGCAGCCTCTACTGCCCTGTTGGTCTGTGGCCTATATGCTGAAGATCTATGATGTCGGATGTCATACTTTTGCAACAAAGTATCTACCTCAACTGGGAAGTGCACCCCTCTATCTGAAATTAATTCATGGGGAACCCCATAGCGGCAAATGATGTGTGACCTGATGAAACTAGCAACCCTAGCAAATGTCAAAGAATAAGGAATCCAAAAAAAAAAAAAAAAAAACGGCGCTCAATTCCGAGCTCGGATGAGGGAGAACCGGCCAAAACAATGCAATGTGTTCCTTGTAGAAGGCCAAACCCGAACCACCCAACCTTATTAAAACTAAGGCCACGGATCTCATTAAACAACCAACAATGCAGCCTCCCTGAACTCAAGAAACCCAACTGGAAATTCAGCCACACAGACATCCACATGCGGCCACCTAAATCTCCTGAAACCAAACTGAAATTTCATTCACTTGAAGCCTTCCACCTACAGCTACTTAAATCCCATGGAACAAACTGAAATTTCAGCCTCCTATAGCCTATGAATCCAGTTGAAATTCAGCCACCTATAGCCCCCTCTCCCCAATACAACTACTGGAATCACCAAGAAGCAAACCGAAATTTCAGCCACATGGGGCCTCTACATATAGCCACAAGACCCAGGGTTTAAGTCCAGATTATTGATGGGTAGCCCCAAATTTAAAAAACAGAGAAGGTCATGGAGACCCTTTCTCAATACAAAGCAAAGGAGGTTTCAAGAAAAACCAAGTGGCAGAAATGCCCATACCAACATAGCCACCTGAATCTAGCATTTAAGAAGTTCCTCAATCCAAAGCTACAAGGCCATAAGAATCCTTCCCTTAACAATCAAAAGGTCACAATGACCTTCAACCAAAACCAAAACTAATGAAGGCAGTGACCCTATTACTCACACATCAAAAGTAGGTCACACACCCCCCAATTCTTTATCAGAACCAACCCAAAATGAGACATCCACAACTAACATAAAAAATGAAACATGCAATAGTTACATATCAAGAGCATCCATAAAGCTTACCAGATTGTTCTCCCCTCAAGCAGAAATTTGCTTGGCTTCAAGGCCGTCTTTCCTTCAAGTTCTCACCAATCAAGAGCTCCTTACTCTCTTCCCTCTTTGCTCACTTCACGTGCACCCAAAACTTTCTTAAATGCTCAAAACCTTCTCCACACTCTGTTCTTTTCCCTCACCAAACTTGGACAAAGTTTTGTCCCTTAGAAAAAAATGCAAAGGAAAAGGTCCTTCTCTATTTCCATTTTGCCTTTTTATACCAGAACCCCTGCTCCTCCCACTTCCACCTTCGTTTTTCCCTCTTTTAGCTCTGGAAAGTGCCCCCATCAACCTCGGAATCCATCTCCATAAACACTCCTCACAGTCACGAGGTGAGCTGTTCTCTCCACATTTACTCCATTGCTTCACCACCAAGAATCCATATGGATTCATGGTGGGCTATAAGGAACCTAAACCAAGGCTCAAAATGGACCCAAAATATTTCCCAAGACCGATTTGGAGCTTATGGGCCCTAGTCATGTAGGATTTGGGCCCCAAAATCAGTGCTCTATACAAGTTGGCCCAACGAATTGGTTGAACCAGTTGATAAAAAAATTGAAATTTTGACAGAATATTCCTTGAAGAACAAGGAGTCCATAAAAAAAATGGTGTGTGATTCTGAGTTCGGATGAGGAAGATATGATCGAAACAAGCTCAAGTGCTCCGTATTCGAACCTGCTCCTATGAACTCTGGCTAAACTAAAGATTTGGGGAGATCTCACTTCCTTCTTTTAGCATGATGTGAAAAACTAAGGAATTGGTCATGACAACACTCCAAAATGAACTACACACTCACACTACATTGGACCGCAGATGAACCTACACAAGGCTCGAAAATCGATCAAGCCCAAAAGGGGGTCATGGTGGTGCCATAAGGAAAAAATTGGGTGCATGTGACATCCCTAAGATAAATGCAAGTGTCGAAGGACAAAATTGAGGGTCTACAGTATTACATTTTTCAAAGAGATTATGGATGTCATGGAAAACTCTTTAAAGATCTCAAATTTATCAAATAATCAATGGCTCGATGATAATACACTGTTGTTGATTCCAAGATTTTCAAATCCGAGTGGGCTGATGGTGACTCACAAAACTGTTCTTCAATTCTGTGGTTCAAATTAGTGGACTTCTTTAAACCACCTTTCAAATTGGACAGTTGCATAGAGGACAAAACTGCTTTTGATGGATTTAAAGCTCTTCAAATCCATGAACTTCAAAGGTTTTTAGATTCGTCCTCAAAGCCTATATAAGGCCCCTATTTCTCTTTAGAAGGCATCAACATTTTAGTAGGAAAATTGAGAGCAAACAAGTGAGATATCCTCTTGAGTGAATGACCTTGTAATTGAGAAAACTCAAAACTCTCAAAGTGTTTGTAAGGCAATGTTTGGGCCTCAAATGAAATGGTAGCAAGGGAGAAAATCAGGAAAGAGAAAAACAACCAATGTCTAGGGCTAAAACCAAATGCTTTGGAGGTAGTAAAATTAGGGTAGGATACGTGGAATTCCAACTTAGATTTTTGTGATTTTGTTTTTTCATAATCAGTAAAGGCCATTTTCGAAAATATTAAAAATTCATATTCTTCTTCTCAATTTTGACACTTCCTTTAGGTCTTAGGCTTAAATGACGAGAACTTATATGGACCAAAGATTAATTTTTGGGCCTAGCTGGATCCAAAACACAATTCTCCCTATATTATGTACACCTGAAACATTTTTCAAATTAATTTTATGAACTAATTTTGAAATATATCTTCATAGCATCTACACAAAGCATATATATTGTGTATGTACTATTAATAAAAATTTGTTTACATGAAATTAAAAATAATCATGTTTTAAAATAAATAAAAAAATTATATATGAAAACCTAAGAATATACTATTATTTCAATAGAGATAAAATTGTTAAAATACTAATAAATTAAATATCTTAAATTGATAAATTATATGAATAAATAAGAAAAGAAAAAAAAAATATAAAAAAACAACATGCAAACATGTGAAACTAAAAAGTTCAAAGGCATGAAATTCAATATGGCAAAAATTCAAAAAAATGGAACCACATTTGCATTTTTAACTTCATACATTTACATTTATTTTATTTTATTTTAAGTTTGTCTTATTTATATGTTATACAACTCTATTATTTTTAAATTATTAATTTATTGATAAATAAAATAGTAATTATTATTATTATCAATTTATTTTTGTTTAAGTAATACTAGATCCTTAAGTTTACATGTATAATATTTTTATCATTAAAGTATATATTTTTAATTTCAATAATAATTTTTAAAAGCACTGAAACTTCAATAGTGAAGTCTTATTTGGCAATTACAACATTATAAAAATGAATTCACATCTGGCAATTGAGGTTTTAACTTAAATTTTTTTTATAAAAATGATAACATGGGTCCTCCATGTCAACAAAAGGGGCATTTTAGACAAAAGTTTAGGAAAGTGGTTAAAATAAAATTTTCCCCATAATAGGGCTATTTTGGCCCAAAACACTTCAGAAAAAAAAAAAAAACTCCTAAAGTTTTTGTTCCTTTCTCATTCTCATTAATGTCTAATATTGGAGCGAAAACAAATGATTATTAAAACCTTATAGTCCTAGGTACATTCAAGCACAAGAATCAAAATCATCAAATCCATTCCTATTAAAAAAAAATTGGGATGAAAACATAATATTGATTCTCTTTCCCCATTTTTATGTACCAAACATGGCCTAAACATGTGAGATAAAGAAAATGATCAAGCTTCTTTATTATACATGCTTTCTTAAAAGAAAAAAAAAAAGTAGGCATTAATTTTATGCATTGGTAATGATCAAATTGAACCTAAATAAATCAAGTTTTAGGCAAACATCTAAATAAACTTGACTTTATTAGCACAAACATGAAAATATTTAATATGGGTTTATATATCCATGTGTAACATGATTGAATTCTATTCAAATGTGTAAAAATAAATAATTAAATAATTACATACCTTTTTTTCCGACTTTGCTCATGCCATTAAGATTTTTCACCCACGAAAAACAACCTATATTACAAAAAATGAAACAAGATGAGCAACATTTTTAATGCTAAAGCAAATGTTAAAATTATAAAATTATTATCATTGGACACATACTTTTTTAAACATATGAGCAAGCTAATTGAAAATAATAAATATAAAAAACAAAGATTTTTTATAATGCTTATAAATAAGTTAAAACAACAAATAAAAAAAATATTAATATACTAAAAAATCCAAGTTTATGAAAGGTATTAAGAATCCAGTGTATAAGTTGAACAATTAAATAGGAATTTAAAATTAAAATATTATACCTTAAATTGGAAATAGCTAGATACTTGGTGTTTATCAGAATCTTATCTCTACCCTATACAGATCATAAACAAATTAAAGAAAAAAAATAAAATTAGAAGGAAAAATATACTATAAGGCATATTTATTTCGAGCCCATCGAAATACTGAGAGCAACCACTTTACAAAATTGTATTCATGTCATGTAACTCACTGTTTTTTCTCAAAAAAAGTTTTTTTTTTTTATGAAAAAAAAAAAAAACATACCTAAACTGTTGATTGTCTTGAAGTAATTCAAAGAATAGCCCTCGATGTATCATAAATTCACATTAAACCACAAAATCAAAAGATTGTAAAGCTAAGAATATATATACCTCCAGGGGAAGGAGCCATTGATGTTGAAAGCTTGTTCTTCAAAAGAGCTTTAAGATGTGATTGTAAAGCTAAGAATATAAATTCACACTAAACGACCTTTCTCTGCATCCAATGTTTTGATCCCCTCTCAAACATTAACGCTAACCACTACCTCGGTATATGCTTCGGATTTTTTCCAAGAAAGAATGAAAGAGAGATGCTTCTGAGAGGAGAGAGAGAGGACACATTTGTAAAGTGGACGTAATACAACCTCTACCATTATGGGAAATGACACATTTGTAGTATCGGGGTTTGTGGTATTGGAACTTTCAGATAAGGAATTTGAAAATTTTTAAATATATAATTAAAAAAAAAATAGTCGAATAAGAAAGTCCTTTCAATATGATCTTTATGAATAATAAAGAAATGTTTGCATGAAGATCAACTCAATATGATCCGTATGTTCTAATTAATTTTCTTTTTCTTTTTTTTTTTTCATATTAATTTTATTATTAATTCTACCACCAATCCTGAGAAGATCAAAATTAATTCCTACAAGCCTAAATCATTGAAAGACCTTTTCTCGAGAAAAGAGAGTTCAGAGATATTTATGAACCGAGAGTGGATACAGAAGACCCTTATTGAATGTAGGGTTTCTTTGAAAAGAGACGAAGTCGGTCAACATCTCTGAAAAGTCTGAATGGAGAGGACTCTGAGTTGAGTTGATGGGGCAGCGGACCAGTTTATTGGGACTTTAACAGAGATATTTTCTCTCTATGACGCTGCCCTTTGAGCTGTCTCCACTTGCAACTTTTCTTTTGTACCAGACCATCCTAACAAACAAAAATTTAAATTTATAAAATATAACTATTTAAAATTAATTAATAATTTACATTTTTTAATTAAAATTACTACTTTTAATGTTTAATAACAGTTTTTTAATGATATAAGTATTATTTTTTATTATAATAAATACTATTTTTAATTGAGGAGTATATAAAATTTGAATTATTTAAAAAAATTTTCTATTTTATAAATATTTTTATATAAATACATCAAAACTTTTTTTTATTTTTTCAAATGAATATATATACATATATATATATATTTTTTATTTTTTCAAATGAATATATATACATATATATATATATATATATATATATATATATATATATATATATATATATATATATATAATTGATTCTTTAAAATATTTTAGACATTTTAAAATTTTATCCAATTCCTTTTTATAAAAAACCATTTTTTAACATTGAGGTCATTTCCAAAACTACCCTCAAATGTTATTTCATATGTAAAACCAATTCAATCTTATTTTATGTATTAATTTTATTTTATGAGTTCAAATAATAATAGCATAATAATATATATTAAGCTACAATACTAAAATATTTTAATTAACATTAATATTTT
Source organism: Vitis vinifera (assembly GCF_030704535.1). NCBI lineage: Eukaryota > Viridiplantae > Streptophyta > Magnoliopsida > Vitales > Vitaceae > Vitis > Vitis vinifera. Next base: position 17,419,525 of record NC_081806.1, read on the forward strand.
AACATTTTGGATTGGAAATGCTCTAATGAAAGATATTTTGCTGCCCATTGCATTAAAACAAGCATTTGACAAAACATTTTATCTTACATATTGGCACAACAAAATTTCATTATAAATCTACAAAATAATCCATCACAATGAATATGCAAACATTTTCACCATGATTTCCAACCATGTTTCCCTATGATCACTACTATTTACGAGGAAAGATTTAAAACTTGTTTGTCAAAATTGATTTATTAATTATAGTTTTAATTAATAATTAATCAATTATTAATTTATTTTTTTTGTTATAAAAATTATACTTCAAGGATTTTATTACATGTTCATGGTTTTACACTATTCTAAATAAATCAAAATTTAGGTAAAATAAATTCATTTTTCTTAAGATTTAAATTAAATACAAATGCAGCTTAAAATTCCACCCATTACCTCCCTTAAAATACTATAACTATTCAAGTTATACACTACAATCAAACATATTACAAAAAAAAAAAAAAATCATTAGTCAGATTAATTCAAGAGGTAGTGTAAAGCATAGTATGTTAATTTTGACCAAGTGTTGCATCCAATTCTTATACAAAAGTCTATATATTACAAGAAATTAAAGTGAGAAAAGGATTAAAAGTTTAAAAACATGGGAATGATAAACCCCAAGTAAATATCTATTTGAAACCTTGTCAAAATTTGCCTCAAGTTGACTTTTGAATTAACTTTACTATTATAATCACTACTACAAAAATAATATATGATGTTACTATTTATGGTGTCGCATTTAAAATAATGACACCATTGAACTTAAAATTTATAAAGGTGACACATCATATAAAAAATCTTCAATTAGGATAGTTAGATGATGCTAATTTCAGATTTACGGTGTCATTTTTTGGAAGTGACACCATATGAAATAAAAAGTTTTAAATTTTATAACTCAATGGGCCCTTTTTAAAAATAGTGAGTAGGAACAATTTATGAAAAGTCCATTGTTTCCATATATACATTAACTAATATAAAAGATCTTGTTGCTTAACCCTAACCATCGTTTTCTTCTCTTTCTTCTCACACCCATGGTCGGCACACCCATAATTGATATTCTTTGCTTCGTAAAATCTCGTGTAAGTCAAAATCTCTTATCTATCATCTTCATTTTTTTTATTAATGCAAAAAACTTTGTTAGTATAATTGTTTTATATCTCTTGATTTAGTATATCTATGATGTGGGTTTTGTAAATGGTGTTTTTTATCGAGTTCTAAGGAAGTAAAAACTAGGTTTAACATTCTAACATATTTTTTGTTTCATTGCTAATAAGCCCCAAAACAAATGAAAACAAGAAAAATGAATTATTTTTAAAAATTTTGTCTAATTGAGAATGAGAGATACACTAGTTTGTAGTAATTTTTCGCATGAAATAGTATTTTATTGAAGACTTGACTATATTTGATACTTTTTTCCACCGTGCTAGGAGCTTTTTGGTGAAGTCTAACAATAGAGATTGATATCTACTACAAGATGATACTCAATTAATCCAAAAGCACTTAAGTTATTTAGGGTTTTCTTCGGTTAACCTAAGAAAACATTCCCACTTTCTTTGTATTGAGTCACCTAAATAGAATAGAATATTGGGTATCAGAGTCGTAAAGGGTATTATAAATATGACTTTTTTTTTTTAGAGTCACCTACATGGAATGAATTATTGGTAGGTGAACAAAATATTGGGGTGATTGTAATAGTTGAATTAGTAAATGGAAGATAAGTGTATGTTGCTTTGTTTATTCTATAAAAACAATAATTTTAGTAGTTGAAATTTACATGCTTTGTTGTTTTGTAAAAACAATAATTTTAGTATTTGAAATTTTAAAATGTGAATGAAATGCCTGAAAATATGTTTTGAAAAATAGGATAGTAATAAATGGAAAATAACTCATTTCCTAAAAATATTTTGATAAATTAAAATAATATGTGGTTAAAATATATTTTTGTGAAAGTATTTAAAAATGAATCAAAATATAAATAATTGTTATTTTGTTTGAAAATAATTTAGGAATATAAAATAATATTGGGGATAATTTTTGAGTTTAAATTGGGTTATAAATGGTTAATTTTTTTAGGACTATCTTTTTTGAAAATAATCCAATGATAATTTTTTTAAATAAGAATGTTGAAAATAATTTTAAAAATAAAATTTTGTTGGCAATGATTTTTCTAAAAGTATTTTAGGCATAAATGGAAATTTCTTGTATGAAAATAAGAGAATTTATATATATATATATATATATATATATATATAATAGACATAAAAATAGACTTCTTTGATATTTAATAAACAAGTGAATTTTTCTCTAAAAAAAGAATAAAATAAGAATTTCTCTATATAATAAAATAATTTATATATGAGATAGTTTTCAATAAGAAAGTTTTGAAAATAAATTTGGGATAAAATATTTTTTAGTAAGTTTTGTTTAGATAATTCAAGAATAAAGTGGTTTATTAACTTTTCTTAAAAAATAACATTCTTCTTCCTTTTTTGAATTGATCAATTTTTTTAGAAATAAAATTGTTAGATTCTATTTTTTGTAAATGTTTAAGAAATTCTAAAAAATTCTTTAAAAATGAAATGACCTTTCTACCACATTCCTTATAATAAATAATTGTTTTTTTTATACATATTGTAAAGTAAAAAAAAAAAGTCTTTGTTTAGTTAACCTAAGAAGACATTCCTACTTTTCTTTGTGTTGAGAGTCACCTAAATGGAATAAAATATTCAATATCATAGGAGAGTAAAAAGTATTGTAGAAATGATTTTGTTGAGAGAGTTATCTAAATGGAATGAGATATTGGTAGGTGAATAAAATATTATGGTGATTGTAATAGTTGACTTAGTGAGTGGAGGAGAAGTGTATGCTTCTTTGTTTATTCTATAAAAACAATAATTTTAGTAGTTGAAAACGTGTATGAAATGACTGAAAATATTTTTTGAAAAATAAGAAAATAATAAATGGATAATAGCTCATTTCCTAAAAATCTTTTGATAAATTAAAATAACTTGTAGTTAAAATATATTCTTATGAAAGTATTTAAAAATGAACCAATATATTAATAATTGTTATTTTGTTTAAAAATAATTTAATAGTAAAAAAATAATACTGAGTTCAAATATGACTACTTTGTTATGAGATTCATTAAAGAAATAATTGTTGATTTTACAGTTATTGCATCAAAGGTTTTACTCGTTTAATGAATTGTACATAATTTCATACTTTCAATTATTGTGATATTAATGTTATTCTCATTTGATTTCAGTTTGATGACAAATAAAACATATTCTCAAGTAGAATTTGATGAAATTAGAGAAAAATAGATTACTTTTGTGTTATAACTAATCATGAATCATATTGATGTATCGTGATCATTCATGGTAAGTCCCTTAGTTGTTATATGATTGAATTTTCCATTGATATTGTATAACATTACTTATTCTTTACGAACTATTTTTATACCAAAATGAGAAAAAGGAAAAAGAAAAAGAAAACATTAGTACTTAGATTTGTTTATTGTTTATTGTTTATAACATCACATTTTTATTTTCAATAAGAACTCTAAAACTCATTAATCTATGAAATGCAGGTATACACTCTTGGGAGGACAATATGAAGAATAAAAAGAAAGGAGAAAGAGACAACAAGATTTAGGTTTTTAGATATGACTCTTATGTCATACATTATAGGACATAAATGTTACTTTATTTGGAATTGAGAATTTTGGGTTTTTGGATGCAACTCTTGTGTCATTTTATGGTTAGCCGGTTTTATGCATATGAAATGCAAGTATACATGAATGTTGGGAAGCTTAACATTTCTAAATCATGTTTTAATGTGTATTCACTTTTCTTTTTTAGTTTTGGTGGGTTTGATGTGTTTGATGTACTATCATTTTGTGAACATTTGATATACAAATATTATTGGATGATGTAATATGTTACAAATTAATTCATAAGCATTATGAAAATATAAGTTAAATGTAATATGATTATTATATTTATGGACAATTTACACAGGTTAGTCTTATTTATTAATAAGCATTACAAAAATCTACAAACTAATCAACAAAAAACAACCATATCTTCCATAATCATTTACAATGATGTGACACCATAAATTAAAGGTGATACATTTAACGTGACACCATAACTCAAAGATGATGCATTTAATATGACACCTTATATATTTCATACAACTCTATATCAAATTAAGCATCACTAAAAATATATGGTGTCTCTTCTAAATGTGTCACCATTTATTTGCTTTGGTGTTGCTTCCAAATACATCACCAATTGATACCCTCTATGGTGTCAGTGGATAAGGTGACGCTATGTTGTAGTGACACCCTATGTTTATAGTGACTTATTATAAATGTCACCATATATCTTTTTCCTTGTAGTGAATGGAAGTATAAATTTTAAAAGGATTCTCTGTGATTATAGGATTTAATTCTAATACTCTTATACGTAGCCAAGGGTCATTGGACTCATGGCAGCACACAAACATATCCCCTTGTATCTATGGAAATTGACATGCAAAATACAAATATTTCCTCTTACATCCCTATTGTGTTATAGCATGAGTATGAATGTGTATTGTCATCTTAAGCAAACTAATGTTGTTGCCAATTTTTCTTGGACGCTTTTTTTAAAAATAAAAATAAAATAATGTAAGGCTATATAGCAGATTCAATTGATATTTTTTTCATCTTGTCCTACATATGAAAATTACAAGTAGTTCAAGAATCCTTGTTGAATGAAATTGACTGAAAACAAATCTTATTTATGTAAATTCTCAAATACTTACAACAAGAAGCCCAAACCCCCACCCCATCTTCATGAACTTCATAACAAAATACTATAATCCTCCCTATGAAATAGAACTAATTAATTTAATATCAATAAATCCAAATTGCTTTCAACATCAGGCACAAGGAGGGATTTGAAAGTTTGTGGTTTTATACAATAGAACCATCTAGAGGGAGGTTGAATAGATAATCTTTTATTATTAGCTCAAAAACTTCAATTTTTATTTTATTGTATTGAGTTATATAATTGTTAATGTTTAAACATCTTATATCGTAAAACTACTTGGAGGTGATTTAGTGTCTTTATGTATTGGCAATTCTAGGTTGAAATTTTCATTGTATTCGCCTAACTCAGTTACTTCAAATCCTTCTTCAAACTCTTGTCATTCCTAAATTGCTCATAATTGAAGATTGTTAAAGGAGATAGTTGGTGTTCTTGAGGCAATTGATGATATTAAACATTGATCAACCGAGTTTTAAACTTTTATTCTTTTGCTGAAAATTGGAGTTGAAGTTTAAGGATATCAAATTTTGTATTTAAATTATTTGGATCAATTACTAATTGATCATGCTAAAAGGTAACAATTTATGTTGTAACATGAATTTTACAATCTCATCTTATCTATTAGAATTTGATCAAATCTATAAAATCTTTATTTTTTCCAAACAAATCTGAGTTATTAGATGGAGATTAAAACCTTAGTATTTAAGCCCCTTTTTTTTAGAAAAGGCTTTAACAATTGTAAGAGCTAGGTGGCTTTCTTGAGCTTCAAATTCTTTATCTATTTTGGGATGTTTGGTTTGATTTTTTTTTTTATTTTTTTTTTATGGGTTTTAAGTTAAAAATCTTTCAAAATGAGTTGATTCAATATAGGTTTCATTCACACTCTTGCATTTGTCATCTTTAGGATAAAATCTAAATTTCTTCTTATGTAGGTTCAAGAAAAGGTCGAAAGTTTGGTGTGAACTTTAAGTATGCTTTAAAAGAAGAAAGTGGGTAACTTAAGTTTGAAGGTACTAGGCAAACAATTCCAAAGAGGATTGAAGGTTTGAGTTAAGTAAATCCTTGTATTCAGTTTTTTTTTTCATAGTGTTTGTTTTTTTTTATCATCTATAGGCCTGTGATAGTTTACCTATTCAAAGGTTTTGTATATTAAATCTTGTTGTTATTATCTCTTTATTTCTATCTTATATTTTCATTAGTCTATGTTGTGTCTATGAAAGTTCCATTGATTTGTTATATATGTTGGTTGATTGAGAAAATGAACTAAAAAATGATCATTTAACCTTTGGCATAGTATGAAATAATTTATGATTTAGTATTAATGAGAATTAAAACTTTGTAAATTATCAAAACTATGTAGATTTGAGCTCAGATGTTGAAGCATCTCTTAAAGGCAGTTGAGGTGCTCTCAACACTTGACTATCACTTGAGCATCTTTTTAAGACTCTAGGGTATGCTTGAAGCTCAACTTCAAAATTTTATTTTTTGATTAAAATAAACACCTACTTTTTCAATTTTCATATTGTCTACTTCATGTATTCTTAAATCATCATTATCCTTTTTGTAACTCCCAATATTTATTAGCATCTTTCTGAGTTGATTCTACAACAATCTTGCATCTTCAAAAGAAGTGGAAGTCAATGGAACCAAATTGTCAACCTAATCTAAATAGATTAATGTACCATCACTTTAATTAGGATATAATTAATCAATTAAAAAAATAGCATTTAATCATATAAAGAAATATATGATTTATGTGAAAAAACCACCAATAAAGCATCCTAGAGACCTTACATATATAAAAGTCATAGGGTTCATAGATTGTCAAGTTAAATTCACTAAATATGAAGAATAAGTACATAGATTTAGCTAGTAATTATTACTCTCCCTCAAACTTATATTGGTAGTCACCAATTCTCAATTCCATAACATAGTTACTTCCATGCTGCTTAGTGGATTGCTCATGACCTTAAGGGAATGTGATAGACAATGTGAACTAAAAACAAGGCAAGCTCATTAAGATGTTCCTTTTTAATGCATAAGGTGTGCAATAAAATGAGATCGAGAATCCTATGCTTTGAGAGAAGGATACTACAGTAAAAAATGGTACCCAAATACTATTGAATGACAACATAGCTCTTGTTGCTCCTTTATTTTTATTTATTTTATTTTTTTATTTTTGTAATTATCTCTTTTTTTGTTTTGATATCAACATTAGAAATATAGAAGTCCAGAAATTTTTTTTAGTGCTTGCATATTGAAGGTTCATGCTATAAGAGTTGGAAAAACTTGAATAGAAACTCCCTTGAATGATGTATCAAAGCTCAATGTATCAATGTTAACATAAACATTTGAGTAGAGTAGGATAACATTTCTATGTCATATGAAGAAATATACTAAAAGGGAACCATGAATACGATTGGAGAAATATATATTATAATTTAGAGGATTATTATGGTCTATTGGTCATATTCAAATGGAAGTAATATGGTAATCAATATTTCCATGTCATTTGAAGAAACATAATAAGAGGGAACCATGCATGGATATGATTTGAGAAATATATATTATAATTTAGAGGATTACTACCTTATATTGGTTATATTCAAATGAAAGTAATATGGTAATCAATATGTAATCGGTAAGAAAATAGGTTATGAACAAGTCATATTATAACTACCTCAAAAATCAATAATACAAGGATGAAAGAGGTATACTGAGGAAGGGTCACACCTAAAGGATCACTTTATTAGCACAAGTAGGAAAATGTTAACATAGGGTTATGCATTTAAGTGTAACATGATTGAATTTTATTACAATGTCTAAAATTTAAATAATTGCATACCTCTTTTCTGATTTTGCTCATGCCATTAAGATTTTTTATCCACAAGAAACAACCTATATTACAAAAAATGGAAAAATTATTTTAGAATAGTAAGAAATTTAGGGTTCTTATAAATAAAAAAGAATATAATTTTTTAATACTTAAAAAAAAAATTCCAAAGGTAAGAATCTAAAAGCCTATTTGATTGTGTGATTTAAAAACAATTTTCTGTTTTTAAAAATAGAAAATTGTTTTTAAAAATTTCTAATTAACATTGTTGGGTTGTCATTCTCTAAAAACAATTTTTAAAAACAAAGTGAAATAGATAATAATTTTTAGAGAATAAATATGAATTGTTTTCACTAGTTTTTACAAATAAAAGAAAAATGTGGATTCATTTGGGTTATGTTTTTTTAAACTTGTTTTTTATTCTTCAACTTAAAAATAATTTTTAAAAACAAATTTAAGAAAATATGGCCAAAAAAACCCTAAATGTTTACAGTAATTTTCTAATTTTTCATCTCATAAGCAATCAAACTCTAACATCTCACTATTAACGTATTAGAAATGCATTATCAACTTTTTAAGTGATACAACATTTTGCATATTAAAGGGAATGTATAATTATAAAATTATTTTCATAGGACAAATACCTTTTTAAACATATGAGCAACCTAATTCTGAAAAAGAGAAAAAAAGAATGATAAAGAGCACAATATTTTTTTTTTGTATAGTGCTTAAAAATTAGTTAAAACAACAAATAAAAAATATTAATTTACTGAAAGATCTAAGTTTTTGAAACATATTAAGAATCCATTGTGTAAGTTGAACAATTAAACAAGAATTCAAAATTATCCTATTGTATTTTAAACTGGAAGTAGCTAGATACTCACGAGGTTTATCAAAATCTTGTCTCTATTCTCCATAGATCATAAATAAGTTAAAGAAAAAATAAAACCAAGAAGAAAAAAATACTATAAGATATATTTATTCCAAGCTCGTCGAAATACTGAGAGCACCCATTTACAAAATTGTATTCCCGTCATGTAACAATTGAATCCAACTCATGTGACTCATTGTTTTTTTTTTCTCAAAAACAAGTTTTTTTAATTGCAAAAGAAAAAAGACTTATCTGTTGATGGTCTTGAAGTAATTCAAAGGATAGCCCTCAGAGGTAGGTACCAAAAACCACAATATCAAAAGATGGTAAAACTAATAATATATGAAGAGTCGGTACATTAAGTGAGATTTTTTTATAAGAGTACTGTAGTTTTAGAAAATAATTCTCAAACTACCGTAGTAGGAAAAATAATTCCAAATCCACCGTAATTTTTGTCAGGTATGAAAGATGAATTTTTTTTTTAAATCGTCTCTTCAAAATACTATTTATAACATTTTAAAAAAAAATTTTAAATCATCTTTCTAAAATATGAGAAATTGTCTCTTGAAAATACAACTTTGGAAAAAAAAAAGAAGATGATTTTCAGAAGAAAGAAAAACTAAGAAGTAATAAATCATCTCTTGAAAAGACGATTTTTCACCAACAATTTTCACAAAAAAAAATTCATAAAAAAAAGAAAAAGAGAAAACTTCAAAAATCCATTTTTCCATTCCCTACTATACTTATACAATAATACAATTATTATAAATATATATTATAAAATTAATTAATTTTATTTACTAAATTTAATATTTTTTCTATTATTTTTTTCTAAAAAAAAAATTATTATTAATTTATTAAAAAAATAAAAAATTGAGAAATTGTCTCTTGAAGAGACGATTTTCACCAAAAAATAAAAAAAAAGAATAAAAATAAAAATTCAAAAATCAATTTTTCCATTCTCTGTCATACTTATACAATAATAAAATTATTATAAATATATATTATAAAATTAATTAATTTATTTACTAAATTTAATATAAGATAAATAATATTTATCTATTATTCTTTTTTCTTTCATTTTGGAAAAAAAATATTATCAATTTATGTGAAAAATGAGTTTAAAAAATAAATTTATTATTAATTTATTAAATAATTATTTACAAAATAATTAATTTTGTTTTTTTATTTTAAAATTAATTTTATTATATAAATTTTAAATTTTAAAATATTAATCTTTAAGTTAAAATTTTACTATAAAAAATGAATAATTTCACATATTTTTAGGCGAATTTTACTTATCATAAGGCCTCCACTACACACATCATTTCCCCTAATCCAATAATGCACTACACCCATAGACCATAGGAGAATCTTACCTAGTACACTCTATCACTTCATACACTATTACACTACAATTCCATTACAACACTCAACCAATTTGACAAGAGTTTGAAGTATTGTCATTTCTTTTTAAATGTTTAAATACTCCACCAATTTGATCGTTTCAAGTATTGTCATTTCTTTTAAAACATTCAAACGTGTGTATATATATATATATACACACACCCCATATCCTACACACTATACCCATTCTACCTCTTCCCAACTTCACTTACAATATAAATCAATTTCAAACTTCTTCATCCTCATTTTCTCTTTCTTCCCCATTTGAAACCAAGTTTTTCACTTTCCATCGCTTTTATCCAAATCTCCCATTTCTCTTTGTGGAACTTCTGGGTATATCTCCTATTTTTTCTTCAAACACTCACACTGTTTATCTTGAAAGGTAATATTTTTGCTTTATTTTTATTTCAAATTATTTTGTAATATATGGTTTTTATTATTATATAAGTTTTAAAATTTATTTGGATTATGCAATATTTGTTTGAATAATATTTATTGGAAATTATTATTTTAAATAGATTAAATCATTAAAAAATAAATAAAAGTTATATTATTTTATTTTTAGATAATATTTTTGCCCTTGTTTCATATTTATTTTGTAATGCATGATGGATATTTATTGTTATACATATATTAATTTATTGGATTTATGTTAATTTTTTTAGAATATTATTTGTTGTAAATTATCATTATATAATTCAAAAAATAAAAGTGGTATTAGTTTATTTAATTAATATGGAATAATAGGATTATTGATTATGTTTATCAATCAAATAATATGTTTTATAAAATAATAAAATTAAAAATTAAAAAGAAAATAAAATATTAGTAAAATGAGAATGGAAAATAATAATAATAAAATAATTATATATCTATGTATTTGCATAAAATATTATTTTAAAAATATTAAAGTCTAAAAAATAGAAATACAACATTATCTGACATTATGAATTTATTCTATATATTTTTTTAAAATTAATGTTAGCCTTAAATCATTGAAAAAATTGTTGTAAAAATAAAAATATAAATAAAAGTAGAAGTAAAACTAAAATGTTATTTGATATATTTAAATGAATATTTAAATGTATAGAATATAAAATAAAAAAGTAATGGTGTATAATATAAAATAGTAACCGTGCGTATTAAATGTATATAATATGTAAATTTATATTTAAAATGTTAAATAATAGCCATATTGTGGATCCCGCATTTCGGCTCATGCGATTTCCACTCGATGACAAGTTCGATTTTTATTCGAAAATGATTTTATTTATTAAAAAAAAATATGACTTGAAGTCGCTACTTATTTTTGTTTTATTTTTAAAAGGGTAAACAAAATAAGAAAGAAAACCCTAAGCGTGACTCCTTATTTTGGAAAATGTGGTCTGTGAAAAACCGGATCAGGCTCGGGGGTCAGGTTACTTATTGGGAAGGTACGGTAAAGACCGTAGCACCCCTCTAAGTCCCTAAAGTCGGGTCTCTACTAATAAAATGAAGCTGACGTGGCAATCAATAGGAAAATCAATGGATACTCAAATTAATCATGCACATATGGGAATCAAAAGCATGCATAGAGAATGAACAGAACGGGAGTGGATGCGTACTTGGAACATGAACGAGCGATACGTTATCATAAAAATAGAGTCGGTGTACAATAAAGAATACAAAACATGTCACATGCATTACCAAACAATGATTAAGCTGTTCGAGGGAGGATTGAAATTTATTCGAGGATTGGAGTCTTAGAGATTATTTAAAAATCGAATTTTTAGGAATTAAATATAAGAATGAGAATTTTAGAAATTAAATTAGAAATAAATTGGGACTTCGAGATTTATTCGAGAATTGGAGATTTGCAAAATAAATTTAAGGACTGGAATTTCTAAAATTAAATTTGAAAGAAATTGGAACTTTGGAAATTATTTGGGAGTTTGGGATTTTTAAGAATTATTTGAGAATGAATGAAAATTCGATTTGAAAGAAATTAGAGTTTCAAAATTTACTTGAAAGTGAAATTTTAGAAATTAAATTCGGAATTATGGAATTTTTGGAAAATTAAGTCTTAAAAATTTGAATCTTGGAAAGTTAAATTTAAAATTAGAATTTGAAAATTATTCCGAGAATTGAATTTTGAAGAATTAAATCTAAAAATTGGAGCTTTGGAAAATTAAATTAAGAATTTGAGTTTTGAAAATCAACTTTAGAAATTGAGGATTCGAAAAAACATTCAAAAGTGGAGACCTTGAAAATTAGATTTAAGAAAAGAATTTTGAGAAATTAAACTTTGGGAATAAAGATTTTGAAAGTTAAATTCGAAAATTAAAAAAAAAAAATGGAAAGTTAAACCTTGATATCAAAGAGGAAGAATTTGAATAAATGAATAAATAAACAAATATATATATATATATATATATATATATATAAAAGAATAAAATGGAGGTGGTCGTTGGGGGTGCGGGCCAAGGGTGGCCCCGTGAAGTGACATGATCACCTCATGATTACCATCTCCCTAAACTTTAAGCTCCGCCATACCAAATAACCGCAATCAGTCCAACGGTCTCTGATGATCGAGAGTTGTTTCATCAAGAGAGGGTATTTCTCCATTGATTTTAGGAACATGAGGAATAGAGACCATCTGATTTAATATTTTGCCTACTTCACCATCGAGTGCATTCTCATCTGTCAGATCTAGAGAATATGACCAACCCTCCCCATTGTGTGACTTTTCGTCAGGACTAGAACATGAACTAGAAAGTCCCATACCATCTATATCTTTCTGGCCGCTCTCATGCCTAAATCCATAATTTTCCATAGATTGATCGGGCCATTCTTTTGGAAGAATAGATACTTGCAAATCCTCTACCACTTCATGTGAAAATCTAGCTGTTTCGTCAATAGCAAGTTGTGATAGTTCTTCTTAAAGAGCATGTTCGATAATCTCACCATTCTCCGCATTGCCACATTCATTATCATAACGATCTTCCTTTAAATGTTATCCATCATAATAACTTACATCATTTTGCACAATGGTGCCACCATACCCGCACTTAGAAAACGGATCATCATCAGAAGCCGGAGACCCCACCGAACAACAATAGGATCTTGCCCACATGCGATCATTTGCAATGATATCAATGTCGGCTGCATTGATCTTGACAGCAGCTAATTCTTTCTCCTTCATTCTCATGGCATTCTCGTTAGCATCGGTCGACATAATGACAATAAGCAGTTTTTGAGGTTCTTCTTGAATTTTATCAAGGAGATATCGTCCATCCATGCAGCTGCCCCATTATTTTACTTTGACCGGGACCTGAAAAACTTGCCTCACTATTCATTCCCGCATGCACCCTTGAGAATAGCTTTGGAATATATGCTCTTTCCAGGAATTTGATAAAAGAAACTGATCAATGTGCACCTCTGGGACCAATATTAACAGCCAAGCATGACAATACTAAGATCCAACTCTAGGTATTGATTCAAAAGTAGTGGCTTAGGAGGCATCGATATTATTTTGAGTGTATGGAACGTTCTCAAAAGTGAACTATGCCCACAGATCGGAGTAACAAAACCTGTATTAGGCAATGCTGTCAGCTTGCAGGGAGTCTTTCATGACTGCTTAAACTCGAATTCGGGCATCTTAAAGTACCACAACATGGCCATAGTTGAAACTCCCAAACCCGAAGAGAGTTAGTTGAGGTTCCAGATAAAGAAAATTGGTGCGCTTGAGCTCATCAGGTGCAGAAGGTATGACCTTAACCGATTCGGTGGGTTTGGGGTTGTAAGGTTTAGTGGTTGGAATGTTTTGGTAAGAAGAATAGGATGAGAGACTAGTTGAGCTAAGGGATCAAAGTTGAGTTGTATCTGATGGGTGATCCAGATGACGGTTTTCTTCTTGTTAAGTGCAACAGATGAAAAGTTGGATGGGGTATGAGGAGTATTTGGCTTTTGGTTTATGCTCGGTATAGAACAAATGTCATGGGAATGCGTTGAAAGGATGCTAGGGAATCGTACGTACGTGTACACAGCATCTGCGTGGGAGGCTAGAGAAATAATGGGTGGGAAAAGAAAACGGGTCAAACGTAAGGGGTGATTTGAAGATAGTGAGAGAATGAAATAAGTGTGTATGCTTGTGGTGGTTATCGAAAATGTGAGGGGTGGGGAGTGTGATAGCTTCAATGGGTATGAGAATAGGGATAAGCCGACAGGGAGCACGATAGAGGGTGGATTTTGCAAAAGGTCTTGTGGGCCATGCAAAGGTGGAAGAGATGGGGTACATGGTAGGTATTGAAAAATGGTGTGTGGTGTAGAGAGATGAAACGGGAGGTGAGCAGTGAGTGGGATGTAGGGGTAAAAGGGTGGCCATGCACACATGTGGAGTAAACCCATCAATATTGCACTTCCCAATTCATCCCGTGGCCGATGAATACAACATCCCGGTGCTACTTCTCATACCCATTTTGCATTTTCTGAATGTCAACACCTGAATATAGCTTTGAATGCTGAAAAGGTGGCGACAAACACCCGATCATGATAGGATGATGGCTCTGAATGTCAAGCTGGGAAGGAATGGTGGCTTTGAAGGCCCAAACCGAGAAGATATGGTGGCTTTGAATGTCAAACTGCGGAGAATGATGGCTCTGAACGCCCGAATGTGAGAACGACGGCTCCTTGAACGCCTGAAACTGTGAAGAGGTAGTGGCTCTGAACGTTGAACTAAAAAGAGATGATGGCTCTGAATGTCGAAACTGAAGATGCAATGATGATGGCTCTGAACGCCGAAACTGAAAATGTGACTCTTAACATCAAATTGAAAATGCGATGATGGCTCTGAACGCCGAAACTGAGAAGCGACGATGATGGCTCTGAACGCCAAAACCAAAAATGCGATGATGATGGCTTAGAGTGCCGAAACTAAAAATGCGACTCTGAACGTCAAGTTGAAAATGTGATGATGATGACTCTGAACACCAAAACTAAGAGGCGATAATGATGGATCTGAATGCCGAAACCAAAAATGCGATGATGATGGCTCTGAACGCCGAAACTGAAAATGCGACTCTGAACGTCAAGCTGAAAATGTGATGATGATGGCTCTGAACGCCGAAACTGAGAAGCGATAATGATGGCTCCGAACGCTGAAAGAAAAAATGAGATGATGATGGCTCTGAACGCTGAAACTGAGAAGCGGTGATGATGGCTCTGAATGCCAAAACGGAAAATGATATAATGACCCTGAATGCCGAACTATGAACATGGCTTTGAATGCCAAACTGCGAATAAATGGTGGCTTTGAACGCCAAACTAAAAATAATAGCCATGAATGCTAAGCAAAAACAACGGCTGTGAACGCCAATGATAACTATGAATGTCAAGCTGAGAAAGACAACTTTAAACGTCGTAATTGAGAGGACATGGTGGCTTTGAACACCAGGCTGAAAATGGATGACTTTGAACATCATAACCGATAATGGATGGTGGCTCTAAATGCCAAACTGTAAGGAAATGATTAGGGGGGGGGGGGGGGGGGGGGGAATATGCCCCAGTGTAACGTGCCATCGCAACCCTCAATCTGTTGGAAGGGTCTGAAAGAGACTCCATGAGTCCCGAAAGATGCTCTGCTAGTGAGTCAGAATGATTAGGTTGACGGTCAACATAGTCTCATGACCCGCTCGATGAAATCACGAGGTTTGTCGGAGTGTCGCAATAAGCCGAACTCCTCTAACTCATAATGCTCTGCCGAAAGAATCTATCGTCACCCCGAACGGATAATCCGATAGTCTTAGGGAGTAGTCTGGTAAGAGACATACCACGATCTTGACATAACAATCTACTGAATAGTCTTGGCTAGTGAGGCTATCAAAACCCGAATATCGTGCTCCACTGAAAGCTCATCTCGACGAAAAGCACAGGAATAGTGACCAGTGAAGCAAATGCAATATCTCTTGACTGAGTAATGAAAACTATAATAGATCTGTGAGAGAATGATCATCTCCATAGCTAAAGGAGGGAAATATGCCCCAGTATGGCATCAGATATATCCAATCTGTCCTAATAACTCAAGAATAACTCTATGGGGACATACAAAGGATCTAACATGTACTCCACTGAAATAGTGACGCAGGCATCCACGCGCCTGAGATAACTCCTTCTAAGAATCACGACTATATCAGAAAACGTGAATCTGGCTGAAAGACTCAAGAGAGGCTCCATGGAGTATCAGGACACAATGAAATCGAATCATCAACCCGATGTGTATCTCAAAATCGAGGGTGATCATGCGAATCAGTGGGGGATGTACAAATCTCGACTGAAATGGGGAATACACCCCAGTGTGGCATCATAAATGTGACAAGTCGGAAAGTCAGATGAGCTCAAATCATCCATCATCGAATTCGTGATCCAAGTCATCCATGTCTATAACTGAATCAGACCCACAGATCAAAGGGGCGTCTCCCAGAAGGAAAGCATGATGACATCTAAGTGTCGAGAAGTGCAGGCCTAACTGGGCAATTCCCAAGAGGCTCCATTGAGGAATCATCATAAAGATACCGAATAGATCATCGTCTCGATGTACGTCTTGCAAATGGGGATAAGCGCGTAACTCCACCAAGATCTATAAATCTCATCCTGAATGGTAATATGCCCCAGTATGGCATCAAACATATGATAGGTCGGAGACCGGGCAACATGAAATCATCTATCATCGAACATGCGACATCTGTGAAGATCCATAAATCTCATCTAAAATGGAAAATATGCCCTCGTATGGCATCAGGTGCATAATAGGTCAAAAGAACAAGTGACATGAAACCATCTCTCATCAAACATGTGACCTCTGTGAAGATCCGTAAATCTCATCTGAAACGGAAATATGCCCCAGTATGGCATCGGATGTGTGACAGGTCAGAAGAACAAGTGACATGAAACCATCTCTCATCAAACATGTAATCCTGGTCATCCGAATCCATAACTGAATCATGCCCACAGATCTAAGATGTACCTCCCGGATGGAGAAGCATGATGGCATCTAAGTGCCGAGAAGTGCGGGCCTAGCTAGATGGCTCTCGGCAGGCTCCACTGAGGAATCATGATAAGGTAACGATCATGTCCACGTCTTAGTGAGCATCTAGTAAGTGATGATGATCGTGCAAGTCCATGAGGATCCATAAACCTCTAAATGAAATGGGATATGCCCTAGTGTGGCATCAGAGGTACGATAGGTCAAAAATCGGGTGACACCAAATCATCCATCGTCAAACACATAATCCCGGTAATTCGAACACAACTGAATCGGACCTACACATCAAAGAGGCGACTCCTAGAAGAAGGAAGCACGACGATATCTAAATATCAACCAGATCTCAAACACTCGTCCAAGTAGAGGCTGTCAAAGATGACATCTGATCCCATGACCTCAGGGTGGTCTTAAGACATGGGACGTAACGTAGGCCAAGGTGATAAGGTGATAGAAATGAAGGAAAACTAGACTCAAATACCCAATGATCAAAAACCCACGCCCTCATATATGAAATGCAACATGTATAATGAATCTCGTGAGCCATGGACCTAAGGATGCCTAACATGAATATGATGTCGATAAGGAGACAAATAAAGCAAAATGAACTGATAGTGATATGTGTAATGATGATGTGAAGAGAGTATCAAACCCGAGATGGGTTGCTGTAAGAAAAGAATAAGACGTGAAGTGAAAATGATGAATCCAAAGCGAAAACGAGGATGATGATGAAACAAATAACACAAAGAGGAGTAGTGATCAACTCAAATCAGACATGGAGTGAAGTCACATCAACAATGAACGTAATGATGGAAGGGACAATGACCCAGAGCTCCTAAGAGAAGGTCACTCATCTCGCTCTCAAAATATACAATAAAAATGAATACAAAGCATAGAGGGTCTCAGAAAGCTCACATACGAACTCCCATCAACAAACATACTCAATCAAGTCACCCTCGAACATCAACATACACACTCAATGATAGAAAATAATACACATGCGTTTTGTTTTTTTTTTTTTTACATATATACAAATGTACACACCTTGAACATGAACAAAATAAGCCTAAATATGATATCAATAATGGATAGACGCTATCTCGAAAGCTAAGGTAACAAAAACCCTCTTTGACAAGATAACCTTTTCAAACTAAGAATCTCTGAACCAGTGTCCGTTGGATAGATAGTGGTAATGATATGACTACCCTCCATGTAATGAACTGAGGAAGATCACCACTCGGGGTGGAAAGAATATGAAGCAAAACAAGTAGTAGATAGAATAAAGAAGAATAGATGAAGAACACAACCAATGAGATACAATGGAATGCAGTGATGCAATGATGAGAAGAGATAATGAGAAGAATGTGCCCCTCGGTCCAAGGCTCATGAAACTTCCAAACAATGAATGCATACACCAAAAGGGCCCCTATCCCGGTGTGAAAATGTGAGCAAGGCGATAAGAAAGAAATGCTATAATGCTCATGCGAGGCTCAATGGGCTAGCAACAGACTATATATCAAAAGGGAATAACAAGGTATATGGCTAACTGAAATGACGGCCACCATCCTACGACCATGGTGTCAAACATAGTACCTCTTTAGCTGATCCATATTGGTCGGCTTTGAGAATCGGTTTCCATCTAAATCCATCAACCATGCAACATCCTCTGGGGTCAACTCCCTGATGAAGTAAGGTTCGCTCCAGTTGGGTCTGAACTTCTTTCTAGGATCTCTGATCAATCCCCTGATGATCTTCAGAACCAAGTCACCTATCCGTAGTGGTCAGAGCTTGACCTGCTTTTTGAAAGTGCGGGCCATCTTCCTCTGATATGCACGAATGTGGTCGGCTGCTCTCAATCTCCTCTCATCTTGGAGATTGAGCTGATCAAATCGAGACTGAGCCCAATCTGCCTCGAGCATCTGTTGCTCTAATGCTACCCTCAATGAACCCAACTCTATCTCGACTGGTAGCACTACCTCCATATTGTATACCAAAGAGTAGGGTGTGGCTCCTGTAGAGGTGTGAAAAGAAGTCCGGTAAGCCCACAATGCGAAAGGAAGCTTCTCAAACCAATCCCGAGAAGTCTTGATCATCCTCCGCAAGATCCTCTTAATATTCTTATTCACGGTCTCTACTGCCCCGTTCGTCTGCGGCCTGTACGCAGACGACCTATGGTGTCGGATGCCATATTACCGCACTAAAGTGTCAACCTCTGCCCTGAAATGTACCCTTCTATCCGAAATCAGCTCATGAGGGACTCCACAGCAACAGATAATGTGTGACCTGATGAAACTAGCCACTCCAGATGATGTCAATCTCGCATACGAAGCGGCCTCCACCCACTTGGTGAAGTAATCGATGGCGACCAGGATGAACTCATGACCACTGGAAGATTTCGGCGAAATCTTTCCGATGATGTCAATACCCCATACAGAAAATGGTCATGGTGAAGTCAGTGCATGCAACTCCGAGGACGGCACGTGAATGAGATCTCCATGTATCTGACACTCGGGACATCTCTGAACAAACTGGAAACAATCTATCTCCATGGTCAACCAGAAATAGCCAATCCTCATGATCTTACGGGCCAACATATGTCCTCCCATATGTGGTCTGCAGACTCTTGCATGAACCTCTCTTATCACTCTATTGGCAGAGGCTCGGTCCAAGTACAATAATAGCATCTCGTCAGCCGATCGTCTATACAATGTCTTGCCACAAATCACCAATCCGGTGGCTAACTGTCTCAATGATCTCCTATCCTTGGCCATGGCAGTCTCAAGATACACGCCAAGTCTCAGAAAGTGATATATGTCATGGTACCAGGGCAAACCATCATCTATCTCCGTATCATCAATTAGACAACAGTACGCAAGAGCAGATCTCGACTCGATCAACAATGGGCGAACGGTGACATCAGTAGGAATGTCAATCATGGAAGCTAGAGTAGCTAAGGCATCAGCAAACTGGTTCTGCGCTCTAGGCAGATGGGTATATATCAAATCATCGAATCTCCCAACCAGTAGCTTTAAATATGCGTGGTAAGGCCTAAGCTTCACATTTCTAGTCTTCCATTTGCCTTGAATCTGTCTCAATACTAAATTGG
This sequence comes from Vitis vinifera, assembly GCF_030704535.1. Lineage (NCBI taxonomy): Eukaryota > Viridiplantae > Streptophyta > Magnoliopsida > Vitales > Vitaceae > Vitis > Vitis vinifera. Next base: position 17,439,607 of record NC_081806.1, read on the forward strand.
AGTCACCAAACACCTCTATCTGTCTAATCCCGAGCTCTAGGGCCGTTTCTAATCCCAAGATACAAGCCTTATATTCAACAATGTTGTTCGTGGCAGGATGTCGATCCCAGAATGCCAAACGAACAGATCTGGGAATGTGATCACCATGAGGGGATATCAACAAGACGCCTATCCCGTATCCAGAATGGTTGGCTGCACCATCAAAGTACATGCGCCAACCTGATAAACTGGTCACAACAGCCACATCCTCGTCCGGGAAGTCATCATCAATGGCTCTGCCGTCGGAAACTGGTAAAGAAACTAGGTGATCCACGACAATGCTCCCTTTGATGGACTTCTGAGTGACATAATGGATGTCAAACTCGATTGGAAGTACCAACCATCTTATGAGGCGACCAACTAAGGCGGGTTTGTCAAACAAATATCTCAGAGGATCTAAATGGGATATCAAGTGCACTAAATACTCTATCATATAATGTCTCAGTTGGCGTGTGGCCCAAACCAATGCCAAACAGTAACACTCAATCATGACATATCTTGTCTCATAGTCTAGCATCCTCTTACTCATATAATAAATAGCTCGGTCCTTGCCTGAATCATCAAGCTGAGCTAACATACACCCCAATGCTACGTCTGAAACTGATAGGTATAGGAGTAAGGGACGACCTGGTGTAGGAGGCGCCAAGACTGGAGGTGACAACAAGTACTCTCTGATCCTCTCAAATGCACGCTGACACTGATCATCCCAAATAGTAGGTTGACTCTTCCTCAAGAGTCGAAAAATGGGCTCACAGATGTCTGTCAATCTGGCAAGGAATCTGCTGATGTACTGAAGTCTACCTAGGAAGCCTCTGACCTCTCTCTCTATCCTCGGTGCAGGCATGTCAAGAATAGCTTTGATCTTATCCGGATCTACCTTTATGCCTCTTTCATTGACCATATATCCAAGGAGTTTCCCAGAAGTCACTCCGAAAGTGCACTTCTTGGGATTGAGTCTCAATCTGAATTGTCTAATCCTCTCAAAGAACCTCTCCAGAGCTGTCAGGTGATCTGGTCTATCTTGGGATTTCACTATCATGTTGCCTACATAAACCTCGACATCCCGATGCATCATGTCATGGAAGAGGGTGGTCACCGCTCTTTGATAAGTGGCTCCTGCGTTCTTCAATCCGAATGACATGACTCTATAGCAATAAGTACCCCACTCGGTAATGAAAGACATTTTCTCCATGTCCTCTAAAGTCATTAAGATCTGATTGCATCCGGAAAATCCGTCCATAAAGGACAACATCGAATGACCTGCCGTACTGTCAATTAGCATGTCGATGTGTGGAAGAGGAAAATCATCCTTAGGATTGACCTTGCTGAGGTCTCGAAAATCAACACAGACTTTCACCTTGCCGTCCTTTTTGGGAATAAGGACGACATTGGCCAACCACTCCGGGTACTCGACCATTGAAAAAAATCCTACACTAAGTTGCTTCTGAATCTCCTTATTTACCTGCAAGCTCCAACGAGGATGCAATCGTGTCAACTTCTGCTTAACCGGTCTGATATGGGGCAGAAGTGGCAAACGATGCTGGATGATAGATGGATCAAGGCTTGGCATATCCTCATAGGACCATGCGAAAATGTCCAAGTATGCTATGAGCAACTGGATGAGGCTATCCCTTTCATCAACAGATAAATCTGATCCGATCCTTAACTCCCTAGGCTGATCTGCTGTGCCGAAATAAAAAATCTCTATGTCCCCTACAACATGTGAAACTCTCTGATCAATGGGATCCGAATCGGAAATAGAAGATGAGTCATCGTCTGAATCATGCTGTGCAATCTCATCATCAATGTCAAAAATCTATGATGTGGGTGAGGATGGTGCGGGTAAAGCAATAACATGAGAGACAGACAAATACTAAAAAATGCTCAAATCCATAGATGAAGAGTCAGAAACATCGTCATGACGGGAGACAAATCCCGATAAGACATTAAAGGAAAGAGGTGGGTCCACAAAGTTGGACGCTCTCTTAACTAAGCCAACAAGGCCATCAAACAAGCCATCAACAACTATAACATCCTCAGCAATCTCCAGAACGGGGGCGACCTGGATCTCCTCGACAATCTCGAGGATGGACACCCCGAAGAGATCGAATGGTGAAGCGAGCTCAAATGGGGCTATCTCCTTGATTTGGCTCAAGCTCATCGCGATCATCTCATCAACATACTCGTCATGTGGCACGACTTTGTCTAATATGTTGCTGCTCTCGAAAAATGTCCAGTAATCATCGATCTCATCCGAGAAGCAAAGCGTCATAAGGCTCGTGCGATCTGGGGAGGAAGGAGTGATCAACGCAGAAGTTGAAGGGCCAGGGGCTCCGTCACTCAATCGTAACTGTCGGACGAGGCGCTGAAGCTCGGCCTCCTGGGTGGTGCTAAGTCCTCCGATGATCCCATCAGATAGTGCATGTGGCTCCGACGCCCTCACAAAGTAATCTGTTAGGCTCATGGTATATGGGTGAACAGGATAATAAAATGGAATATGGGTCAGTCGAGCCCTCACCCTCTCCTTCGGCAATCGCTCCATATTACGATAATCAGCCTCAGTGGGGATGAACCTGAGTCCGAATGCTACGTCGTGATCAAGGAAGGTCATGAACTCACTAGGCCCGTACTGACGCTGCCCTAACCCCATGCCGGGAAGATAAGACATACCCCTCATCATGTCAAGCACTAGATACTGTGCTGGTCGAAAGATATGGCTACAAAGTCTCGACAGAAATCCTCTATCTCCAAAGTCTGCACCTCGTCGAAGGTGAATCCGATCAAAAAAAGATAGTCATCAGTGTGACTAATCTGAAGTACAGGCTTGGCAGAAATGAACACATCTCCTATAGACTGCACCACAACGGCCTGGCCATCATGAATAAACTTCACCTTCTAATGAAGGGAATAAGGAATGGCCCCAACTCTATGGATCCATGGTCGGCTCAGAAGTAGGTTAAAGGATGTAGGAATCCTCAAAACCTGAAACACGACAACAAAAGTGGTCGGACCAATCAATAGCTCAATCTCCAATGTACCCATGACCTTCCTCTGAGTACTATCATATGCGCGAATGGTCTGAGTGGAGGGACCGAAGTCAGATGGTGCGTAGCCGAGGGCAATGGCAGTGGAAAGAGGACAGACGTTCAGGACCAAGCCATTGTCCAGAAAGATAGATGGGACTCGGCGGCCTGAACAATCGACAGATATATAAAGTGGACTTGTGTGGTCCGAGCCCTCCGTGGCAAGTCATCATCGAAGAATACAATGCATGTGGCTCTGCTGGCCGTCATCATATGAATCAATCTCTTAGGAGAAGTGGTAGTATCGACTCTGATCTGGTTCAAGGCTCGAATCAGAGCATCACGGTGAGTGCTCAAGGATGCCAACAGGCTCTAGATGGAAATACGAGCTTGGGTGCTCTGTAGCTGTCTCAAAATCTCGTCATCCTTTACTCTGACCTCCTCGAGAGCAGATATACCCTCAACTAACCTAGCTGCTACGGGAGGTGGCTGTCGCAACACTCTACCTCATTGGAGAATATAATGAACATCTAGAGTCTGAGAATCATCAACACGCGGAGCCTGAACCTCCTCAACATCCGGGATCAAGATGAATGAAGTCTGGACGCTGTAATGTGGAAAAATCAATGGCTCAACAATGGTAGTCTGTACCGATGCCGCCCTGGGAACTAATTCGAATGAAACGGGCATCCAAGGCCCCAAAGTCGCTTTGTCCATCTCATAAATACCATTTGACACAATAGGCTCTGGGTTTGAATCATCCGAACTAAGCATATGAACGTGATCATCAAGCTCAACGAAGTCCAAGAAATGTATGCCATCGGCCGGTGGAGGAACGACATGTGTAGTGTGGGCAGGTAATGGGTTTGTGGTCACATTCAGCTGACCCTGACCCAAGTGCACCAAACCTTGGTTGATCAAATCCTGAACGACATGCCTCAAAGCAGTTCATCGATCGGTCTCACGTCCAGGCCCTTGATGGTATGCACAGTGCAAATCCATCCTGAACTGAGGTGGAATAGGCTGAGGAGGTGGCCTAGGGGTGAGAGCAGTCAATAACCCGGCCTCTGTAAGCTTCCGAAGAGCCTGGCTCAATGGCATGCCTAATTGTGAGAACTACCTCTGCGTCCTCAAAGCAAATGGAGCAGAAGCCTGCTGAGCTCTGGGTCGGGGATAAGAAGTTATGGGTCTCGTAGTGAACTGAGCAGCATAGCACGATTGTCCTATGGCCTTGTATGAGACAGGTGACCTCTCGATGCCTTGGGTGGCATAGTAAGGCAAAGCCAAAGTCTGTGGCATATAGGACTAATCATGAGTCGGACGAGGCGCCCGTGGCCTATACTGCTGAAGTGGATATGAAGGATGAGTCTCTAGAAGCTGTGGGACCGACTGATGGCGCCTGAGAGGTCTTTGACTAGAAGAACCGATAGCGCTCACATCAACTGACCTCTGTCCTCCAAAGGGTTTCTTCCCCTTAACATCACTAGGGGAAGAATCAGTTCACAATTATCTCAAGATGCCGTCCTCGACATCGTACAAAGCCAAAACCAACGAACCAAAATCTATGAAGAGTACCCCAATCACGTGTCTGGCAATCCTGGGCTGTAGGCTCCTCAAAACCATCTGTATCTGATCTCTCTCTAGAGGCCTGTCAATGGTCTCGGCAATCTTCCTACGCCAACGGGAGATGAAGGATGAAACTGACTCATCTATCCTCTACCTCAGAGCCTCGAGCTCTCTCCTTGATACATCCATCATAGTGTTAAACGAAAACTATCATAAGAACTCCTAGGCCAAGTCGTCCCATGTCCGGCATCGTGAAGACTCTAGGAATGCGAACCAGCGCTGGGCTGCCCCACTTAGAGATAGCGGGAACAAAGTGATCATCTATGACTCATCCAATCCGTGTGCTCTCATCACTGTGCTATAGAGTCTGAGGTGGATGCGAGGACAACCAATGCCCGTATACCTCTCAATGTCCAGCATCCTGAACTGAGCCGACAAACTGGCCACCAGCATACCCTCAAGATCATCCCAAATAGCTGATCCATCTGACACTCTCATCTACCTCATATGCTGCTCGATACGGTCCATATGTGCATGAGCGTCATTAGTGACTGTGGTCTGAACGATTGCAGGTGGGGCAACCTCAGAATGCCCATGCAATACATAAGGTGAGGCCTGAGGCACCATTGGAACAGGTGGTGGCAGTGGCTGTGGCAACGAATCATGAAGAGTCTCATCATGAACTACGAGTGGTCTGCTCTACTGGCTGCCAATCTCCTGCCTGAGGCTAGCCAAAGCCTCTTGGATAGAAGCCATGACGGTCGTAAACTGATCCACTGTAACAACCTATTGATCCATACTCAATCTCTCGGAATACCGGACTAATCTCCCCTCTACTCTAACCCAAGAAGACGTATCCAGACTACGAACAAAGATTTGATCCTAAAAGCGCGAAGAAATGAATAAGGATATGGGACGAAGAAAGCACAGAAGAAATGATAATCTGAATGGAAACAAGCAAGACATCTAAGTGAAGGTAGACTTTCTGACCATACTCAAACTCATACTAATCTCTGTACACTTTCAATTGAAGACTAAAAAAGGAGTATCGGAATCCAAACTGTGGCTACAGAGGCTTTGAAAGTTCTCAGATGCACCCACATGTAGGGAGTGAACCCTAATCGAATGATCTACGGCTCAACCTACGAGGTCAAGGTGGCTCTAAATGGATATGAGTGGGCTTTAAAAGATCCCTTAAGCAGAGGCGATCATACTGATTACTACTCAAAAAGTGCTATTTGATAGCTTATAATTAATCCTTTTAAACACTTTTGAGTAGTAGTTTAGGCCTTTTAACTCAATTGGCATGTTAAGGACCCTTGAAAGGAATTTTAATCACTTTGTGTAAGTTTTGGTGTTTTTGTTAGTAATTTGATCATCAAAGCAAGTCAAGACTGAGGAGAGCTATGAGGAATCTTGGGCAAAGCTTAGAAGTCATTTGCCAAGAGTAAATCCGGATTGCAAGGAGAAAAAGTAAAGAGAATCTGCCAAGAAGCATATTCTTGATGACAGTCGTATCAGCCACTTTTGGAGCCTCTTATGAGGTCCAATTGATGCATGCTATATACCATTTCAAAGCTCAGGAAGTCAACAATCCAATGCTACAAACGGTGTATAATTCAGAGTTGAAACGAAGAAGTTGCAGCCATTGCAAGCCAATCACTCCGAGCTGAAGGAAGCATTTTGCAAAGTGCTGCGAAATCACCCTTTTGTTGCGAAGTGATTCCGCAGCCTTTTTGTACAGTAGGGTGTATTTCCTTCTGAAGTTGCCCGACATATACCGCGAGAGGGAAGTTGGGAACCTCAAGGTGGAAGCCAACTTCGCAGCCCTGCGAAGATAGCATGTTGTTGCGAAATGATTTCGCAGCCCTCTTGAGTGTCTGAGAAATCTCGCAGACACCATTTTCTCTTGCGAAATGGTTCCTGGAGCCTCCCGATATTTGCTACCGACATTGGGAGATATTTTACATCAGATTTTTGTTGTCTAAATCCCAAAATACTCCTTGTAAGCCACCAATTACAAGATTCCTTAGCTTTTAAGTTAGTAAAAAGAGAAAATATCTATGTAATAATTAGTTTTATATTATGTTCATATATATACCTCTCGGGAGCCTGTTCTCAGGGAGGAGATCCTTTTGTAAAGTTTTGGGTAAGCAAGTAAAGTTTATTTTTTTCTACTGCCTTACCTTCTCACTTTGTATTTTTTAGTTAATACTAAGTTATGAACTCTCTGAGGAGTTTTCCCCAGAGAATGAGTAACTAAACCTCTAATTCCTTGGAGCTAAGGTTGCCGGGGAAGGTTCCAAGTGCAAGAATGCAAAGCTTTGTGGTTTTAGCTAGTAATGAAGAGGAAGTGAAATCCTTTAGTGATTTCTATGTTTTTAGTTAACTTAAAACACCTTAGAGTCACCTGGGCCAACACTTGGTAAGGCAAGTGATTTCCAACCATGGAAATGCACTAGTTTACCCCTTGCAAGCCTCTGGTAGGTGACTTCAGGGTAGGATTTTCTAGAATAGCCAACACTTGATAAGCTTTTGGACTCCAAGGAGACATCCATTAGTTATCTCTTGCGAGCTTTTGACGGGTAATCCAAGGTTAAGGATCACCTTGAATGGTTAAGGCTTAGTGAGAGGCTTAAACCATTGCAAGTTGCATCAGTGAGAGAATTAAAGTGAAATCTAATTGAAGGATGAATCTGTACAACACCAGCTAGAGAATTGACTATATGTTGAATCTCTAACGCGAGGAAAGGAACCATCTGACCGGAGCTAGGTCTTTTGCATAAGGAACCACCCCAGTGAACCTAACTCTCCAAGGAATGCTTTTCTTCCTAAGTTATTCCGAGTACTTGTTATGTTAGTTAGTTTAAATCTTTACCAATCAAAGTTTGTGTTTTATGTCTTAAGCTAACCTTGAAATGAAACAAGACCAATTCACTTGGAATTGGTATCATTGATAGCTTGCTAATCCTTCCCAGTGAACGATCCTAGAGCCGCTATACTATAGTAGCTTTTTCTTTGCTACCCTAGTATATGGTGTTATAGGTTATAAATTTTGTTGATTACTCCCTCAATCAAGGAGCACCAGCTGGACACGAATCAGCTGAGACACCAATTGGGCACGAATCACATACCCTCCGACAGTATGCAACCCTCTGTACGTCTCCGAAGAGACGGGGCGCTTCCATGCAAGGTGGTCATCACCTCCACACATGCACTATCTCGACATCCCAAGGGGGTTTCCTATGGTGAAAACCTCTCAAACTCGCAACGCTCAATGGTCAACTAGAGTGCACAGTGAATGGTGCGGGTGCATCCAAAAACCCTAGGAAGCTAAAACAGAAAGATGAAACACACTGGCCGCACAAATATCCATGAGACCTAGCTCCGAGCTATACGAGTCTTCAATGATCGGACTCCAATCGACATCAAAGTGTCGCTCTCCTCCAGAATGCTCCCATACATTGATATAGCCTGTCGCTAAACCCTACTCCTAATCTCTGGCTCGGTCAGAGAATAAGCACACAGAGGGCCTCACACTTGCAATAGTGAGGACCAGAATGAAGGGAATGACCGAGACCAAGAGATTTGGAGGTAGGGGGATAGATGTGCGGCCCACATAGACAGGCGACATGCAATCAAGCAGAGGAAGGGTAGTCATGCGACATGCAGTTAAGCAGTAGACAGAATACATCACTTATGCACACACACAAACTATGACGATCAGGATGAATAGCGACACGAACATCATGCTCAAAGACAATCAAGATAGTATACAAGCCAAAGAAAACAACATGGCAAGTCAAGCGATGTGCAATAGTGAGTCTATATATGTGAAGTAAGTAGAACAATCAGGAAGAATCAGAATCGCTATACCAAGCAAAACAAGATGAGCAGTCTATGATAATCAGCATGTTAATGTACTAAACTAATATAGCAATGAAGCACAGAAAAAGTGACATCCGAAACCCCAATCAAGATAATTGATATATCAATGTCCCAATACAATATCCAAGCATGCATAAAAAAACTCTCAATGTGCAATCAAGAGACAAGTACTCATTGATTGACTCATCAAATACCACATTTGCTTCATCCTAAGTTCAAGCTTGACCCTCTAAATGATCCCCAACGGAGTCGCCATTTTGTGGACCCTGTATTTCGGCTCATGCGATTTCCACTCAATGGCGAGCTCGATTTTTATTTGAAAATGATTTTATTTATTAAAAAAAAAATATGACTTGGAGTCACCACTTATTTTTGTTTTATTTTTAAAAGGGTAAACAAAATAAGAAAGAAAACCCTAAGTGTGACTCCTTATTTTGGAAAATATGATATGTGAAAAACCGGATCGGGCTCGGGGGTCAGGCTACTTATCGAGAAGGTACAGTAAAAACCATAGCACCCCTCTAAGTCCCTAAAGTTGGGTCTCTACTAACAAAATGAAGTTGATGTGGTGATCAATAGGAAAATCAATGGATACTCAAATCGACCATGCACATATGGGATCAAAACATGCATAAAGAATGACCAGAATGGGAGTTGATGCGTACCTGGGCCACGAACGAGCAATGCGCTATCATAAAAATGGGGTCGGTGTACAATAAAGAGCACAAAACATATCACACGCGTCACCAAATAGAACTTAAAATTGTTCAAGGGAAAACTAGATTTTTTAAATTTTATTTGAAAATTGGAGTCTTAGAGATTATTTGAAAATTGGAGTTTTAGAGATTATTTGAAAATTGGATTTTTAGAAATTAAATATAAGAATGAGAATTTTAGAAATTAAATTTGAAAAAAATTGGAATTTTGAAAATTATTTGAGAGGTTGGGGGTTTTTTTTTTTAAAAAAAAATTAAATTACGGAAATTGGGACTTTAGAAATAAAATTTTGAAAGAAATTAGAATCGAAAATTGTTTGAGAAGCAGAAACTATGAAAATTGAATAAAAAAATTGGAAATCTTGAAAATCATTTTAAAGCATAATTTTTAGAAATAAATGAATAAAATGATAATAATAAATAAGTAACGGAATAAATGCGAGAATTGGAACATTGGAAACTGAAAAAAATTAAGTTCGGAAATTGAAAAATTGGAATTTCAAATAACTAAATTTGGAAATCGAAATTTTAAAGAATTATTTAAAGACGGAATTTCAAATAAATGAATAAGTGATTAAATAAATTAATGAAATAATAATAATGACGAAATAATAAAGATTAGGTAAATAATTGCGAAAAATAGAATTTTAGAGATTGAAGATTGAATTTAGAGATTGAAAATTTGAGAAATTATTTAGAGATGAGATTTTAAATATATGAATAAGTGAATAAATAAATGAACATGATAATAATAATAACGAAAATAATCATTTAACAACTGAATGTGAATAGTGAAATTTTTTAGATTGGAAATTAAATTTGAAAAACGGAATATTGAAAAATTGAACTTTAATTATTAGAATTTCTAAAATAAATGAATGGAATAATAATAATAATAATGAAAATAATATTTAAATGAATGAAAGTGAATAGTGGAATTTTTTAGATTGAAAATTAAATTTGAACGTCAGATTTTTCAAGAATTGGACTTTAGTGATTGAAATTTTTAAAAGAAATAAATAAATAAATATGGAATAACAATAATAATTAACAAAAATAATATTTAAACGGATGAAAGTGAATAGTGAAATTTTTTAGATTGAAAATTAAATTTGAAAGTTAGATTTTTGAAGAATTGAACTTTAATGATTGAAATTTTTTAAAGAAAGAAAGAAATAAATATGGAATAATAATAATAATAATGAAAATAATATTTAAACGAATGAACGTGAATAGTGGAATTTTTTAGATTGAAAATTAAATTCGGAAGTCAGATTTTTGAAGAATTGAACTTTAATGATTTGAATTTTTAAAAGAAATAAATAAATAAATATGGAATAATAATAATAATAACAAAAGTGATGTTTAAACGAATGAACGTGAATAGTGGAATTTTTTTAGATTGAAAATTAAATTCGGAAGTCAGATTTTTGAAAAATTGAACTTTAATGATTGGAATTTTTTTAAAGAAATAAATAAATAAATATAGAATAATAATAATAATTAACAAAAATAATATTTAAATGAATGAAAGTGAATAGTGGAATTTTTTAGATTGAAAATTAAATTTGAAAGTCAGATTCTTGAAGAATTGAACTTTAATGATTAGAATTTTTTTAAAGAAATAAGTAAATAAATATGGAATAATAATAATGATTAACAAAAACAATGTTTAAATGAATGAACGTGAATAGTGAAATTTTTTTAGATTGAAAATTAAATTCGAAAGTCAAATTTTTGAAGAATTGAACTTTAATGATTGGAATTTTTTAAAGAAATAAATAAATAAATATGGAATAATAATAATAATTAACAAAAATAATATTTAAATGAATGAAAGTGAATAGTGGAATTTTTGAGATTGAAAATTAAATTTGAAAGTTAGATTTTTAAAGAATTGAACTTTAATGATTGGAATTTTTTAAATAAATAAATAAATAAATAAATAAATATGGAATAATAATAATAATTAACAAAAATAATATTTAAATGAATGAAAGTGAATAGTGAAATTTTTGAGATTGAAAATTAAACTTGGACCTTGGAGAACTAGACCTAAAATTAGAACCTTAGAAAATTATTTCATGAATGGAAACTTGGAAAACCGATTTTTTTTTTTGTTTTTTTAAAAAGAAAACAAAGTTTAGGTAAATTGAATTTTCGAGAATCAAAATTTTATAAATCGAATTTAAAATTAAATTTTAGAAAATTATTTCGAAAATGATATTTTGTATAATTAAATTTAAAATCTTCATAAAAATCATATTTGTATCATTAGAAAAAGGACTTAAGAGGGCCAAATACTTGGCCCATTAGGGCCTACACTAATCTGGCCTAAACTTAGAGGATGGGGCTTAAGGCCCACCTGAACCAATCTAGGCCCACAACTTAAAGCTTTGGGAGCCCACCAACAAAATGGCTACCATGAAGATCAAAGGGTGCCACCTCCTCATTTTTTAAAAGCTAGAGGGATGGCTAATGGGTAGCAGGTTAGCGGTGAAGAATAGGGCCTGCATGTCGATGATGGCTGTGATGAAATAGAGGAATGGAGTGGGAGTTGCTGCCCATGAACTACCGCGCGGGCAAGCGGACAAGAGCATGGGTGCGGTGGAGGGCTTCGTCGTCTTCACCGCCAAGCGCCACTACCTTACCGCCACAAGTGCCGGAGGAGGTGAAACAGAAAGCGGAGAAGGGGACAACTGCTCCCCCGCCGACGCTATCGTCCATTTTAATGACGACTCTTGGAGGCGAACCCAGCGGCACCTCTCTCGGCCATTTTCACGAACCCTTCACGCTCTGCTCGGAGCTTCTTGATGCTGCCTTTGATGCGACTTTGGAGCTACGTCGGCGTGGCTGCGGGAGTGAGGAAGACTGCCACCTTAGGATCTTTTGGATCGAGCGGCCCAACCTTGGCTGTTAGGCGGTAGTTGTGTGGCTGTCCATGAAGGATGGGAACGTGGCAATGGAGGAAAATGGGTACATAAAAAAAAAGGTGGGTATGAAAGGTAGTGAAGGCATGAAGGGTGTTTAACTTTGGATTTGGGTCCATGCGCGTGGATAAAGTTGATGGTGAGCATATGTTGGAGGGGGTTCTCGGTAGACAAGAGTCTAAGATTTTCATGGAAGTTTCAAATGGATCCTCAGGAACAGAGCAGGTTCCAAAGTCATGCTAAATTCATTTTCTTGCTATACCCGGTGGGTGAGGCGAACAACGAGCATCCATGCTATTAAATGAATATCAAAATAAATAAAAAAATTTGATACCTTACTCATTTATAAGAGAAAACGAAGAAGCGAAAAAGAAGAACAAAACAGAGCAAGTGAAGCGAGCTTAGGCTCAACAAGGTCCAATCCTCAACAAGTGACGTTCAAGACCAGCAATGGCAAATGAGGAAGAATAAAAAATAAAAATGAAATGAAATAAAAGAAATCTGAAAGCAAAGGCATCCAATATGGCCATACCTGAGTTTCCCTAGTGAAGCTTTGTCTCGCTTCCTTTGACTGGTTTTTTTCTCCAGCTGCTTTCCCCCCTTCTGAAAAGTCCTTCGTTCGAGCTCACCCTTTTTTCTCTCTCCTCTCGTCTGGCTTCTCCTCCAAGCTATTACCCACTCCCTTGTTCACCGATCAGCAAGCATGTCATCTTCAACCACCACCATGGCTAGCAATGCTCCTTACCACCCATCTATGCAATTGGTTCTCGGCATAAGGAAGGGTTCCCCCACTCGTCTAAGGTGCTGCCCGCTCCTCCAGGTGGTGAGAAAGCATCCTCCTAATGCTATAAAATCCCTCAAAAAAACTAATAGCCTTTAGTTTTTAAAAAGGGGTCTACACATTTATAATTACTAAATAAATTATTTTAATATACAAATTATTACTCTTTCTTTTTAAATTGATTAATACTAAAAAAAAATATATCTCTTAATGTTGAAATTTTTATTGAAATTTAATTTTTTTTTTTATTTTATTCCTTTTACAATGAAATTTTAAATTAAATATTAATATTTTTAATTTTAAAATTTATATAATAAAATTAATTTAAAAATTAAAATAAAATATTTAGTAGTATTTGGGCTTTGTAGTATTGAAACTTTGGTATAAGAAATTTGAAAATACTTCTATAATTATTAAAAAAAATTAGTAGAATAAGATAGTCCTTTCAACATAATTGAGACATTAAATTTTAAGCACTCTAAAATTATAATCTTTACAAATAATAAAGAAGTTTTTGCATCGAGACCAACTGAATATGATTTGTATGTTCTTAATTTTCATTTTCTTATCTTTTATCTTCCTATACCTACAAGCCTATTTAGAGAAAGACCTTTTATTGAAAAATGAGAGTTCAGAGTTATTTCCCTTTGAAAATAGAGTGGATCGGAAGGTCTTTATTAAATATAGGGTTTCTTCTAAAACGAGATGAAGTAAATTAGCAACTCTGAACAATCTGAAGGAAAAGGAATTTGAGTTAAGTTGATGGGGCGTGCGACACTTTATTAGGACTTTAAGAGATATTTTCTCTTTCACGCTATCCTTTGAAATTGAGTTGTGTCCGTTTTCAACTTAATTTTTTGCTCTCTGTTTTTCTAATGAAAATATATCTTTTGTTGGGAGAAAATATTTTGTTGAATATATATATTCAAATGGAAGGTAAGCAAAAAAAAATGATAAAAAATGGGTGTGATGAAATTTCAAATTATTGATCATCATATGTATTTAACCTAAATCTTAAAAAAGTGAATGAAATTAACTCGTTAAATTTGTTCAATACCACTTTTTATAAATAATTTTTTAATCATGTAGCATTCAAAACAAAAAACATATAATTAACGATAACATGAAATTATTAAAATATTTAAAATTAAATAATATAAAGAAACAATAAAATGGTTCATTTATATTGTTAGAACCATTGTTTTAAAAACTGGTCACTCCGATCGGTCGGATGGTCCATCAATGCCCTTTCCAGTCTGATCTAGGGAAATGGACAGAGACAACTGACAATCAGACCATCGACCATTCTTCATGGACCAGTCAAGGTCAAAACCTAAATGGCCTTGCCCAAATCCATTAATTCCTAACCCGTTTGCTTGTTCCCAAGGTTAACTGACATACCATCGACCATTCTTCATGGACCGGTCAAGGTCAAAACCTAAATGGGCTTTGCCCAAATCCATTCATTCCCAACCTATGTGCTTGTTCCCAAGGTTTGTAAGTATAAATACCCATCTATTGGCCCAAATTCATTATTTCAAGCCCATTTGCTTGTTCTCAAGTTCTACAGGTATAAATACCCTATAAGTGGTTTATAGATTTCCAATGTGGGATGAGTTTTGATAATAATGAAAGGAGCTTTGCATGGTGGGGAATTGAACCTAGGACTTATTTTTAACAAAATGTTAGCACACCACTATGTTACAAAGCTATTTGATTAATAATTTGATAAATATCTATATATCTGTTTTTTAATTTCTATCATATAAAACATTTAAACAAATATAAATATTTATATCTACTATTATTTTTATAATAATTATACATATCCTATTTAATAAAATTTAATATATTAATACATTTATATTTATATTTATCATTTAATTTGACAAATTGAACATAAAAAATAAAATATTATTAAAATTTTTAATAAAATATATTTTAATTTATTTTAATTTTATTAAAATATAAATTATATATTTATAATGTCATCGATTTGATCGCGGTTTGACCACTGGTTCAACTAGTGAACCATGAACTGGTAACTTTTTCGGTTCAATATTCGATCCAATTTTGAAAACATTAGTTAAAACTTTTTTATTTATAGAAAATGGTAATATGCTTTAAAGTTGTAGGATGTTAAAAGCCCAAATACATGCCTACATATTTTCTTATTTATCTCCTAGTATTTTTACCAAGTGATAGATATATTGGTGGCCAAGCATTATCATCATCATTATTTATCTCCTAACATCTTTATGAAGTGATAGGTGTAGGAAGAGTGTAAATAATTTTTATTTTTATTTTATTTTATTCTATTAGTTTTATATTTTTTGGGAAGAGTCCTATTGGGAATTATTTTTATTTTATTTTATTCTATTAGTCTTATATTTTTGGGAAGAGTCCTATTGGGATTGTGCTAGTGGAGTCCCATTCCTTTTATAAGTAGAATCCTCTTCCACTTTGAGTTATCTTTTGATTACAAGCAGATTCCCATTAGGATTGTGTTAATGACCTATAAAAGCAGGTCACCTTTTGCTCTCTATATGCCAATACCAATTTTTCAAAGAATTTTTCAGAGCGTTTTTCAACCATCTATTTGGATGAATTTTTTCAAAAACCCGAACTGTATACATCTCACTTACAGAATGCACCCAAGGCGACATCTAGGTGTTGAATCCCGGAGATAGACCATTGGTACCCTAGTGTACCGAATTTGTCTTCGAGTAGGATGAATCTATTTCAAGGACAGTGTTTGTCATGCCTCATTCGATAAGTTTTTCTTCTTATTAATTATGTTCTTTGTTTGTGTCTTTTGGGCTAGTCATTTGTTTCCATACCCTTAATCCAACAATCTTGAAATATATCCAAATGTAAGCTTCTCTAGTTCACACCCATCCTAACACCTCTAAAATTGATCCCTTCAATGGGACATTCTTTAAGAGATGGCAGGAAAAGGTTTTCTCTACAATTGATGTAGTGAACTTAGGACACATTTTGACTGACCGAATACCAAAAGATAGTTCTCATTTGTTACCAACCTGGGAAATTGGAAATAAACAAGTTAGGCATGCTATTCTAAGTACCCTTTCTAATGAACTTTTTGATATTTATTGTCAATTTAAAGTTGTAAAAGAAATTTGGGATGCAATGAATAAAAAATATAGTTTGGAAGATACAGGAACTCAAAAATATGCCATAGAGAATTTTAAAAATTTCCAAATGACTGAGGATAGAGATGTATCATCTCAAATCCATGACTACCACTTGTTGATTAATGACTTAGCTATTGAAGACATTAAATTACCCGAACCTTTTGTAGCTGGTTATTTAGTAGAGACTTTTCCAGAGTCTTGGAAAGACTACAAAAATAACATGAAACATAAAAGGAAACAAATGTCCCTAGAGGATGTCATAATCTATATTAAGATTGAGGAACAAAACCGAAATAGGGATAATGCTGAGAAAGTTAAGGACTTGTCTTCTAAGGCTAATGTAGTAGAAGAAAAACCTAAACCCAAAAACAATAGGTCCAGGAAACAAAACTCTAGGAACAAACCCAATGCATCAAACAAGATCCAAAACCCAATTATTAAAAAGAAAAAGAAAAAGTAAGGATCTTGTTTGACTCTAATAAAATAGTTTTAACCAAGAATGATGCATTTGTGGGGAAGGGCTATTGTAATAAGGGTTTATTTATGTTGAATGTTTATGATATTATCAATAATAATGCATCTTCTTCTTTTTCTGCTTACATAGTTGATTCTTGTGATATTTGGCATGGTAGACTAGGACATGTGAACTTTTCATATATGAAGAAAATGGTTGAATTGAGTTTAATCCCTAAATTGTCCTTAGAAAACCATGGAAAATGTGAATCTTGTGTAGAATCTAAAACCACAAAGAAATCTTGCAAATCAGTTGAAAGAGAATCAAATGTACTAAGTTTAATACACAGTGACTTAGGAGACCTAAAAAATACAATGACTAGAGGTGGTAAACGATTCTACATAACTTTCATAGATGACTACTCAAGGTATACAAGGGTATATCTTTTGAGAAACAAAGATGAAGCAAGATATGCTTTCATCAAGTACAAAAATGAAGTGGAAAATCAACTAAGTAAGAAAATTAAAAGACTTAGAACTGATAGGGGAAGATAGTATGAGTCCAACCTCTTTAATTCTTTTTGTGAAGATCATGAGATCATTCACAAAAATACTCCTCCTTATTCTCTTGAGTCTAATGGAGTAGCAGAAAGGAAAAATAAGACCTTAAAAGAAATTATGAATGCAATGTTGGTAAGTTCAGGAGCACCCTTGAACTTAGGGGGGAAGCTATCCTATCTGCATGTCATATTCAAAATAGAATACCTTATAAGAAAACTGGAAAAACTCCTTATGAGTTGTGGAAGGGTTATGCACCTAATATAGCATACCTGAAAGTGTGGGGGTGTTTAGCTAAAGTTCTTTTCCCTGAACCTAAAAAATGAAAACTAGGTCTTAAAACCTTTGATGCAATGTTCATTAGCTATGCTGAGAATAGTGCGACATATAAGTTTCTTGTTACTAAGTCAGAAAACAGTCTTGTAGATGTCAATACTATTATGGAAACAAAGAATGCAGATTTCTTTGAAAACATCTTTCCTATGAAACTAAATGGTGAACAACAAGTTTAGAAAACAAGTAGAGACAAGTCTATTGAACCTTCTGAATTTGAACCTAGAAGGAGTAAAAGTGATAGGAAAGAAACAAACCTTGGAGATGGTTTCTACACCTTCCTAATAGATGAGGACCTTAATCCTACAAAGAAGCTATAACTTTTCCTAATGCGCCATTTTGGAAAGAGGCCATTAACAGTGAAATCGAATCAATCATGTATAACCATACGGGGAGTTAGTAGATTTACCTCCTGGTACAAAGACTATTGGTTGTAAGTGGATCTTTAAAAGAAAGTTAAAATAAGATGGGTCCATAGAGAAGTATAAAGCTCATTTAGTTGCCAAAGGCTTTAAACAAAGGAAAGATGTAGATTACTTTGACAACTTTGCCCTTGTGAATACAATAGCATCAAGTAGAGTATTGATCACTCTAGCTTCCATTCATAATTTGGTTATACACCAAATGGATGTTAAGATTGCATTCTTGAATGGGGATTTGGAAGTGGAAATTTATATGGAACAACTTGAGGGTCGTGTAGTTCCAGCGAAGGAGAAAAAGGTGTGTAAGTTGGTTAAATCACTATATGGGTTAAAACAAGCTCCCAAACAGTGGCACAACAAGTTTGATCATGTGTTAGTAACTAATGGATATTCCATTAATGATGCTTATAAGTGTATCTACAGTAAGTATGAGGATAACACATGTGTAGTCATCTGCCTTTATGTTGATGACATGCTGATCTTTGGAACTAGCCTAGAGGTTGTGTGTGAGACCAAGAAATTCCTAGGTCCTAAGTTTGATATGAAAGACCTAGGAGAGGCAGAGGTGATTTTAGGAATTAAAATAACTAGAACACCTAATGAGCTTAAACTTTCTCAAGAGCACTATGTAGAAAAGATCCTAAGGAAGTTTGAACGCTTTGATTGTAAACTAGTGTCAACTCCTTATGATCCCAGCTCACTACTGAAGAAAAATAAAGAACATAGTGTTGCCCAAATAGAGCATGCTCAGATCATAGGGGACCTAATGTACTTGATGAACTGTACTAGACCTAACATTGCTTATGCAATAGGTAGATTGAGTCGATACACCCAAAGTCCTAATCAGGACCATTGGACTATTGTTCGTAGAGTCCTTAAGTATTTGAGAGGCACCATTAGTGATTTAGTGGATTTCCAAGTGTCCTTGAAGGATTTAGTGATGCAAATTAGATCTCGGATTCAGATGTGATGAAATCCACTAGTGGATATGTTTTCATATTTGGTGGAAGTATAGTTTCTTGGAAGTTTACCAAGCAAACTTGCATTACTCGGTATACTATGGAGGTTAAGTTAATTGCCTTAGAAAAGACAAGTTTTGAGGCTGAGTGGCTTGAAAACCTCTTAGCAGATATCCCTTTATGGACGAGACAAACCTCGCCTGTGTCTATGCGTTGTGATAGCCAAGCTACAATTGCTAAGGCTAAGAGTAAAATATTTAATGGGAAGAATAGGCATATATGGCTAAGGCACAATATTGTGCGGTAGCTTCTTGAAACGAATTTGTGAGGTCAGAGTTGAATTTGGTCGATCCTTTGACCAAACCACTAAATAAGAAACTAGTGGAAGAAACATTGAGGGGGATGGGGCTTATGCCTATTACAGAAGTTAAGAGTGGTGGTAACCCAACCTATTAGAATGGAAATTCCATGAAGTAGGTTCATATGGGTAATAACAAATCACTTGTTGACTTGAGGTGCTATATCAACTCTAATTGTATGAGGGTCTATCCCTATGGTGTAGATAGAGCGTATTTTGCATTGATTAAGGTTGAGTGTTTACTCTTAATGAATACCATATTCCTTATGGATGGTATGTT
This sequence comes from Vitis vinifera, assembly GCF_030704535.1. NCBI lineage: Eukaryota > Viridiplantae > Streptophyta > Magnoliopsida > Vitales > Vitaceae > Vitis > Vitis vinifera. Next base: position 17,459,068 of record NC_081806.1, read on the forward strand.
TAAATGCATAACATACTTGATGGATTCACCTATATGAGAGTGGAGCCGGGGCCGCTTCCTATGAGAACTTAGGTAGTTTCTCTAGAACTCTCATGAATATCCAGGTAGGGCGCATGGCCTATTTGTGCCAACCCATTTTGTACAACTCGTAGTGTAATTGAGAAAACCAATGTGGATAAAAGTTCATTGAGTTACATCAAGAAACACTGGTTCATAGAAATTTATTTTCACCCTGTTTTGTGATTCAATACCTATTTGTCTTAAGACTAGTTCATAGCCTTTGGGTACCAGTACTAATGCATTGGATTTTTTTTCCTCAAAAAATAAATAAATAAATAAATAATCACGTTTACACTTTGTGGGGGATTGTAGGAAAAGTGTAAATAATTTTTATTTTTATTTTATTTTATTCTATTAGTCTTATATTTTTGGGAAGAGTCCTATTGGGATTGTACTAGTGGAGTCCCATTCCTTTTATAAGTAGAATCCCCTTCCACTCTGAGTCATGCTCTGATTACAAGTAGATTCCCATTGGGACTATGTTAGTGGCCTATAAAAGCAGGTCACCCCTCGCTCTCTATATACCAATACCAATTTTTTAGAGAATTTTTTTAGAGAGTTTTTCAAATATTCTTTTCATACATCTATCTAGACGAATTTTTTCAAAAACCCGAGCTGTACACATCTCGCTTACAAAGTGCACCCAAGGCAAGAGCTGGGTGTTGAATCCTGGAGGTAGACCACTGGTACCTTAGTGCACCGAATTTGTCTTCGAGGAGGGTGGATCTATTTCAAAGACAATGTTTGCCACACCTCAACCGACAAGGCGGCACAACGTGCACAACCATTTTTTGATTTTTCTTTGGGAATTTTGCTTTGTTTAGGAACTTTGCTAAAATGGGCACTTGACCTTGATGAACATTTTTCCTAGATGGACACTCGGCCTTGGTGGGCATTTTACCTAGATGGGTGCTTGGCCTTGATGGACATTTTGCCTGGATAGGCACTTGTTCTTGATAGGTATTTGCTTAGATGGGCATGTCACCTTGTTGGGCACTTGGCCTTGATAGACATATCATCTAGATGGGCATTTTGCCTTGATGGGCACTTGGCTTTTATGAGCATTTTGCCTAGATGGGTATTTTACCTTCTTTGATCTTTCATAGGTTGGAACTCTATAGGTGGTGGGGTTGTGTTTTGGGTTGTATTTTCCAGGCACACATGTGTAGGGGTAGGGAAATGCTGCATTTCCTCCTGGTTTTAGCTCTAGATGTGCTTATTGCCATGCACACATGTAAGTATTGTTCTGCTTCTTCTTCTTGTGTTTAAGGGTAAGTTGAGTTTTTTTTCGTACTCTTACATTTTCTCTCCATCTTTCTTTGTCTTTATTTTGTTGTGCAGATGAAGTGTGGCATCAAGGATTTTAGTAGGCGGAAAGGTGAGCTTCACTACCACGTTGCTGAAACTGACCAACTGAGGTAAGTCAGGTACTTTTTTTGCAGCTAAAGCTTTTGGTTGGGTGCTTTCTTGGCACTTGACGATTTGACCGAGTGCTTCTTGGAACCTAAGGCTATGGTCGGGTGCTGTTCGGCACCTAAGACTTTTTGGTTGAGTGCTTTTTTGGCACTTAAGGCTTTGTTGGGCTCTATGCTTGGCTGGGTACTACTTAGGCACCCTAGGCTTTGTTGGGCACTAGGCCCAACTGGATGCCACTTAGGCACCTTAGGCTTTATTGGGCTTTAAGCCTGGTTAGGTGCTACTTGGGCACCGTAGGCTTTGTTGAGTGCTAGGCCTAGCTAAGTGCTACTTGGGCACCCTAGGCTTTATTGGGCTTTAAGGTTGGTCAGGTGCTACTTGGGAACCTTAGGCTTTGTTGTGCTCTAGGCCCAACTAGGTGCCACTTTGACACCTTAGGCTTTATTGGGCTCTAAGCCTGGTTAAGTGCGACTTGGGCACCTTAGGCTTTATTGGGCACCCTAGGCTTTATTGGGCTCTAAGCTTGGTCGGGTGATATTGGGCACCTTAGGCTTTATTGGGCTTTGGACTTAGCCAGGTGCTACTTAGGCACCTTAGGCTTTGTTGGGCTCTAGGTCTGGTCGGGTGCTACTTGGGCACCCTAGGCTTTATTGGGCTTTAGCCTTGGCTGGGTGCTACTTGTGCACCTTTGACTTTGTTATGCTCTGGCCCTGATCAGGTGCTACTTGGGCACTTTAGGCTTTGTTAAGCTCTAGGCTTGGCCGGGTGCTACTTAGACACCTTAGGCTTTTAAAGTCTAATGCTTCTTTATACCTAAGGTTTTTTTTTTTTTTTTTTTTTTTTTTTTTTTTTTTTTTTTGCGGTCATGCGATGCGTAACATATTTGATTTGAAAAATACAACAGTTGACGATATTGCTTCCCCATTTGGGGATCTTTGCTTTTAGATGGATTAGGCCATTTGGTAAGAGTAGGAAGTTCTTCTTTGGTAGATCCACCAGCGCCTCTTTGTCCACTGATAGTGTCTAGGCAGTTGCATTGAGTCAGGCCACCAAGATCTAGTTCTCCCTTTTGATTCGGTTAACAAGTCTTCTCAGTTTGTCCAACTACCTTCGATACTTGTTAGCTACGGTTCAGTTGTTTGTTGTGGCCACTCATAAGTTGTTGGGATGACACTCTCACCATCAACATAGTTAGCTGCCAATGTAGTCACCATGGTTGGCTTTTGTTTCATTCCCATAGATGATGCCAATTGTTGGTGCACAATCTTTCTAGATGTGATGATTTGGTGACTATCCGGGTCGCTATCCAATCTTCTATTGTCACCTCCTCTATTGGTGGGTGTCTTGGTTCTCTAGGAAAATGATATTTTTTTTCCTTGTTCTTCTTTCTCCTTTATAGGTTAGAGTTAGACGTTGGAGGTTGTGTGGAGTACACGATTAGCTTGGCAGGTTTGTGTTAGGCAGTGTGTGGTCGACTATCCCTAACGCTTCATGTTGATGTGACAAGATGATGTTTTCCTTAGAGATTTGTTCCTCATACATGTCTTGTTGTTGCCTTTGGTATTCATGCCACATGATCCATGTTGGCAGCCTAAAAACTTCTTCCCAGTGACCAATTTTTTAGTTCTTCTAGGATCAGTTGGAGTGGGCTCTCGGATCACTATAGGTTTAAATAGAGTCGGGATGACTTCTCGATCGGGAGACAATATTCAGCCGATACAACATCCGGGTACCCCTTCTTGGCAAAATTCGGCACCCTCAGGAGGCAGCTTTTATAGCGAAATCTGCCACCCCCGACCCGAGTAAGCAGGTAGACCCACAGGTTGGCTGGCTTCTATGGTTTGTACCTCCAATTATAATGGAAGTATAAATTTTAAAAAGATTCAGTGATTGTAGGATTCAATTCTAATGCTCTTATAGTAGCCAAGGGTCCTCGGACTCATGGTAGCACACAGACATGTCCTCTTCTATCTATGCAAATAGTCATGCAAAATACAAATATTCCCTCATACATTCTTATAGTTTTACATGTATATGAATTTAATTATTTTATGTTCTGACTAGTGAGTAGAAAGTGAGTTAAGGTCTCCGACAACAAGGTCTCCAAGCAACCATATTTCCCCATTTTAACCTCGCTACTGCCATTGATGCGGTAGTAGAGTATAACTGGCACATATAGATATGCCAGAAGAGCAATCGAGAGCAGATAGCTTCAAATTCTGAATGTGAGGTTCAGTTGGAGACTGGTTTTATTAGCCTTTTAGATATGATTTGAACCTCTATTTTAGACAAGAACTTGGAGCTTCTGAATATATGTAGTACAACTCCTTTGGTCATGTATATATGTGCATATTGCGTTGAGATAGACAACATACAATCACTTGGCAACACAATATTAAAACTTTCAGAATATCACAAAATTTGATTGATGTCAAAGACTCATTCTGGACATTTAGGATAGGAGGTTACAATAAAGCCATTAACTGTACACATAAGTTCATTTGCAAGAATTGGGAACCAATTTAGAAGGTCAAGTATATTCGCTGTCAACAAGAATGACGCCCTCCGATTTAAGATCTCTACTGAGGAGGAACCCAGTTTGATCAAGATTCTAGGATCAAACAACAGAGTCAAAGTCAAATCAAGAGCAACGTTCCAACTTGTCATGAAGACCAAGAATAGTAATTGCTTTTGAGCAAGCAGTGAAATTATTTGCAATCAGACAATCATCTTCTTCTTCAAGAAATGCTGTAATGAAATTCTTACCAGTTGTGTCTGATTCTTCGAAACATGAAGTTAGCAAACAGATTGTTCATATATAATGTCAGTTGGCATAAATGTAGTGTTCAATCACCAAGCCACAAAGATGATACAACAGAACAGTTGCAGCAGGAAAACTTGGTTGTTTATTCAAAATCAAGTAAATCTCTAGGTCCCTCATACCACGATTGCTCCCAATATTTAGGTCTTGGCGTAGACAATTCCTTTCGTGTCTATGTGGACAGAACAATGCTTGGTGTTCTAGTTGTTGTCTTTCACCATGGTCTATAGAAAAAATGTCCAGAAAAACAACTAATGATCAGTAGAAGTGTAAAAGGGAAGAAAGAAAACTACTGATAGATTGGATCATGACAGATATTTATTTTTCCTAAAAGAATGTAAATGTATGGTTGCTCTTTGAGTACAGCTCTCTACAGCACAAAAATAAGGCAATCAAATGAAACAAACCAAGAAAACAACAATATTAAAAGAGTTATGAAATATCACCAGATGAGATCCAACAGTAAATTAAGAAACTTTATATAATCTTGTTTACCTTAGGGCCATGTCTGGAGGAGTTCCAATTGTAGGCCTAGGGCCAATGTTGATAGGCACATGCCCAGATCTTAGACACCCTCAAGATGAACAGTAGCAGCTACTCTAGGCGCTCCTACTGCACAGGCAAAAAACAAGTTAGTCAATGTTTCTTGGCTATTGGCTTTGGCTTGGACCTTGGTGGTTATGTCAATTTTAGATAAATATGTTAATAATCCAATGACTATACTCCAAGATTGATGATATATATGCAATATATCAATTTGGAAATGTCGATATAAACATTTAAGGAATTTAAATTAGTCAATTTTCAACAATCTAGCATTCAAAAGTGTACAAAATGGTTATAACTTGAAAGTTTGAATATAAACTGAGGTACAATATTCCTATAGGCTCAAGTCTCCCTAGAACAAGGCATCACATCACATATTTATGTGGCCTTATGTTTGAGGTAAGCACCTTATCTATTGGCGAGTTCATCAATAATAAGCTTTTTGCAAGAAATTGGAGACCTAAAATTACTCTAATACTTCTTTTATTGAACATTAAATTTTCTTAAAAGTGTTATCGATTATCAAACATTTATATCAATGGTGGAAACTAGTTTGCTACCAAAGTGAAGGTCAAAGTCCTAATTATCATTTCACTAAACAATGTAATATAGTATTATACAATTATTGCTTTTAAAAGAAAATTTACAAGCTAACTAGCGAAATTTATGATTATACCTTTTTCCGACTTCACTCACGCCATTGAGCTTTATAATTTGATGAAACAAGCCTAAATCAAAATTATACAAAAAAAAATAAAGAATTGGAGAAAACAAACTTGTAAGCACTAAATTTTGTACTTTAAAAGAGGAAATAGGATGCCAATTGTAGGTTTAATTTAAAGAAACCTTAAAAAAATATTTTTAAAATTATAGGAAAACCCCCATACCTTAGAAAAGATTGGGGCGAACAGTCTACCTTTTGGCGATGTTCACATCTTGAGAGGAATGACTTCTTTCTTAGTAGATCTGATGATGGTGTTGATCTTTGGGAAGAGATGATTAGAAGGCTACGTTGAATTTTAGTGAGTGAGAGAGAAAGCAACACCCAAAACCCTAAAGCAAAAAAGGAATTAATAACTTAAATAGATTCCATTTTTTCCTTATGACATGTCTACCTTAGTAAGGTTTTTATGGCAGTGATACCATTTGGATAATTAAGTCATTGATTTTGATGGATCTTTTCCATTTGAATTTTTAATATATAAACTTAATCTTTTTACTTGGGGTAATATATTTGGTATTTTAGGATTTCCTTTTTAATAATATGCTTTTAGTAGATGGTTTAACTATGTCCTAGTGTAATAAGTAGTCTTGCATTACATTATCTACTATGGAGTAGGAGTGTGTTGCTTGTTCAAGGGATGTATGGGAAGTTGTTTATTTGATGATATACTTTCAACACTTAGAGTCACGACTTGAGCTAATAAGTTTATCAAGATCTAAGCATTGATGGTGTTGCTACTCTATTGTATAGCAAGGATCCAATTAGTCACATTGTAGGACAAAACACTTATAGACAATTGATTCTACTACATTCAAGATATTGTTGCTTAAGGGGAGGTAGAGTCAAAACAAGTAGACAATTGATACAACTACACACACAACATAGAGACAAAACACATGAATAATACTATGGTTGAATAAATTAATTGGATGACATCAAGCTAACATTGATCTAGTATAATTATTTGGAGCCTAAATGAGGGTATGATGAGATGATAATTATTTTGTCATCAACATAGTGAACAACATAAATTAAAATCTTGAAATGTCACCTTAGCCAACCTAGTAGAAATGATTCATCAAAATATTTGAATGTGAGATCTTAAATTGGTGTTTGACAAATAAATATGGTAATAAACATATATTAAGTATATATGAAGTGACCAAGCTGAGATTTGTATCATGTTATTATAGGGAATCCCGAATCTCTTTGTTCCTTATCCTATGATTAGGCTAGGTACATGCGAATCTTTCTAAGTTTTTCTAAATCGTATGAACAATGGAAAAATTGTGTTTTAAAATAATAACAAGATTTAGAATTTGCATTAGAAAACATTACCTTAGATTTGGATGTTCCCAAATCTAATTCACGTAGTAAAGGAGAAGATTGAAGTTTTCAGAGGTCTTGAACACCCAAGATCTTCCACCAGATGACTTTTCCTTGATTTTAGATCTTAATTGGTGAAGAGGAAGGAAGACTAAAAAGGCTATGGTTCTCTCTCTCTTTGAATAGTGAAAAATGGCTCACTTCAAAAAAGTAATGAAAACCTTATTATTTAAGGGGTATTTATTGGGTTCCCTAATTGGGTGTAAGTGACTTAAGCGTACTAAAGGTTTGAATCATTTAATTTAGCTCAAAATGAGTCTTAATTGATTAATTAACCTAACATAGTTATCTAATTAATTAATTAGCTAAATTTGGAGACTTTGTTCACTTACCCCTATGCAACCTTGCATAATTACCAAAACACCCTTATACGTAAAAGTGAACCAAGAGTTGTGTCATCAAGGTATATGAGCTTAGGTGGAGACCATTGAGACTTATAGGACAGTACTAGCTACCCCAAAATCTAATTTTGAAGTTGATTTAACATTTCACTATAGAGAATCAATTGCACTATAATACCTTATGTAAATAACAATGAGATGCTAAGTGGTCGAGCCCATGACTTATTATCCATTGCATTCAGTCTCCCTATGAACTGGTGTTTGTAGTCTAATAAGGTGAAAACTATCAACCTTTCAAGACTACCTCTACTATCTTTGAATTACAAATCCTCTTATTATGTATTTAATTGATATATCTTAAGTCTCCAAGAGTCTATGTCAAGTTCCATTTAAGAAACTACTATGACCATAGTTTACATGAACATACCTCCTTAGGATCACTTAAGGGGACACTCTGTCTCAATCCTCTTAGATTTCATGGTACTTCTGTTACAAATACTCATTGTCATAGACTTGGATCAATAGTGAACCAATCCATAAGGAACATATCTTACGATTTCATTAGTAGGTCAAAGTCACTACTAACTTTAACACAAATTCTATATTCTCTCAAGGTTAAGAGATAAAACAATGAAGCAACTTGGTGAAATCATGACTATTTAATAGCTTTATGTCATGATTCACCATAAGTCTTGTCTAATGTGTAACCATATGCACTAGTATACTCACCATGGAAAACCCATCCTGATAACCAAGACCAACCATTCCTCTAAATATGAAGTAGCATACTATAACCTCTAATGGGTTACCTAGGCCTATGAATCGGTTGTGAACAAGTCATTTACTTACAATGAATCCATTTCTTAAATTTTTTTTGCAACTCTTAATGCACTCAAGTCCTGTACAATACAAGATATATATATTAAAATGCTTACAAGGTATAATGTATAGGATTAGGATAAATAAAAGTGAACTAAAAGTTTATTAATAAATAATAAAATTTTAAATTTATTACATCGTGTCATGCTTTTATGAAACCTTTAAAATACTAAGAGCAACCTTTCATAATCATGAATTAAACTTTAGTTTCAACTTCTATCAAAGGCTAAATGAGAAAAGCTATCATAGAGGAGGCCTCAGCCAATGGGTAAGATGCACTGTTATACCAAACAATAAGTGGAAAATACAATTTTATTAATACTTGAGAAAAAAAAAAAGAAAGAAATAAAAGGAAGATTTTACACTCAAACCAAGCATTTATTTATAATGAAGTGCAGTCTCCGTACGCACATGTGGACTTATTGGAAAATCATACAAATTATTGAAGGACGACCTTAGCTAGGCTAACAGTCTCCTAAATAGGCTATCTTTTATATATCTTTGCATTCATCCATCTCCTCATTGTCTTTGATTTTAGATGGTGAGGATGTGAAAGTAACAGGAAGCAGTGGACAATTGTTCACAGTGAGGCTTAGCACATCAGCTCTCGAATAATGTCCTACCACATCGAACTGGAACTTTGCTTTAGGAATCTCTCCACGAACATCTACATATCAAGTGATCACAAAAATATTTCATCGGTCCATGATAAATATCATAGAATATCAAGTCTTCGATAAAACTAAGTTTGCAGTCCTCTTAAACCTAAAGAATCAACTCATTTGCCTTATCTGCATACTGAAATATTTGGATATATAATTGGAGAAGTTAGGGCCATACCAAGATCAGCTGTGAAGAGGCCTTCTCCTTCATAATTCGGTCCTGCTAGAATTTCGCCATGGGGCGAAATGATGACACTACCTCCAGCCCAAACAATAGAATCTGGAGTGACATCTTCTTCTGTAGGACTGTAAAGATACTCAGGTGGAGGTGGGTAATCTTTCCTCCGACAGAACTGGATGGGTGAAAGAACATAGCATCCACCCTCAATAGCGACGTGTCTCATTGTAGCTACCCATGTATCCCCGGAATCGGCAGTAGGAGCACAATATATCTCAATACCTATAGAGATGTACATTCGTATTTTGTGATCAATCAATCCCATATCAAAGCCATAATGTATTTCAAGCCTATTTATAGGCTAAAACCCTAACAACTTAAAAAAGAGTACTGAAGTATTTCAAGCCAAACCATATTAGTTAGTGAAGAAAAAGACATACCTTTGCCATACATTGATGTCCTGAAAAGCGGCATTCTATTTTCCCAACAAATGACCGAACCAAGTTTTCCATATGGAGTATCATAAACTGGAGTAGTCGAGCAATCTCCGAAACCCCAGAACAGCCGCTCCCAATATGTTGGCATGAGTTTCCTATGTTTTCCAAGGTAATTACCTTCAGGATCAAAGAAGAGAACAGTGCAATACAATGTGTATCCATCTCTCTCAACAACACCTGTCACTAAGTAGACTTTGTATTTCGCAGCCATTGATGCCAATCTATCCACTTCAGGTCCTGAAAATACATTAATATGAGATCAAAGATGAAATATGTAAGCTGATGGCTCATCACAAAGCATAAGTAGATTTTTTTTTTCTTGGTTCATTCATCAAACGTGTCTTGTTTCAATAACTAATTAAGTGGTTCAGTTCTTTGGCTATTTAAGGGAGAAAGAGAGAGGTAACTGACCCGGCACATTAATGGCAGAAGCATGGTACTTGCGGAAACTTTCTTTCCCTCTTGGCGACTGGTCGGCGAAATTGTATCCCCGGGGATACCCACCGATAAATGCTTCAGGAAACACAACCAGTTGGGATCCTAGTGCAGCTGCTTCTTTCAAAAACCTCTCAGCCTTATCTGCTCTCAAAATCACATTGCAAGAATTAATAATCCACGACTTAGTAAATTAATTGGTTGAATGGACAGAATGAAAATTAACTTCAAGAGATCCCGAATGACTTTTTGGTTGCTGAGAAAACTCAAGGAAAAAGAGACCTAGATGAAACTTGAAACTCTCATATTTTCAGCTGTTTTGTAACTAAGAAAAGAGAAACCACCTCAACCCAACTCATTAAAATAATTGTAAAAGCAGTAATTCCTTGATTGGCAGCTGAAAATATGATCAGGGTTCAATCATCCTTTTCTTTTTTTCAGTCTCTGAGCAACCAATTAGATCACATATTCCATTACACAAGTTGAACAATTGAAAGAAATGGTACGTTACCTAGAGTGGCAGGAGTATCATAAAAGATACTAGAAGCTTGAACAACGGTGGCTCTAACAGTTGAAGACATTGCAGAAATCGTATGCTTTTTCGTTTCCCTTTTGTTTGAGGATTCCTTACACAACGTTCAGTATATATATTGCCCATGAACATGAGGTTCTTCTGCCATTACTTGAACGAGACGAAGAGGCTGTGAAAAGTCTACCTTGGTTTTCTATATTCATTGTGAGCTTTTCTCCTCATCACAAATTTTGAAGTTATCCGCAGACATTGTGGACCAGCCACATGACTTGTACAAATTGAAAATGACTGTAAGAAAATGACTCAGCCAATTCAAGATATTTGTCATTAAAAGAATAGTCATTAAAAGCACAAGATATTTGTCATTTTTTTTTTTACAAAAACGACTGAGTCGTACATAGTGTTATGGTTATAGACGCCCAAAAGAAGTCTTTTTGTGCCTTGTAAGAAAACCTTAGCCAATTCAAGATGACCACAGAATCAAAATAAGTTTTATCGCTTTCTTTTTTTTCTACAGGTACGATGATTATCTTTGAACGAAAAGAGGGAGCCGCCCACATGCACATAAAAAGGGAGTAATGAGTGATTCAATGGCAGCTATGGTAGAAAAATAAAAAGGGAACTATGCTTACCCTCACGTTGATTCAAGCAAATATATTTTTTAGGAATTCTAATTTTCATATTTCACCCCAAACACATAATCAATAAATTTATTCTTCAAATATGTATTTTAATAACAACCAAAATGAGAATTCTATAGTTATCCCTTTTAAAATCTTTAATATGACAAGTCATCATTTGATCTGTTTGATATCCTCTCCATATCATGTCTTTGATATCCTAACTTTGACATTTTTTTATTTATATACGCTGAAGTGAATACACTTTCATATTTCTTTTTATTCTTTTAATATTTTCATATTTATTAACTTAGTCATTTTTTTGAAACATTAACATAAAATTATAATATATGATCAATAACTAATAAGAACAAATTAAACATAAATATAAGTACGGAATGGACAGAAAATAAAAAATTTATCCTACAAATAATACACTATATAGTTTAAAATATTAATTATAATAATATATTTGATACTTTAGGGTTTAGATTAAAAAATTATGTTTTATTTTTTAGAGGCTAGGATATAGGATTTCCATTAACCAAAGATTTTTTGTATGAATCCTAAATAAAATGTGTATTTATTTTGCAAATTCTTATCATATATAAATAAAATAAAATAAATATATTTTTATCATATTATTTTTAATTTTTATTATTTTGTGTCAAAATCACAGTCAATGATGGTGGTTTTTGTTATGATATAGCTCTTAAAAGGATGTTATGATGCAATAAATATGAAGTTTATTATTTATTTAATGGTATTTTGATTTTACTTTTATTAATCTTTATTTCATGCATTTTACCTTATGAGTATTCTAGCTTGACATTTCTTGCACTATACATAACTTGGGTGCATTAAAAATTGCATGAAAGATCCAAGTTATAGGTTCCTTGCAAGTAAATGATTTGTTCACAACCGCTTTGTGAACTTAAGCAATCCATTTGATGTCGTAGTTCACTACCTCTTCATTAGAGGAATGATTTATCTTGACTACCAAGATAGAGTTCTCATGGTGAGTACACTAGTATGATGAGTTATAATTTATAATGTAAGGTTGTTGGGTAGTCATAACTCACTAAGTTGTTATATTGTATTATCTTCTCAACCTTGAGAGGATACTGAACTTGTGCCAAAGTCTATAATTGTTTGACCTATGGGTGAGATTCTAAAGTGATTATATATTCCTTACAGATTGGTCACAGTAGATAGAAGTCAGTAGTAATAAGTATTCTCAATACAAACATCACGATATCTCATGGAATTTGAGATAGTGTTGGGTCATAATAAGGACATGTGATCATGAAATCTATGGTCGCATTAATTCTTTAAATGAAATTTGATATATGCTTTTGTGAGTTAGAGTATGCTAGTTGATCATATAATAAGAGAATATGTGACTCAAGAATGGTATAGGTAATCTTGAAAGGCAAATATCTTTCACCTTATTAGATTATAAACACTAATTCCTGGGGAGACTATATGCAATAGATAGCAGGTCACGAACTTAAGCACTTTGTGTCTTGTTGTAATACACATAGGGTATTGAAGTGTAGTTGACTTTCTATAGTAAGATGTTGAGTCAATTTTAAAATTTGATTATAAGGGAGCTAGTACTATCCTATGGGTCTTAGCAGTCCTTGCTCAAGTTCATATATCTCAATGGCATGGTTTATGAGGGTTGGATTAACTCATGATTCACTTATGTGCATAAGGCTGTTTTGGCAAGTATGCATGATTACATAGGAGTTTGTTGGGACAAAACCTTATAAAGTATGACATGATGTAATAGATTTAGTTTCATTAATAAATTTATTTATTTACTATTCTAGTTCCCTTGTATTATCCCATTGGCATTAATTGGTTATCAAAGTATTTACACCCATATCACTTGCATTGTACATGACTTAGGTGTATTTAGAGTTGACCAAAAAATCCAAGTCATGGGTTCTTTGCAAGGTAATAAATAGTTTATAGTAGGTTCATGGATTTGAGCAATTTAATAGAGACTATAGTGTACTACTTCCCAATTGGAGAGATGACTAGTCTTAGTCACCGAGATGACTTTCCCATGATGAGTGCAATAATGTGTATAGTTACACATTGGACATGACCTATGGTGAATCATGACATTAATTGTTGGGTAGTCATGATTCACCATGATACTAGATTGTATAAACTCTCAACCTTGAGAAAATATTGAGTTTATGCTAAAATCAACAAGAAGCTTTTATCTATGGGTGAGATCCTAATGTGGTCATATATTCCTTACAAATTAGGTTACAGTTGATGAAGGTTGGTGGCAACAGGTATTCTTAATAGAGACAACATAATATCTTATGAGATTAAGACAACGTGTCTCTTGGGTGATCCTAAAGACATGTGATCAAGATGACTATGACCATAGTAATTCCTTTAGTAGAATTTGACATATGCTCTTTGTAAGCTAAAGTATGTAAATTGATCATTAATAAGAGGATTTGTAACTCAAGGATTGGAGAGATAATTTTGAAAGGTTGCCATCACTACCTTGTTAGATTACAGACACCAGTTCACGGGGAGTTTACATGCAGTAGATAGTAGGTCATAGACCTAAACTTTTCCTTATTGTAATTATATAGGATATTGGAGTGTAGTTGACTTTCTTTAGTAAGGTGTTAAGTTAACCTTAGAATTGGATTCAAAGCGAGCTAGCATTTTCCTATAGGTTCCAATGGTCCCTGCTCAATCTCTCATTTAATGGTGTCACATTTGTTTAAGGTATTTTAGGTTTGTAGTTAACAAGTGTGCATTAGGGGGAATTTAATAAAAATACAAGGTTGGACTAGATATTGTGAATAGACTTTCTAGATTGGCCTAATTTATTAATGGATTCCAATATGGCTAATTAATTAATTAGGATCTAAGTGAGTTAAATTAGGTAACCTAAGCCCACTTTAGGCTTAAGTCACTAAAGTTCACAAGGAAGCTTATAAATAACTATTTAAAGCTTATTGGGTTTTATGAGTAACTTAAGCTTGCCTTGGGTTTGGGTAAGTTATCATAACCTAAAAAAGTTCTTAATTGAGCGCTTAGATTAATCAATTAGCTTAGTCCAGAAATACCTTTCACCAACTCTATTGGAAACTTTGAATTACTCCATTTCATGATCTAGGATCAAATAGGGTGCATGCAACTATCTTTAGGTTTTTCTAGATCTAATGCACTAGAAAAATATGGATATAAAATCCATAAAATGTACTAGATTTATAGATTAAAACTCATACCTATGATTTCAATGTTTCTAAATTAAATCCAATCCCTAAAAGATATCAAAGATGTTTTAAAAGTCATCTATCAAACAATTTTCCACCCAATCTCTCCCTCCACAAATAGACCCTAGCACAAAAAAAGGTGAATGCTGGAATTTTCGTCAATTATTGGATCAAAACAAAATTTATAACCTAATTCACTATTCTATAGCAGCTTGTACCCGATCAAAAAGTGGTTTTAGTACAAACTATTGTAGTATAGTGGTTTTTAGGTGTCGTCCACTAGGATGGATTGTTCTCGGTAATTAAGGCTTGAATGAGATGATAAGAAATTATTGCAATCAAGTGAAAATGATTTGACAATTCATGATAAAAGTTCAACATAACAATGATTTCAAATTTAGAGGAAAATGAAGGGTAAAAGAGAAGAAAATTAATAGAAGATGAAATTCTTGGAGGTAGGATTTTCTAGAAAAAAATTTCCACGGTGAATAGATGTTGAGATCTAATTTTCATCAAGTTAGATTGAAAACCTAAATTTTCATCTAAACCAATTTTTGATTTAGCTTTAGGTCTAGATCTAATTTCTCTTCAAATTAGGTCATTTAATCCAAGAGATCAATTCAAATTATATATTCAATTCATCTTAAACTATCTTCCAATGATTCACATAATGCAACTATTCAATCTCATCAAATCTAGCTTTAAGAATTTGATGAATCTACCTAGCTTGCATTGTAGTAATCATCCAAGACAATTTGAAGAGAAAAATCCTCAAATTTCAATTAATCAATCAATTGGATCAAATTACCTTTTCAATTCAAGCTCATTTCTCTAATTCACCATAGATTTTGCCTCTAGATCCTCCCTCCTTTGAGAAAAATGAGATTTAGCCACTCATGCTTGGAGATTTTGCCTCACAAAACATTTTTGGCTAGCGAGAAAATGAAGGAAAGTGGAAAATTCTAGAGAAAGAGAAAATATGGAAAATTCTACAATTAGAAAATGTCTAATTTTTTTTGAAAATGAGTAAATCAAGTTTCTATTTATAGGCCAAGGTCAAGAGGACACTTGGCATCATCTAAGAGGTCTTTTAAAGGCTTCTTCATCAAGAAATTTGGAGTTTAGTAATAAAATGTCCATTTCGCAAGAGATCCAGCACTTTCACACGAGCTCCATCAATTTCGCATGAGTGTGCGAAGTGGAAAATGCATCAGCACCAATTTCGCCTTCTTAGAGCATTTCGCATGACTGTGCGAAATTTTCGCATGGTCGTGCAAAATCAGCTTCAAGATTTCCCTTTGAGCTGTAGCCAAAATTGCCTTCTGGTCCATTTCAATTTTATACTCTGTGTTTTTGGGATGAATGACATGTGAAAGTTGGAATTTGCTAAAAAAATATACATATATTTTTTTGAGTTAATGTTTGTAAGCATAATTCTCCCAAAAACCGGTCATGCTTCATCATATTGTATGTTTGTTTTTTTTTATAATGTGTGGTTATTCATCTTTATATTTGTGTAATGGATTGATATCTATAAATTAAGAGTATCAATTGATAGGTAGATGAATCAATTGATTGGGCATCTAAGAGTCTTATGTGTAGAAGACTAAAATTATAAATGGGGAGTTAGAAAACTTTTCATTTATATGAATAGGGTGTTACAATTTTTGTAATCCTATCATTATGAGATTTAATTTGTATATAAAGTTTATGAGTAATGGAGGAAGATGGAAAAGTATAACCTATGCAATTATATAAATGCATTCAAGTTGGTAACCCACAATTATCCATTAATTTGTACATAATGTTTGTAAATAATGAATATAACTCCCGTGTAGTCTTTGATGCATGAGAAGACTAAGAGATATAAATCTCTTTTATAAGATCAAGATCCTAAGTCATACTCTCATTCTTATGTCTTTTTGTTATTTTACTTATAACAACATATAACACACAAGTGACCCGTCTACTATATGAGAGTAGTGAGTTGAAGATCTTGAGCAAAACAATTCACAAGATGACTCAAGCTCACTTCAAAAGTATTATCAATATCATGGATGAAGGTAAAAATATGATCATTATATTATCATTGCTTTAGCATTTATATCTATTATGTTTTATGCATCCAAAATTGATTTTCCAAAATAATTGTTTTCACATAAAGTTTAGTTAACATGTACTTCTATTTTAAAATTTTAAAATTTTAAAATAAATTTGCAGAAATCACTTTTAAATGTTTTTTTATAAAAAAAAATTTAAAATATGAAAGAATCACATATTTTTTCAACTTTGAAAAATAGACCTAATAAACATATTTAACATTTATAGCAATTAAAAATTAATTAATATTTTTTAAAAAAAAATTAAATAAAAGCAATGGTGTATCCAAATAATACCTTATTCACCCAATTTAGTTATCATATGCCTTTAGTACCGAAGTGGCTGACTAAATTTTTTCTCAAGGTATAATAATGCTAAAAGATCTTTAACCAAAACATGGACTTCACTCTTATTTCTTCCTACCACTTTAATTTCACCCAACTTCACCTATAGAAGCTCATTCATGTCTTATCTTGTTTGTCTAGTTTGAACCTCATGTTGCTCAAGTCCCAAAAGGAATAAAATTTCATTCAGAATATAATTATGCACAAAATCCTCATTAGGGTTAGAGTTTGCTCCTTCATTAATTAATTATAATGGTTTAGGGTCAGAATAACATACTTTATTATGTTAAAGTATCCTAAACTTTGTTAGCAAACACATATGGCTGAAAGCGAAGAATGATCAAGAGTCCAAGTACTAACAAAGGGCACTTATGAACCATAGGTTGAGGAAAGTGGCTTGAGCCCAAGCTTGGGGCTTAGGTTATTTTTTGTTTATGCAATACTTAAATCCAAACTTAAAGGTGACATTAGAAACATATTTCAATCTCATATTTTATCCTCTTAACTATTGGACCTAATTGCACTCGACATGGAACTTGTTTATGCATTTTGGGAATCACATGCATTTTAGTCCCAAAATAGCTATGCAACTTTTTTTTCCACCTAATTAAGTTCAAAATTAAGGGGGTGTTTGGTAAAACTTAATACCTTTTACTAATGACTTAAATTGACTTTAAGTTAAATTATATTTAACTTGCTAACTTAAAACTTATTATTTAATTCTTACTTCAAGTATTAAGGTTGTTTAATAAAATTAATTTAAAACATATTTTAAATCATCAAATTGATATATTATCCTCATAAATTATAACTAGAGTATAAGAGGTTGAGTGACAATGAAGGTCGTGGAGTAGTAAAGAAAATTGTGGAGGTAACTAGGATAAATGAGAATAAAAAAGTAGAATGAAAATATAAATTTTAAAATAAGTTAATTGGTTTTACTTTTTCTTAAAATTATTTTTGATTTTAAGTCATACCATTAAATTATTTTAATAAACATAATTTACTTAATAACTTAAATTAAATTATTAAGTTGTTAATTTACCAAACACCTACTAATTTTCAAATTCTAAGTTTAGCTTTGCTTTGCAGTGAATGCATTTAGGATTATCAAAGAGGTCATCAAGGGTTTCAAACATATTTTATTGCTCAACTTCTCGAAGAGGGACTTCAGAAGAGAAGATTCCATAATTCTAGTTTTGTATGCGATTGTATGTATCCTACCACATGGAGACGATTCCTCAGCATGCTGATTTATTATTAAGTTCATGTGAATTACGTATGGAATTCCAATTGATGTGAACATAAAATTAATTGAATTATGTGACATTTTTTTTACGCAGAATAAAACATATACAGTTGGAAGATATCTCGAGATTCTGATTTTATATCTGGCCCTCAAAATTCTATTTCACTGTCAGGTTGTGGACGTTCCACCCAGCTGGAGCAGATCCCTTGGCATGCTGATATGCCAACTATTGAAAAGTCTGCACCCATTTTCTATATTCATGAGCTTTTCTCCTGTTCGAATTAGTTTTGAAGTTATCTACAGACATGACTTGTACAAATTGAAAAGTTTTAATTAGGGCAGCAAAAGTAATCCCTTCAATTTTATTATTATTGTTATTATTATTACCTTATAAAAAGAATTTACCCAATCAAAAGTGATCGCATAGTCAAAATAGATTTTATTTTTTCTTATCTTACAATAATATAAAAAAATATATATATACTTTCAATCAATGTCTCATATTTCTAACACGTACGCGCTCTAGAATTTCTCGAATTGTAGTCTAGAGTGTCAACTTTTAGTGTTTGATCAAAAAGGCCATAAACAAATATATGAAAAAAGTAATCAACAAGCAGAGGATTCTTTTTGAATAAAAAAGACCCACTTACAAGCATGGATTATAAATTGTCTTCAGTTGCGGCTGAAACTTTCTATATGACTTTAAAGAAAAAAGAGGTCATAAATAGATAGCTGAGAACAAGTTGAGGGATTCAAAGGCAGCTATGGTATAAATATTGTTTTATAAATTAAACCTTTTGTACCGCCTCTACAAAGGAACACAAAATTGAGAGATTCAAAGGCAGCTATGGTATAAATATTGTTTCATAAATTACTTTTCAAATTTAATTTGATAGCAAAAATTTAAAATATAAAAGTATAAAAAATTTGTTTCATTCCCAAAATTTTTGCAAATAAAATTTAAAGTAATAAATTAACACCATGACTCTTTTCACATCTTATTCTCATTTCTATCAAAGCAATGATAGTAATTGTCTTATCTATAAATTTTAAATGATGTAAGATCATTGAATTTTTATTTTCTTTTAAACTTCTTGTTATGTAATTATCAAACATATTTTTTTAAGACAAGAAAAAAATTACACCGAACAAATAGATTTGATACTTAGAATAATTGAAAACATAATTCGTATTTTCCATTTTTAAAAATAATAAAAGCAAAGGTGTTTCAAAACAATACCTCATTTGCTCAATTAATTATCACATTTCCTAAGTACAAAAGTAGGCAAGTAAATTTTTGCTCAAGTTACAATAGTGCTCCAAATCCTTATCCAAGATTTTGATCCTATTTCACAATTGTTTTTTAAAACAGTTTTTTTCTTCTCTACAACAAAAAAAAAAAAAAAACAAGAAAATGTGTTTGAGAATTGGAAAATAAAGTGTTTTCAAAAAAACATATGTTAGTTGTTTTTAGTTTTTCTTCATTAGCTTTTTTGAAGGTTGTTTTTAAAAATAATTATACAAATATGAAGAATTATTAAAAATATAATTTTATAGACAAAAGTTATTTTAAAATTATATGCACGAGTTTTGGAAAGTCTTGCAAAATAAGCAAAACTATAGGAAAAATATGCAAATAAAATTTGTATTAAAATCATTGGGGGCCCCCGCATTTCGGCTCATGCGCTTCCACTCGATGGTGAGCTCGATTTTTATTTTGAAAAATGATTTATTAT
The DNA here is from genome assembly GCF_030704535.1 of Vitis vinifera. Taxonomy (NCBI): domain Eukaryota; kingdom Viridiplantae; phylum Streptophyta; class Magnoliopsida; order Vitales; family Vitaceae; genus Vitis; species Vitis vinifera. The sequence goes on from NC_081806.1 coordinate 17,478,851, forward strand.
TTGAAAAATGACTTGAAGTCGCCACTTATTTTTGTTTTATTTTTAAAGGGTAAACAAAATAAGAAAGAAAACTCTAAATGTGACTCCTTATTTGGAAAAGGTGGTCTGTGAAAAACCGGATCGGGCTCGGGGGTTAGGTTACTTATTGGGAAGGTACGGTAAAAACCGTAGCACCCCTCTAAGTCCCCAAAAACGGGTCTTTACTAATGAAATGAAGCAATCATGACAATTGATAAGTAAATCAATGGATACCGAATGAAAATCGAAACAAAATACCCAAATGAATTTGAGAGACAAAGAACGTACCTGAGTGACGAGCTGATTTATTTCATTGGAAACAAAGGTTAGTGAACAAACACAAATGATCGTGTGCATATCATAGAATAGAACAAATCAATCACATATAGCAATCAAATCAATCAATCATAAAATCGCATATGTTGGGCCCCCACTAAAACCCATTTATTTTTGCATGAATTAATTCTGTAAATTCCATCACTCGGAATTATAGAATTTAATTCATGCTTATTTTAAAACATTTAAAAAACAGAGGAGATGTGAGTATTGCTCATCAGAAAAGAAGATGGCAACAAAGTTTTATTAAAAATGGGATTTTTGGTACCTAAAACTCTAAGGATGAAAATTTTGGAGTTGAGATTATTTAAAAAGTTAGAATCTGAAAAATTATTTTTAAAAAAAGATTTAGAAAGTTATTTTCAAAACCAAAAGGGAGAAATAGGAGGTGGCATGTGGCCCAAAGGTGGCCATGCGGAGGTGGCCATGCAAAAACATTTTCTTCTGGGCCAAGGGAGAGACTGCGCTATAGGGATCAATGGTATTGTTGGGCTTGTCATAACTCTAACCAGGATAGGATCCCAGCCACATATAGCTGTAACTAGGTTGCTACATTGAAAGAGTACCAAGAGAGGCACCCTAGCTTAACGGAGGTCAGGCCTGGTAGCCTTGCGGAGGATATCTCTAACCATTGCCAGATTTCTGATATGATTCTCACTGATGACTTCGTTGACCAACTGTTCAGCAAACTCAATCTGTTCACTGGTACTGCCTATGTGTGCAATTCTCTCCATTGATATGTCACCAGAAAGGAAATGCAAAAGTATAAACTAGATACGAGCTCCTGTCTTGGCTTGCATATTTCTAATGATCTCACCGCCCTTACCAACTATCAGACCAACCTTGTTGTTTGGTACTTTCATCACGAGCTGTCCAAACCCAGTCCAACCAATTAACCTTCAAGAAATTATGCCAAACCTCTTTGCTTATATCTGTTGTGTCATTCCATAAGAATTGAACGCACCCATATGTAAGCACCCGTGATGTGTCGTCACACTCCAACTGCAAATTAAATCGAACAAGACCTTTCATGGAAGCATCTCTGACATCTAAATGAGACCCTGTCAAACCTTGAATTATCTGGAGTTCATCAAGTGCATCATCAAATGCTCTTCATTCAGAGTGTCCAACTTAGCAATAGCTTCATCAAAAACCTATTTATCCAGATTACAAGCATGATCCAGGGGATTCAGAATCTTATAGTAAAAGACGGAGAAGTTAAGTGCAAGCCTCAAGCAGATAAGACGGGTTGAAGCCAATTCCACAGCTGCAATATCCTACGCTGATTTTATAAGCTACGAGAGTGCTCTCCGTCGCCTCTCTCATCTCGGCTCCGGTCTTGAATGCTGATAGATAACAACGATAATCGCTCTTCATCTTTAAACAAAGCGACTTTGGGTCACTAGCCATAGCCGAATGAATAAGCTACGAATCCAGCAGACGAAGAGTATCGTCACAGATGGAGGATTGTTGAAACATAACACGCATATAATGGAAACAGACTCGTGTTGGCTCCTGCCCGCTCCCAATGGGTATGGCCCTCATGCTCATTGACATGTTCGAAGACGTCAACAAGCGCACCATAGACCTTCTGTAGGCAGAGGATTGGGTTTAATGGGTTTAGAAAGAATTTGTGGCATGTATGGGTATGGAAATAGGTGTGAATGATAGCCTTGCATGCATGAGGAGTGGTGAATAGGTTGAAGAGAGTGGGTTTAGAGGATAGAAATATGGGTATAGTTGTGGGTTTAGAAAATGGGTACAGTATTAGTGGGACGGGTAGTGGAAAAATGGATTGGAAGGCATTGGAAAATGAGGTCTCTATGGTGGCCATGCATGCGTCAAAAAATAGAAAGGAGTGCATGGAGGTTAAATGGAAGGATGAATGATGGAAGTAGCAGCTTGGGTAGGTGTAAGCTTTGGATTTGGGTAGGTAAAAAAAATGAGAGATAGGTATGAGATAGCCAATGAGAGATCTGCACCATTTGGCATTGTGATCGCTCGGTTTTTGTCGTTTATTGGATCAAAACAAAATTTATAACCTAATTCACTATTCTATAGCAATTTGTACTCGATCAAAAAATGGTTTTAGTACAAACTACTATAGTATAGTGGTATTTAGGTATCGTCCACAAGGATGGATTATTCTCGGTAATTAAGGCTTGAATGAGATGATAAGAAATGATTGTGATCAAGTGAAATTGACTTGAAATTGCATGATAAAATTCCAAAATAACAATGTATTCAAATTGAGAGAAAAATGAAGTGTAAAAGAGAAGAAAATTAATAAGAGGTGAGATTCTCGGAGTTAGGATTTTCTAGAAAGCAATTTCCATGGCGAATAAGTGTTGAGATCTAATTTTCATCAAGTTAAATTGAAAACCTAAATTTTCATCTAAACCGATTTTTGATTTAGCTTTAGGTCTAGATATAATTTCTCTTCAAATTAGGTAATCTAATCCAAGAGATCAATTTGAATCATATATTCAATTCATCTTAAATTATCTCCTTATGATTCACACGATGCAACTATTCAATCTCATTAAATTTAGCATTAAGAATTTAATGAATCTACCTAGCTTGCATTGTAGTAATCATCCAAGACAATTTAAAGAGAAGAATCCCCAAATTTCAATTAATCAATCAATTGGATCAAATTACCTTTGCAATTCAAGCTCAATTCTCTCATTCACCATAGATCTTGTCTCTAGATTCTCCCTCCTCTGAGAAAAACAAGATTTAGCCACTCATGCTTGGAGATTTGATCTCATAAGACATGTTTGGCTACCAAGAAAATGAGAGAAAATGAAGGAAAGTAGAGAATTATATAGAGAAAAGAAATCTGAAAAGTTCTACAATTAGAAAATGTATCAAAAGTCTTTAAATGAGTCAATCACATTTTTATTTATAGGCCAAGGTCAAGATGACACTTGGCAACATCTAAGAGGTCTTTCGGATGCTTCTTCATCAAGGAATTTGGAGAAAATACATTTTCGCACGAGCCTTAGCAATTTCGCATGATGGTGCGAAGTGGAAAACCATCAGCTTCATTTTTGTCTTTCTGGAGCGTTTCGCATGACTGTACAAAATTTTCGCATGGTTGTGCGAAATTGCTTTTCACTTTTCCCTTAGTATGCTACAGCCAAACCTATTCTGTTTCATTTCACATGGTCATGCGAAATTGAAAAACATGTTTTTTCGACTCCTCTTTGCAATTCTTTCCATTTCTTCATTTTTAATCCACCTCTACCACTTTCAATTCAACTCCAAATCCCAATCCAAACCGATTGCATTGCTTATTTCATTATGCATTTGGATCATCATCAACTTTATTTGTTTTCTTCAATTTGGTTCATCTCTTTTGTCACCAATTTATCAAAATCATACCTTAAAATGACTTTAAAACTTCATAAAACTTGTTAGTAACTATTGCAAGGGCAAAAACATGTTAATTGAGTGTTTTAGGCATAATTACTACTCAAAAGATGTGAAAATCATGAGAATTATTATCTAAAATATGCTCTTTTTGAGTAGTAATCATTCCCCCCAACCAACACATTGCTAGTCCCTTAGCAATTGTATGACAAAAAGAAAGAAAAATAAGGCCAAAGAAAAGAAATCATAACTCACATAAGCAAATCATTTGAAAAAAAAAATGTTTGAAATTTCCATAGCATAAATGGTTGATAAACAAGCACACCCTACTATCCATAGGTATCAACAAAATCCCAACTTATTTACTATCTCTAATAGAAATAATATCATGCTAATCAAGGTATCAAAAACATATCCATCTTCATTTCCCAAACAATCTTTGTAAACAAGTCTTGAGTGTAATTAAGCTAGCTCCCGAATATAGTACTCAAAACTAATCCTCCCCCCAACCTAGCTCAATTTATCTCAAACAACAAAAATCACTCTCTCATAGGTTAAGAACACACCTATCTTTATTTTATTATTATTTTTTTTACAAATGACTTATTGTAGGAGTGCAATGCTAAAGGTATCTCCAAGTATATGGTCCATGTAGCGGGGATTCATCGATGACTCCCAATCATAAGGCATAGGGCACCAAGTTTATAGGACTATTTAACTAGCCACTAACTCCTCAGACTTCACCCCGGACTCCTCAAATTAGGATCCAATACATTAACACCTACAATTGAGTTCATACCCCACCTATCCACCCATGTAACAAGCATTGAGGTCGGTGGCTCCCAACCAAAATGGCTTAGGGCACCAGGCTTTAAAGACCTTTGGGCCATATACCCCTCGGACCTTGCTCAGGTTTCAAGGCAAGCATAACTCAACATTTTTATTCATCAACTCTTTTTTTTTTTTTTTTTTCAATTGGGCACATTGGCCTCTTTTTAAGGTGTCTCAACTCAGTTCAAGAGTAATCAATGTTACAAGATAATTAAGTCTAAGTCTTAAGGTTAGAATAGTTTTTCATCTTATATCTGGGGTCTAGAGTGCATAGTATGTGTCAAGACTCAAATAGAAATGACAATTTGGAAAATGAAGACTTTAAAGTCAAATCAACTTTAATTCACATAACCAATCTTCTAAGATCAAGCAAATAAGCTAGTATTCTAAATCAACTTTTTTTAAGTTAGGTTTGCTCATTCATCAATCACAAATGCTATAGTCATCTCAAAAAAATCTCACCAAATAAGTCACAAATGTGATTTATGAAAAAAAAAAATTATAGAAAAACTAATAACATATTTCCTTCTCTTCATTTTTAACCCTCCCCCAACCTAACTTGTACATTGTCCTCAATGTGTAATGAAAATATACAAAGAAAGGAAGGAAAGATACCTCAATCTCTCATGAATTTCAGTTTCAATAGCTAAAACAAAAATAAGATCACACATGAGAATTGTTGGATATGAATGACATAAGAGAAGAAAATATGAAAACAAATCTATTAAAAACCAAAAAAAAAAAACTATGTTAGAGACACAATGTATGGAGTAAAATCAAGGTATAGATGATGACAATGTCCAAAGAAAACATGATTTCAATGATAAGTCAATGATTCTCATGGAGTTTTTGAAAATTTCAGACAAGTGTGCAAACTAGACAAGAAGGTGGTGTGTGTTGCAACCACTTTTTCTTTTGAAATAATTTGGCACAATCATGCGGAAATTCGCATGTACATGCGAATTGGTCAAGAGAGCTTTATCTTATTATAGTCTTCAGCATAATTTTCGCATAGTCATGTGAAAATTCGCATGTTGATGCGAAATGGATCTGAGGCTTAAAACTGTTGTAGTCATCCACATTAGTTTCGCACAGTCATGCGAAAACTTCACATGAGTGTGTGAAGTGGTCCAGATGGCTCATTTTACTACAGTCTTTAAGATGGATTTCGCATAGTCATGCGAAATGCTCTAGAGGGTTCATTTTTACAACTATCATTTTCAGTTTTGCACAGTCATGCGAAAATTTTGCATGACCATGCGAATTGTGACAAAGACTCATTTTGTACATTTCCGAAGATATGAAAACTCCCCTATTTTGGCATGACTGTGTTATTTTGGCATGACCTCCCTGTTTTGGCATGACTATGCAAAATGGTGATGGGCCATTAAAACTCTTTTTTCCTTTGCTTCATGCATTCCATCCATCCAGAAAGTCCTTCAAAACACAAGTCAAAGAATTGAGATGGATTTATTTAATGGAAACTAAAAAAAAAATCAAAATCCAAAGGAAATGATAAACCATTGGGCTAGCTAGCCATTGACATGACTAAGCCCATTAACCTTTGCATCAATACTCAATTTGGATATGGCTTGCAAACAATGAATGGACCAACTCCTTGGTACTTAAGCTTTCCCAGAAAAATATGTGGCTTGAAATAACCTTCTTTGAACTTGTTCTTTTGAATAAGTTGGTCATGCCATTCCTTGAGTTTCTTTTTCATGGTCTTTGGATTATTTTTCATACCATGCTTCATTTTTTTCACTTTCTTGAAGCTGAAAGACCATTTCATTAACTTCAAAGGTTGAATTTCTTTATTGATCCTCCAAACTTCAATCCGTTCATTGGAAATTGCTTCACTAAGTTTTGAAAAATTATCTTCAACCTTTTCTTTCACTAGCACTTTCATAGGCAATTCAATCAAATAAGCCTCCTTAAGTTCCTCCTCCTCCTTGGTACCATGCTTCTTATATGAATGAAAAATGTTTAGCTCAATTGTCATGTTACCAAAGGTAAGTTGCATCACCCCACTTCGACAATTAATTAATGCATTTGCTGTGGCAAGGAAAGGTCGGCCAAGTATAATAGGAACATGGTTGAGTCCACTAGTTCCTTGTTTCATATCAAGCACCACAAAATCAACCGGATAATAGAAGATATCGATTTGGATCAACATATCCTCAATAATTCCTCTTGGAAACTTAACCGATCTATCCGCCAATGAAAGTGTGATGGAAGTAGACTTTAGTTCTCCAAACCCCAATTGCTTATATACCGAGTAGGGAAGAAGATTCACACTTGCCCCCAAGTCTAAAAGTGCTCTTTTCACAAAAGTGTTGTCAATCTTCACCGAGATAGTTGGACATCCCGGATCCTTATACTTGATTGGGGTTTTACATTGGATGATTGCACTAACTTGTTCAGTCAAGAAAGTTTTCTTTTTCAAATGCATCCCTCTCTTTATGGTACACAAATCCTTAAGAAACTTGGCATAGGTTGGAAGTCTTATCATGTCAAGGAGTGGTATATTGACTTTGACTTGCTTGAGAACTTCAAAAATTTCTAGAGCATTATTTACCACTTTCTTGGATTGAAGAGCCATAGGAAAAGGTGGAGCTAAGAGCATATCTTTCTTCTTAACCTCTTCTTTAACAATCTCATCTTCCTTTGATCTATCATCCTCATTCACCTCTTTCCATTTTTCTTGTTCTTTCACATTTTCCTTTTGTTCCCCTCTTTTATTCTCTTTTGGTTTTGGCATAGGTTGATCAACTTGCTTACCACCTCTTAAGGTAATGACTGCTTTGACTTCATCCTTCTCAATAGAACTTTCACTTGTCTCTCCAATTTCATGGACTCCACTTGGATTTTGTTGGGGTTATGAAGAGAATTTTCCTTTTTCTTACACTGTATGCATGCTTGTGAGTTTAGAAATAGCAAGCTGCATATTATCAATCTTTTGTGTGAGATTGGTTTGCAAGCTATCAAATTTCTGATTGAAAGATGTCTCCACATGATCTATTCTTTGGTTTACTTGAATATTGATATTCTTTTGATCACCAATAAAATCACCCAAAATTTTACTCAAGCTTACAATAGCTTGCTCAACCAAAGAAATTTGTTGTGGAGAGTCTTCCATGACTTGTTGGCTTTGTGAGTATTGACTTGAAGAAAATTGTTCTTGTCCACAATTCCATGACATGTTTAGATGATTCTCAACAAGTCTTTCCCCCATAGCTAGTATTGTAGGACAATCACTCACTTCATGTTCTATAGATTGACAATTAGAACATTGCTCCTTGTAAATTGGATTATCATATATTGCATTCACCACATGAAATCCCTTAGCTTCAAGTTCCTCTAGCCTTTTTGTCAAAGCTACCATTTTAGCTTGTAGATCAACATCTTCATTCAACATATACATTCCTCCATTTGAATTGCTTTGAGACTTGGACTTGTGTAAATCCCTTTCATGTGGCTCATTCCATGACCTTAATATTTTAGCCACATAATTCAAGAATTCAAAAGCTTCATCGGGACTTTTGCTCATAAAGCCACCTCCACACATGGTTTCTAGCAATTGCTTCATAGTTGGCGACATGCCCTCAAGAAGTAACTCACCAACATCCATGTGTCAAAACCATGATGAGGACAAACATTGATTACTTCCATATATCTTTCCCAACAAGCATAAAATTTTTCATTGTCCAATGCCACAAAGTTGGTAATTTGCCTCTTCAAGCCACTTGTGCGATGTATGGGGAAAATTTTCTTTAAGAAGGTTGTTTGTAGTTCCAACCATGACCTTATGGTTTGGGGCCCCAATGAGTTGAACCACAACTTAGCCTTATCCTTCAATGTGAATGGAAAAAGCTTCAATCTCATAAGCTCAATGGATGTGTTTCCCTCATGAAATGTATGAAAAACCTCTTCAAAATCCTTGATGTGAGTATAAAGATTCTCATTCTCCATTCCATGAAATTGAGGTAGAAGGGGTACCAAGTGAGTTTTTATCACAATAGCCTCATTAGGAAGAACTATACATGATCCCATGCCTATCCTTTGAGGATGCATATATTCTCTCATTGATCTAGACATGTGAGAATTGCCATTGTTTGGTCCTTGTTGAGTTTGTTGATTTTCCCCTTGATTTTCCATTTCCTCAACAATTGGATCACAAAACAAAGATGATTAGCAATATAAGTTTTTTTTCAATCTCTCCCTTGAATTTTATTCTCAATGTAGTATGCAATGGAGAGCCTACAAAACAAGCTTAGAAAAACCAAAACAAACCAAGAAGAACAAAAAGAGAAATAAAAGATAAAAATGGAAAAAAAAATAATAATAAGAAAAATGGAGAATCGATAAAGAGAACTTCACCAATCTTGTGATGTGGATCACAAGGGCTAATCCTCACCAAAAAAAAAAATGCCTCAATCACCTAGGCACCATCCCCGGCAACAGTGCCATTTTTGATTGCTCGGTTTTTGTCGTTTATTAGATCAAAACAAAATTTATAACCTAATTCACTATTCTATAGAAATTTGTACCCAATCAAAAAATGGTTTTAGTACAAACTACTGTAGTATAGTGGTATTTAGGTATCATCCACAAGGATGAATATTCTTGGTAATTAAGGATTGAATGAGATGATAAGAAATGATTGTGATCAAGTGAAATTGACTTGAAATTGCATGATAAAATTCCAAAATAACAATGTATTCAAATTGAGAGAAAAATAAAGTGTAAAAGAGAAGAAAATTAATAAGAGGTGAGATTCTCGAAGTTAGGATTTTCTAGAAAGCAATTTCCATGGTGAATAGGTGTTGAGATATAATTTTCATCAAGTTAGATTGAAAACCTAAATTTTCATCTAAACCGATTTTTTATTTAGCTTTAGGTCTAGATCTAATTTCTCTTCAAATTAGGTAATCTAATCTAAGAGATCAATTTGAATCATATATTCAATTCATCTTAAATTATCTTCCTATTATTCACATGACGCAACTATTCAATCTCATTAAATCTAGCATTAAGAATTTAATGAATCTACCTAGCTTGCATTGTAGTAATCATCCAAGACAATTTGAAGAGAAAAATCCCCAAATTTCAATTAATCAATCAATTGGATCAAATTACATTTGCAATTCAAGCTCAATTCTCTCATTCACCATAGATCTTGTCTCTAGATTCTCCCTTCTCCGAGAAAAACGAGATTTAGCCACTCATTCTTGGAGATTTGATCTCACAAGACATGTTTGGCTACCGAGAAAATGAGGGAAAATGAAGGAAATTAGAGAATTATATGAGAAAAGAAATCTGAAAAGTTCTACAATTAGAAAATGTATCAAAAGTCTTTAAATGAGTCAATCACGTTTCTATTTATAGGCCAAGGTCAAGATGACACTTGGCAACATCTAAGAGGTCTTCCGAATGCTTCTTCATTAAGGAATCTGGAGAAAATACATTTTCGCACGAGCCTTAGCAATTTCGCATGATGGTGCGAAGTGGAAAATCCATCAGCTTATTTTTTGTCTTTCTGGAGCGTTTTGCATGACTGTGCGAAATTTTTGCATGGTCATACAAAATTGCTTTTTACTTTTCCCTTAGTATGCTGCAGCCAAGCCTATTCTATTTCATTTCGCATGACTATGCGAAATTGAAAAACATGTTTTTTCGACTCCTCTTTGCAATTCTTCCCATTTCTTCATTTTTAATCCACCTCTACCACCTTCAATTTAGCTCCAAATCCCAATCCAAACTAATTGCATTGCTTCTTTCATTATGCATTTGGATCATCATTAACTTTATTTGTTTTCTTCAATTTGATTCATCTCTTTTGTCACCAATTTATCAAAATCATACCTTAAAATGACTCCAAAACTTCATAAAACTTGTTAGTAACTATTGCAAGGGCAAAAACATGTTAATTGAGTGTTTTAGGCATAATTACTACTCAAAAGATGTGAAACTCATGAGAATTATTATCTAAAATATGCTCTTTTTGAGTAGTAATCACATTGCAACACCCTTATTTTGTTATACCCATTTGTATGCTTATCCTTTACATAAGGAGCTTGTCTGACACCTTTATAGAAGCGGACAAAAAGCATGGCTTGCTTGTAGATCCAGTGCAACTTTCAGTAACACCCAACCCCTATCATTTTGACCCAAAAGGATCTATACCTATGATCATTGAACTCATTCCATTTTGAGAACAATCTTCATGAACTCATAAACGAAATAACTTATTGAAACTGAAGGTAGCACCTGTGGTAAGCCGATTTCAATATATCATGCACACCATAGAAAATTGCACCTGAAGGTGCCATACTTATAGTGGAAGGCACCAAACCCTTGTAAATGGAGAAGAATCCTTCAGTTCGGATCATATGGAGGAAATGCCAATAACACTACCCAAGGCTTTACCACCCGGTGCCACCATCTTGGTCTGGATTTAACATGGTACCCAATAGTAAGCGGAGTATGGTAGTAGTAATTCTAGCTGCATCACCAGCAATTGTCTTAATTAGCTCAAATATATGCTTCTGTTCACCATGAACTATATATTCCAGCTTTAGTCTCCTTTGATTGCATATCATTTCCTCCACAAAACTTTCGTTTACTATCATCAAACTGCCATCCTATACCACAATGGTCCCATCAACCCTACTGACCATCCAAATGTCATTAAATGAGCTAGAAGCTGGGGACTCTCAACAGCAAGAGCACCTTGAGGTTGAATGAATTTAGAATAACCCACTGAAAACTCTTATATAGCTTCTTTAGGTGGAGATGAGGAAGGAGAATAGCCAAAATAGAGCACAACAGAGTGAGCAAAGCATTAAGTGGGATCCCCCTTTCATATTGAAATCAAGGGGTTCCAGCCAGTGGTGCAACAGGAGAGTTTAAAACAAAGATCCAAATGAGAGCATCAATAAACTCCCACCATGGGAGTGAGCCATATTCAAAAAAACAAATATAAGAGAAAAGTAATGCATCATCACATACCCAGACAATCGTCCAATGCTTAGAAAAAAAAAAAAACCAAAACAACCAGAGAAGATGGAAGATAAAGAAAACAGAGTGATGAGTGAAAATAATCCAAAAAGCTATATCAAATGTACCTAGAAATGCTCTTTCCAATTTTCTTTTCTTCCCAACTACCTTCAGCAAACTAGATTTGCTTTCTCTCCTCTGCTCCTAATCAAACTACACCCTCAAGCAATCTGAAAAATGCAATCCTCTCTCTCACAACCTCAGCGCACCAACCATCTCTACTTCTCTCATTGTTGCTCCAACTCCTTACAAAAATATCCCCTCTTTGTCTCTCCTCCCAAGCTCTTTCTCTCTCTCTCTCTCTCACTTCTCCTCAGCTATGCTCTCTCAATCCCTCTAAAAAAAAACATCCTTCTCTCGCTCCTCTGTAACCTCAAACTTTTCTCTCAAGCTAAAGGAAACTTCTCCCCCCGATATCTCCTCTCCTCCCTAGCAACCAAAAATACCCCTCCTCTGCCAGAATGCCTCACCTTCTCTCTCCTACGCTCCTCCATAACGGCCTGAAGATTCTTATGCCATGCATCAGCCGCTGATTGCCTTCAGAAAAGATCACTGCCTATCCATCCTCTCATGCACATGTTGCCAAAAATAAAAAAAGGTGGTAAAGAATGCTCCCTAAAATGCCCTTACCTATAAACCAAAACGAGGGTTTTACAGGCGCACAATATTTGTGGAAAAATATTCTTTGCTGAAGAATATTTTTTAAAGATCAATTGAAAGCCTAAAGCAGCTTGTTCCCAAATGAATTTATTGAATGGTGAAAAACACGTGTGTTGCGATTTTTTGGATTTGTAGGGGGTATTTTATAAAGCTTTTTTCTCTTTGTGAAACTCCTTTTCATATGTGAAATTGTTTTATTTTTATTTTATCATTTTCATTGAAGGAAGTTGCAAATATTTATAGATAAAATTTTAAAAAATAAATTTAGAATTTCTAAGATTTGATTACTTAATTAAAAAAAAAAATTGGTTTCTTGATTTTAGCAACTTGTCTTCTTCATTAAGGAAGTTTGCTAACAAGAGAATATTTACTTCTCATTTTATTTTGACTTCAATTGGAAGACTTGTTTCATTTGTTTACAAAATTTTCCAACAAGAAAATATTTATTTCTAATTCTCTTTTGATTTCAATTGTTTGATTTGATTTGATTTTGCAAGACTTTATTTTATAGCCTTCCAAATTTCACTACGTGTCATTTTTTGAATTGAATGCCACATGCTCAATATATATGACTCATCACTTATTAAGCCTGAGTTTTGTTGAGCTAAAGAGTTACAATTTTGAAGACTAATTTGGTAGTATTTTAATCCACTAAAATTTTTTGTCTACAAATGCCCCCTCTTCAAAATAGATCACACACATGCATTGTAATGTATAAGAGGTGAGTCTTGAAGTTAGCCTTTTGAATCTTCAATATCCTTCTTTGATTTTTTTTTTCGAAGAAATATTTTAATAGGAATTTCCTATTCAAAATACTTTTCTTCAACTTTTTTCGAACATTGCTTTATTTATTTATTTTTTTTCTACCTCGTATCAAAGAAAAACCTTGTGTTAATGGGAAAGCTTCTTATTTGAACATCTATTGTCTTTTCTCATGGTATTTCACTTCCAATTTGTCAACCTAGAAGAAGTCCTTCACCCTAGCTTGTTCAATTGCATCTTAGACTTGGTCACATGCCTTTAACTTGCAATTCTTCCTCCACTTTGTCTTTTTCTTTTTTATTTGTTTAAAAAATAGTACAAAATATTTGAGCAAGACCATAAGCAAGAGAAGAGAGGTGGTGAATGGAGCACCAACTAACCTTAGGTCAAGATCTTGAGCAAGAGAAGTAAGGTGGAGCGTAGAGCACAAACTTCTCTAGAGCATGGTAGGCATACCATCATGGAGTTGTCTTCTGCATGGAGCATGGTAGGGCATTATATATATGATAGGGTGGGCCATTATGTAACAATGAAGAACAAAAATCCATGGTGTACAATTGGGAACAACAATTCATGCTATCAAGCTTCAACCTTTTTTTTTTTGTTTTTTTTTTAATCCCTATCTCCACCCCCCGACCCAATATTTTTTCAAGTTTCCAGATTCCTTTTGATTCTTTCTCATTTTATTTTTTTCAACTCTTTTTTTTCCTCCCTTTTTAACCATTGTTTTTAAGGAAGAAATAGATTCACCATCCCTTACCACAAGGTCAATCTCCATTGCTTGCAAAGACAAATTTGCTTTTTGGTGTTTTTTTTCTTCAAAAATTATCTTAACATTTTAAGATATATATATATAGATATAGATATTTAAAAAACTTAAATATCCATAATAAAAATAAATATTTAAGGCTCTTGACTTGTTTAAATTGGCTTGACTTGGATACTTAGCGGGACCATACTTAACACCCATGTAGATGAGCTATAATCTTGATGGTAGGTTGTGTTGTATTTTTTGACATTTAATGTGGCTTAAGAGTTAAAGTCTTCACTCATGCAAATTAGCTTGGTTTGGATGCACAATGGTCTCTAACTTCTTAATGCTTAATTAAACTTGGAACCATATTTAACACCCATGTAGACAAGTCATAATCATGACATGGAGCACTATTTTATTTTAACTCTTAATGCAACTTAAATATTAAAGTCTTCACTCATACAAATTAACTTGGGTTAGATGCACAATGGTGTTCAACTTGGTAAAATTAATTAAAATTGAAACATTTAACACCCATGTAAACAAGTCATAACTTTCACATGGAACAGTGTTGTATTTTTAGCTTAATGTCGCTTAAGTGTTAAAGTCTTCACTGATGTAAATTAGCTTGGCTTAGATGCATAGTAGCATTCAACTTTTTAACACTTAATTTAAATTCATACCATATTGAAAACCCATGTGGACAAGACATAATGAGAAAATAAATGGCTAATCTAAATAGATAAAAATACCTAACAAGGAAGGAGGGGGGTGAATTGGAGTTTAAAAAAAAAATATATTTTTAAACACAATAAAATTAAGTACAAGAAGCACAAATATAAAGAGATAAGTTATAGAAATCAAACTCAGATTTATAGTGGTTCGACACTTCCTTGCCTACATCCACTCTCCTCAAACTCCTAACCGAGTGAGGGTTCCACATATACTTGAAGCTTCAACCAAGCTTCTAATCACTTTTTACACTTGGATTTTAGCTCCAATGGGCTCTTACACATTCTCTTCAAGTCTCTACTCACTTGAAGATTTTAACACACAATTAACAGTTTGAAACTCTCAACCTAGCTCAACAATGGCTCAAATACAACTCAAGGCTAGGATGAATCACAAAGGTGCATTAAATAATATGCAAATGAAGATTTAATGCACTGAGAAAAGAATGAGAGCTTTTATGGCAAGAACAAGTAGGTAAACAAATCAATGGAGGTGTTCTCTTACTCATAAATGAAGTGGAACTCTCAATTTATAGGTTTCTAATCTCGGAAGCTAAAAAACCAAAAAGTAACCTCGATTGGTCGAGTTAGGGGTCGACAGGTTCACTAGTCGTTAGAGCATTAAATGCGTGGCAGGTGATCGTTACCCTCGACCGGACCTTGACTGGGAAGGCAAATCTCTCAACTGGGAAAGAAAGGCTATTGGAAGAGAGAAGGCTTTTTGCATCTTTTGACTAGACCTCAACCGAGAAGGAGCAACTGATCGACCAGTACCCTAGCCGGTTGAGCCGGTTGGCCAGTGCCTCAACCAATTCACCATTTTTTGGCCCTAAAACCTATCTTTTTGTGGTCTTTTTTGCTTCTAACACTTAAACAAGGTCTTTAGGTAAAATAATATGTCAATTTTGAAACGCTTTGCCTAAGGTTCATTTGATAGAACTCGGATTTTGATGGAAATGTGACTTTAATGCGTAAACCGAGTTTTAAAAGATGTATGAAATGATATGAAAATTCTAAGTACACTCATGCATTCATTTTACATAGTTTTCTATAATTAAAAAGTCTTTCAAAAGTCTTGATCTTGCATCCATTAGATCATTTGATTAATTTCCAAATTAATATTTGAAATTCTTTATAATTCAAACCAATTAGTAACTTAACCATGGTTTGTTATCATCAAAACATGATTAGGAGAACCCTTGGGCTAACACATAACATTGTAGCAATGTTATATTTTTTACACTTAATGCAGTTTAAGTTCTAAAATCTTCATTTCTATGAATTGGTTCACCTTGGATGCATAGTGGTGTCTAAATTATAATACTTAATTAAAATTGAAACCATATTTAACACCCATGTAGACAAGTCATAACTTTGACATGGAGTGGCATTGCATTTTTGACACTTAATGCAACTTAGGTGCTAAACTTTTCACTCATGAGAATTGGTATGGGTTGGATGCATGTGGTGTCGAACTTTTTAACACTTAATTAAAATTGGAACCATATTTAACACTATCTAGATAAGTCATAACCTTGATGTGAAGCGACATTGTATTTTCAACACTTAAAGCAACTTAGGTGCTAAAGTCTTCACCCATGCAAATTAGTTCATCTTGGATGTACAATGGTGTCCCATTTTTTAACATATAATTAAAATTGGAACCATATTTGACACTCATGTAGACAAGTCTAGCCATGATGTAAAGTAGTGTTGTATTTTTAAAACTTAATGCAGCTTCAATGGTAAAGTTTTTACTCATGTGAATTGGCTTGATTTGGATGCACAATGATGCCTAACTTTTTAACATTTTATTAAATTTGGTATCATATTTAACACCTATGTAGACAAGTCATAACCTTAATGTAGAGGTGCTGTAATATTTTTGGTACTTAATGCCGCTCAAGTGCTAAAGTCTTCACTCATGTGAATTTTTTTGGTTGAGATGGACGTCTCTAACATTTTAACATTTAATTAAAATCAGAATCATATTTAACACTCATGTAAAAAAGTCATAACCTT
This sequence comes from Vitis vinifera, assembly GCF_030704535.1. Lineage (NCBI taxonomy): Eukaryota > Viridiplantae > Streptophyta > Magnoliopsida > Vitales > Vitaceae > Vitis > Vitis vinifera. Next base: position 17,495,399 of record NC_081806.1, read on the forward strand.
GACACATAGTAATATGCAATGTTTTAACATTTAATATGACTTAAGTGCTAAAGTTTTCACTCATGTGAATTGGCTTGGCTTGGATGCATAATGGTGTCTAACATTTTAACACTGAAATTAAAATTAGAGTTATATTTAATAATCATGTAGACAAGTCATAACCTTGACGAGAAGCAATATTGTCATTTTGACACTTAATATTGCTTAAATGCTAAAGGCTTCACTCATGCATATTGACTTAGCTTGGATGAACAATGGTAGCTAACTTTTTAACACTTCATTAAATTTGGATTATGGTTAACATCCATGTAGAAGAGTGATAAACTTGATGCAAAGTGATGTTATATTTTTGGTACTTAATATAGCTTAAATACGAAAATCTTCACTTCTAATAATTAACTTGGCTTGGATGCATAGTGGTGTCCTACTTTTTAACTCTTAATTGAAAGTGAAATCATATTTAACATCCATTTTATGCTAGTCATAAACTTGATATAGAGCAATGTGCAACTTTTTAACATTTAATGCAACTTAGGTGCTAAAGTCTTTACTCATATGAATTAACTAAACTTAGATGCATATTCGTTTCCAACTTTTTTAATACCTAATTAAAATTAAAACCATATTTAAAAACCATGTAGACAAAGGCATAATCTTAACATGGAGCAGTGTATAACTTTTAGCACTTAATTAAAATTGGGATTATACTTCACAACCACATATTCCTCCTCCTATTTTTCAATTTTTTCTTGTGGTGATGATTGAACTCAACTAGTTTGTCCAAGTTACCTGCATACCTTAACAGAGAGGGGATCAAGTCAAACTTAGTTCAAAGTATTTTTTTAATATCTAACTTTTGCCAAGGCTAATGATTTTAATCTTGAAAGCTTGTCTTAACTTTTGACTATATATGTAGTGTTTTCAAGTTTCAATTTAGCGACCTATGAATTGTACAAATTGAAAATGACTTCACTCATGTGTAAAAATAAAAGATATTCATTCATAGTTTTAGGGCAACGAAAAGTAATCGACCCTTTTTTGCATTATTATTATTATTGTTGTTGTTATTATTATAATTATTATATTACCTTAAAAAAAAGACCTTCTCCAAAAAATTTAATCTACAAGTACTTGGATTCTATTTGAATATAAAAAGAGCCACTCATATGCATGAATTAAATATATGTCCCATGGATAAGTTGTACTTAGCCACGGCTGAAGCTTTCCATTATGACTTGAAGGGAAAAAAAAAGAGAGGAGAATAATGTCATTAAAAAACTGATTGCCATGTGCCTATGCCTGCCAGTAGATGGCTGAAAACTAGTTCTATTCTTTTGTTTTTGCCTCTACTAATGAACCATAATTGAGAGATTCATTGGCAACTATCGTATAAACAATGGTTCATAAATTACTTTTAAATTTTGATAGCAAAGACTCAAAATGTAAAACCATAAAAAATTTGTTCTATTCCCAAATTTTTTTAAATAATAAATTAATGCACATGACTGTTTTCACATCTTATTCTCATTTCTATCAATGCAATAATTGTAATCATCTTATCTATTAACATGGCCTAGAGCCATAGAGCTTCCTTTTCTTTAGTCCTAGAGCCATTTCAGCTAAGAGTAGTCTTTCCTTAGCATTTCCGGTCCAAAGCTTCCATTTCTTTAGGCCTAGAGGCATTTTCAGTCCAGAGCTGCTGTTTCTTTCGGCCTACAACCATTTTCAGCCTGAAGCTGCCTTTCTTTAGCATTTTCAGCCCAGAGCTACCTTTCCTTGGCATATCAGCCCAAAGCTTCTATTTCTTTAGGCCTGGAGCCATTTCAACATACAACATTGGTTTCTTTGGCCGGGCCTTGAGCCCTTTTCAACCCAGAACTGTCATTTCTTCTAAATAACTTCTCTTTTAAAAAACTTCAATTTGTCTTTCCAATAAAAAAATTTAAGGCTTTGTTCTAGGTTTCAAGAAGCTGGCATAGAAAAAAAAAAGGAAAAAAAAAATTCTTGATGGCATAAAGTAGGACATGGCCGGGATAGTTTGAAATACATAATTTTCCCCATTCAAATGCAAAACATATTAAAAGAACATTTGGCATGATTTTATGAAGTGATTCTATCTTTTCTAATACTTCAAAGTTATGAAGTGATTCTATCTTTTCTAATACTTCAAAGATAAATTTTTTTGAAGTATTAGAAAAATTAGAAACATTTCTTAAAATCACTACCCTTAACTATATTTAGATACTTTAACCATTTCAAATGCTACATGTTGTTTCCTTCTACATTTCCTCTTTATTTTGTTTTTCTCTTACATTTTTCCTCAAATTTTCTAAAAACCAAACATAACCTAAAAGAAAAGATAATTTGACTTATTTTGAAAGTTCTTTATATATATAGTTTATATGGAAAATTGTTTCATGTTAATTTAATAAAGCATTTATAATATTGAGATCGCTCTTTCATAATCATAAATTAACCTTTAGTTTCAACTTCTACAAGAGGCTAAATGAAAAAAGCTATCACAGAGGAGGCCTCAGCCAATGAGTAAGATGCACTGTTGTACCAAACAATAGGTGGAAAATACAATTTTATTAAGACTCTGAGACAAAAAAAAAAAAAAAAAGGATGATTTTACACTCAAAACAAGGATTTATTTATAATGAAGTGCAGTCTCCATATGCACATGTGACTGCATTTACAGCATAAAGAAAGACAAGGAAATTAACAAATGTTGGACTCATTGGAAAATCATACAAATTATTGAAGGAGGACCTTAGCTAAGCTAACTGTCTCCTAAATTGCCCATCTTTTATATATATTTGCATTCATCCGTCTCATCATCGTCTTTGATTTTAGATGGTGAGGATGTGAAAGTAACAGGAAGCAGTGGACGATTGTTCACTGTGAGGCTTAGCACATCAGCTCTCGAATAATGTCCTACCACATCGAACTGGAACTTTGCTTTAGGAATCTCTCCACGAACATCTGCATATCAAGTGATCATCAAAATATTTGATCAGCCCTTTTAAATATCAGAGAGTATCAAGTCTTCCATAAAACCGTGTTTGCAGTCCTTTTAAACCTAAAGAATTCACTCATTTGCCTTATCTGCATACTGAAATATTTGGATATACAATTGGAGAAGTTAGGGCCATACCAAGATCAGCTGTGAAGAGGCCTTCTCCTTCATAATTCGGTCCTGCTAGAATTTCGCCATGGGGCGAAATGATGACACTACCTCCTGCCCAAACAATGGAATCTGGAGTGACATCTTCTTCTGTAGGACTGTAAAGATACTCAGGTGGAGGTGGGTAATCTTTCCTCCGACAGAACTGGATGGGTGAAAGAACATAGCATCCACCCTCAATAGCAACGTGTCTCATTGTAGCTACCCATGTATCCCCGGAATCGGCAGTAGGAGCACAATATATCTCAATACCTATAGAGATGTACATTCGTATTTTGTGATCAATCAATCCCATATCAAAGCCATAATGTATTTCAAGCCTATTTATAGGCTAAAACCCTAACAACTTAAAAAAGAGTACTGAAGTATTTCAAGCCAAACCATATTAGTTAGTGAAGAAAAAGACATACCTTTGCCATACATTGCTGTCCTTAGAAGCGGCATTCTATTTTCCCAACAAATGACCGAACCAAGTTTTCCATATGGAGTGTCATAAACTGGAGTTGTCGAGCAATCTCCGAAACCCCAGACGAGCCGCTCCCAATATGTTGGCATGAGTTTCCTATGTTTTCCAAGGTAATTACCTTTAGGATCAAAGAAGAGAACAGTGCAATACAATGTGTATCCCTCTCTCTCAATAACACCTGTCACTAAGTAGACTCTGTATTTCGCAGCCATTGATGCCAATCTATCAACTTCAGGTCCTGAAAATACATTAATTTGAGATTAAAGATGAAACATGTCAGCTGAAGGTTCATCACAAAGCAGCATAAGTAGATTTTGTTTCAACAACTTATTAAGTGGCTCAGTTCTTTAGCTATTTAAGGGAGAAAAAGAGAGGTAATTGACCCGGAACATTAATGGCAGAAGCATGGTACTTGCGGAAACTTTCTTTCCCTCTTGGCGACCGGTCAGCGAAGTTATATCCTCGGGGATACCCACCGATAAATGCTTCAGGAAACACAACCAGTTGGGATCCCAGTGCAGCTGCTTCTTTCAAAAACCTCTCAGCCTTATCTGCTCTCAAAATCACATTGCAAGAAGTAAATTAATTGGTTGAATGGAGAGAATGAAAATTAACTTTTAAGAGATCCCGAATGACTTTTTGGTTGCTGAGAAAACTCAAGGAAAAACAGACCTAGATGAAACTTGAAACTCTCATATTTTCAGCTGTTTTGTAACTAAGAAAAGAGAAACCACCTCAACTCAACTCATCAAAATAATTGTAAAAGCAGTAATTCCTTGATTGGCAGCTGAAAATATGATCAGGGTTCAATCATCCTTTTCTTTTTTTCAGTCTCTGAGAAACCAATTAGATCACATATTCCATTACACAAGTTGCACAATTGAAAGAAATGGTACGTTACCTAGAGTGGCAGGAGTATCATAAAAGATACTAGAAGCTTGAACAACGGTGGCTCTAACAGTTGAAGACATTGCAGAAAATTGTATGTTTTTTCGTTTCCCCTTTGTTTGAGGATTCCTCACACTGCGTTCAGTATATATATTGCCCATGACATTGTGGACCAGCCACTTGACTTATACAAATTGAAAATGACTGAGTCATCTGTGAAAAGCAATTTAAGATAACATTCAAAATTAATAAGCTTTAATTTTTATTTATATATATATATACATAATCTACAAGTTGTTATCATTATATTTGAATAAAAAGAGGGACCCGCCCACATGCATGGATTCCATCCATCTAGCACACAGATAAATTGTCTTTAGTGGCGGCTGAGGCTTTCTATGACTTATACCATATATCTATACACCCCAGTATATAGCTAAAAACTGGGTAATGTATTGGCCCCTACCTAAAATTATTGATTGATTCAATGACAGCTATCTGAGAAAAATAAAAAAGGGAGAACTATTCTTACGCTTGCCTTGATTTAAGCAAATATACTTTTAATTAGGAATTCTAATTTTCATATTTTACCCCAAACAGATAATCAATAAAATTATTCTCCAAATATGTATTTTAATAGCAACAAAAATGAGAATTCCATAATTATCCCTTTTAAAATCTTTAATATGACAAGTCGTAATTTAATGTGTTTGGTAGCTCTCCTTTTTCTTTTTTTCTCCTCTACATCACTTTCTCCATATAATGTCTTTGATATCCTCTCCATATCATGTTGTTGATATCCTACCTTTGACATTTTTTTTTATCTATGTGTTGAAGTGACTACACTTTTAGATTTCTTTTCACTCTTTTAATATTTTCATATATATTTATTAACTTTAATAAATTTTTGAAAACATTAAACATAAAATTATAATATATGATAAATAATTAATGATAACAAATTAAATATAAATATAAGTATGAAATGGACAAAAAATAAAAAATTTATCCTACAAATAATAGACTATATAGTTTAAAATATTAGTTATAATAATATATTTGATACTTTAGAGTTTAGATTAAAAAATTATGTTTTATTTTTTAGAGGTTAGCATATAATATTTCCATTAAACAAAGATTTTTTTATATGAATCCTAAATAAAATGTTTATTTATTTTGCAAATTCTTATCATATGCGATATATATATATATATATATCATGTTATTTATAATTTTTATTATTTTGTGTCAAAATCACAGTCAATGATGATAATTTTAGTTAGTATAGAGCTCTTAAAAGGATGATATGATGTAACAAATATGAAGTTATTAATTATTTACTGATATTCTGGTTTTACTTTTATTAATCCTTATTCCATACATTATATTTTATGAGCATCCTAGTTTGACATTTCTTATACTATACATGGCTTAGGTGCATTAGAAGTTGCACGGAAGATCCAAGTTATAGATTCCTTTTTTAATTCAATATTTTAAAAAAAAAATTATACTTTCAGTCAATGTCTCATATTTCAAACACGTACACACTCTAGAATTTCTCGAATTGTAGTCTAGAATGTCAACTTAGTGTTTGATGAAAAAAGGTATAAACAAATATATGAAAAAAGTAATCAACAAGCATAGGATTCTATTTGAATAAAAAAGAGCCACTTACATGCATTGATAAAGGAAACTCCAACTCAGCTAGCATACAATCCATGCCAAAGCAGAATCTTTACGTAAGAAGTTGATAATGCAATTTGCCAGGAAGGAAAACTACTCTCCATATTTGTAATGTGGAAAATCAAGGTTGGAAGGAAATTTTCACTTACTTATTCTGTATAATATTCCCTTTTTTTTTTTTTTTTGTAAAGAAAGTATGTATTGTTTATTTATTTTTTAGAAAACAATTAGTAAAGTGTGGTGCGAATTCAACCTTTCAAAAATAGTTTCTATTCTTCATGGTATCGGAGCTAGTTAATCTAAAACAATCCAAAGCTTCCATGGAAACCCCAGAAAATGTTCTTAGCATTCAGGCTTTTCATCAATGCTCGAGCCTCATCTCCATCAAACTGAATATGTCCAATCTCCTTTTGTGGCACTCACAAGTTCTTCCTCTTGTGCGAAGCCTTGGATTAGTCCATCATCTCTCTGAAAATAGACACGCATAAGAGGGGATAATGGATAGTGAAACAAAGGAGACCTATGATTAGTCAATAGAGACATGGTCTCACAATGATGATCTACTTACCTCCTGGCTTCTTGGACCCATGACAGAAGAAGTGATTCTTTTATTGGATGGAACAGAGATTGCCTATGATGTTTGGAACTCTCTGGAAGAAAAACTCCTTCCAATGACCAAAGAGAAGGATATGCAATTGACCAATAGACTCCGAGGGCTGAAGAAAGGCACAAGGTCCCTTGATGAATATCTAAGGGAGTTCAAAGAAATTTTTGATGCATTAGCTACAGTTAGAAAACCAGTAAGTGACCTAGACAAAGTTTTTCAACTAGCTCAAGGTCTCATAACTAAATACATGGATTTTCGGGTGGCCATGTTATCAAAGCCACCATATCCCTCTTACAATCAATTTGTTCTGGCTCTACAAGGGCATGAACAAATGATTATGATAGAAAATGAAGAGAACAAAGAGTCAATAAACCATGAACAAGCCTATTTTACCCAATGAGGAAGACGAAGAAATCAAGGAGGAAGATTTCTTTCTAGAGGTCATGACTTCATTCTAGCAAGACGATTCAATCACAATGCTACCAATGACCAAAGGCAGAATGTTCATCCCAACACCAGAAATCCAAGAAATAGCTTCAACAACCAGCTTCCACCAGAACAAAAACTCCAAAAATCTAAAGGTACTCTTATTTACCAAATTTTTAATAAAGCTAACCATTCAGCTTTGGATTGCTAGAACAGATTCAACTATTTGTATCAATCAGAAGAGATTCCTCAAGCTTTGGCTGCTATGGCTCTAAATGAAGAAGATAAGGATCCTAATTTTTATGTGGACTCGAGAGCAAAAACCCATATAACAAATGACCTAGGTAAGATTACCCAAGTAATTCCATATAAAGGGCATGATGCAATTTTTGTTGGAAATAGAGAAGCTGTAAGAATCTCACAAATTGGTGAAGCTAGACTAAAAACTAAACATATAGATCTAAAGCTTAAAAAATTATTGGTTATTCCAAAAATTAAGAAAAAATTGTTATCCATTGGACAACGTACCTCTGATAACCCATGCTCCATAGAATTCTCATCAACTAGTTTTGTCATTAAGGATCAACTTCAACAAGTGCTAGCTAGAGGAACTAAGAAGAGAGGTCTCTATGCATTGGAGGAAAATGTGATTCAAGCCATGATAGTTACTAGGTCTAGCAAGGCACCATAAGAAGTGTGGCATCAACGCATGGGGAATCTGCAAACAAAATCTATAAAGCTTCTACAAGATAAGAATTTCATTGAAGTATCTAGTTGGATGAAATCAACAATAGTTTGTGTTAGTTTTCAATTAGGAAAAAGTTGTAAAGTTTCTTTTGGCTTAAAAAATAAAATTTCCAGCAATCTTCTTGAAAAAATTCATTGTGACTTATGGGGACTTGCACCAAATAATTCAACTCAAGGATACAAGTATTATGTTGTCTTTATTGATGATCATACTCACTATACATGGCTTTATCCCTTGAGAAGAAAATCAAATTTCTATGAATGTTTTTTGAAGTTTCAAAATCTGGTTGAGAATCAACTTGAAAGATAGATAAAAATCTTCCAAAGTGATGGTGGAGGTGAGTTTCAATCAATTAAATTTCAAAATCACCTAAGCAAGTGTGGAATTTTGCAACGAGTCTCATGCCCATGAACTCCAGAACAAAATGGGGTTGTAGAGAGAAAGCATAAACACATTGTTGAAATGGGTTTAACAATGCTTTTCAATGCCAAATTACCATTGAGTCTATGGGTAGATGCATTCCATACTGTCGTATACCTTATTAATCGACTGCCTTCCATGGTGTTGAAAATGTAGAGTCCATTCTTTATGTTTTTCAAACAATATCCAGAATATAGGAGCTTGAGAATTTTTTGTTGTCGATGTTTTCCATACCTTTGAGACTACGGGAAGAATAAATTCTCACCTAAGATATCTCCATGTGTTTTTATTGGATATAGCTCTCTACACAAGGGTTATAGATGCTTGCATCCTTCAACTAAAAGAGTTTACATATCTCATCATGTCATCTTCAATGAAAATTGCTTTCCTTATGCTAACTCTCTTGTTAAGAAAAATCATTTACAGATTCCTATAGAAATGGTATCATTCTCAACTTCAGATGTTTTTTGTGAGACTTAAAAAATGGATCACCAAACTAAGTCTTGGAAGGAGAACACTGCTAACCAATCAAGCAACTCCAAGAAGTTCAACCATTGGTCATGCACTACTAGGTAAAGAAACTGGTTTAGTGTTGACGGAAGAATTTCTACTAGTTGTATTACTAACCAAAATACAAAAGCATCATGTGTTAATCCGACTGGAACTCCCACTACTATTACTGTTGAAATTTCCACTATTGTTACTAGTAAAAATGACCATAATACCGTCATTACTACTGAAACTCCCACTGATGTTGCTCTTGGTTCTAGTGGCCACAATTTCAACACTGCAACTACTATTGGAACACTCTCCTAGATTGAGTCTACTAGTAGCTACAAGCCTGCCAATGTTAGTAATTTTCCTTATATCAGTAAGCACCTAGTAGTTGATCTCTCTTTCCCTTAAAAATGGCAGAAAAATGAGCATGTTGGTTCATCTCCGCAAAACAAATCCACCAGTCACAGTGTTGATGATGAAGTTCCTGATATTAGCAAGCAAATTGTTGTTGACATCTCTTCTCCTCAGGGCTAACACATAGATAACAAAGAAACTCATATGATCACCAGAAGTAAACTCAAGAATGATCCCAGTTTAAAGTCTCAAATGGTTACTTTTGTTGCCATAAGAAGTAATATTAGTGAGCCAAAAACATATTGTACAACATTGAAAATTCCCTATTGGTTCAAACAATGCAAGAGGAAATTAAGGATTTAATCCAAAATCGAACATGGGATTTGGTTCCTAGGCCTCCAACTGCAAATATTGTGGGTTCTAAATGGGTGTTTAAAACAAAGCTAAAGGAAGATGGAACCATAGATAGATACAAAGCACAATTAGTTGCTAGAGATTTTTCTCAAATACCGGGTTTGGACTTTGGAGAGACCTTCAGCCTAGTTATAAAGCATACTATAATCAGATTGATCCTTTCATTATCAGTAACCTTGGGGTGGACAATGAGGCAATCAGATGTTAAGAATGCCTTCATACATGGGTTTCTAAAGGAAAAAGTACTCATGGAACAACCTCCAGGATTTATAAACAAGGACTTTCTGAATCATGTCTACAAATTGAATTGTTCTCTTTATAGCCTTAAGCAAGCTCCAAGGGCCTAGTTAAATAAACTATTTCAATGTCTTCTTCATCTGGGGTTTTACTGTGGTAAAATAGACTCGTCTTTATTTATTCTTCGCAAAGGTCAGTCTATTGTTTTGCTACTTATCTATGTTGATGATATTATAGTCACAGGCAATGATAACAACATCATTAGTGACCTCATCAGCACCCTGAGTAGTGAATTTTCTCTCAAGGACTTAGGATTTTTGCATTATTTTTTGGGATTGGAGGTTAAATATCTTCTTAATGGGTTGTTTCTTTCTCAAACAAAGTACACTAGAGATCTCCTAGAGCACACAAAAATGATGGAGTGTACTCATATCAACACATCCATGGCTCTTAAGTCCATCATCACACCTTCTGATGAACAACCTATTGATCCTACATGATATAGGTAACTTGTTGGATTCCCCTAATATTTAACCTTCACAAGGCTTGATTTTGTGCATGCAGTAAACAAGGCCTACCAACATTTCCAAGCACCCACTAAAGTTGACTTGCAAGCTGTCAAACGCATCCTTAGATATTTGAAGGAAACAATGGAGCATGGAATCAGGTTTTTCAAGCAAAGTTCGCTTCGTCTCACTGGTTTTTGTGATGCTGATTGGGCAGGATGCACAAACACAAGAAGAAGCACATCTAGGTATTATATTTTTCTAGGAGCCAATTGTATCTCATGGTCCTCAAAGCGACAACCTACAATTTCTAGATCAAGCACCGAGGCCAAATATCGATCCCTTGCGTCCAGTGCTGCAGAAATAACTCGGCTTACTTTCCTTCTCCATGATATTGGCATTCAACTATGTGAACCTTCTCAATTTCTATGCGATAACCTCAGTGCCCTTCACATGACAGTACATCTCGTCTTCCATGCATGGTCCAAGCATATTGAGTTGGACTATCATTTTATTCGGAAAAAAAGTTGCAAGTGGAGTTTTGATTACTTGTTTCCTTCCATCGTCCTTACAAGTAGCTGATATATTCACAAAGACACTCCCTAAGACTTCATTCCAAGTCTTTCGATTCAAGCTAGGAGTGCACAAGTTACCACTCACTAGCTTGCAGGGGGCTAATAAAGGAAAGTCAAACTCAACTAGCATACAATCCATGCCAAAGCAATCTTTACGTGAGAAGTTAGTAATGCAATCTGCTAGGTAGGAAAACTACTCTCAATATTTGTAATGTGGAAAATCAAGGCTGGAAGGAAATCTTCACTTACCTGTTCTGTATAATATTCCCTTTTCTATGCAAATAAAGTATGTATTGTTTATTTATTTTTTAGAAAAAATCAGTAAAGCGTGGTACAAATTCAATCTTTCAAAAATAGTTTATGTTCTTCATGCATGGATAATAAATCCCATGGATAAATTGTATTTAGCAGCGGCTGAAGCTTTCTATATGACTAAAGAGAAAAAAAGTCATTAAAAAACTAATTGCCATGTGACTACGTCTACCAGTAGATAGTTGAGAACAAGGTCTAACTCTTAACCTTTTGTACTACCTTTACAAAGGAACACAAAATTGAGAGATTCAAAGGCAACTATAGTATAAATATTGTTTCATAAATTACTTTTCAAATTTAATTTGATAACAAAAATTTAGAATACAAAAGTATGAAAAATTTGTTCCATTCCCAAAATTTTTGCAAATAAAATTTTAAAGTAATAAATTAACACCATGACTCTTTTCACATCTTATTCTCCTTTCTATCAAAGAAATGATAGTAATAATCTTATCTATAAATTTTAAATGAGGCAAGATCATTGAATTTTTATTTTCTTTTATTTTCTTGTTATGTAATTATCAAACACATTTTTTTTTTAAGACAAAAAAAAATTAGACTGAAGAAATATATTTTTGCCCTGATTTAGTCACTTGGATTGCAATTCGAAGGATGGAAATAAAAGTGTATTCTTGGAGTTAAAGATCAATTGAAAGCTTAAAGCGGCTTGTTCTCGAATGAATTTAATGAATGACGAAGAATACATGTGTTGTAATTTTTTGGATTTGTAGGGGAATTTTATGAAGCTCTTTTCTCTTTGTCAGGCTTCTTTTTTTGTATG